>NW_026577905.1:1305337-1631672 GCF_029407905.1 Bubalus kerabau
GGAGAACCCGATGCCCGGACACCTCTTCGAAGCCCACTCTGTGAGTGAAGGAACAACACGAAGGGGCACTGACACTCCCGTGCATCTTCCGGAAACACCCGCGGTTTCCACACACAGCTCCACGAGGGGACTGAGACTCCCTGAGCAACTCGAGAGGCAAGCGGAGTTCCCTTCCTCAGACAAGACGAGGCCTGACTCTCCTGCCCCAACGCTGCAGGGACACTGCTGTCGGAGTACGAAACGGAGAGGAAGCCTGAGGTCCTGTCTCCCCTCGAGATGAGGCCCTCTTCGATTGCGCCAAACCCAGAGGAGTCCCGAGATGGCCCACCAACTCCACAGCATCCCTCACATCTAAGAGGAACCCTGGGAAGTTCCCTCAGGTCACCGGGAGAAGTCGAGGGAAACGAGGGTTTCCCGCCGCAAGCCAAGAAAGACCTCGAGAGTCCTTCTTCTACAAGCCTTGATGCCCTAGTCCCCTCCCAGGACTCGAGAACAATGACGCTCTCCCCTACGCCACTCTCACGGAGACCTGACTTCCCTGGCGCAGCACGAGAGGCTCCCTGAGAACCTCGTCGTGCCTCGTGAGAAAAGCCCCACGGAGGCCGCAGCTCGAGGAAACCCCTGAGAAGCCCCCGTCCTCGCGAGGTGAGGGCCTTCTTTTCCTGCCTTTCCTGGAGAGCAATCCCGAGTCCTCTCTCCAAACTGAAGATTAGGCTTGACTCCCTTGTGGCCACTCAGAGGGCTCCAAGAGATCCGCGTCGTGGCTCAAGAGAAGAGCGGAGTCCTTTGCTTCCCCTCGAGGCGAGGCCTGACTCCACGGGGGACTCTGGAGTGCAACCCCGGGATCCCTGTCTTCCCTTGAGAGTACTACTAGGTCCTTGACACACGCCTAGATGAGGTCTCTTGGGCCCTGCAGTGACTCGAGCGCAACCCCCAGCTTTCCCTCGCAACTCGAATGGAAGATGGGGCTTCCCAGGGCCAACCCAAGAGGAAGCCTGAAATCCCCGTCGTAACTCGAGAATCCCGCCGCAACTCGAGAAAAACCACGTGGTCCCAACGTCTTCGCAAGATGGGGCCCTTGCCCGCTACGGCGTCTCAAGGGAAGTCTCACGTTCCGTCCTGAGTTGCGAAACGGTACCTGACACCCTTCATGCGACCTCCAAAATTTCCTAGACACGCCGGGTTCCCTCGAGGGGAACACCGAGGGTCCTGGCACCCCTTCATCTGAGCCCCTTCTCCCCTCCTCATCACGACAGGAGAGTCGATTCCCTGCGTATTCTGGAAGGGGTTCCCGGCTTTCCCGGCACACCTCAGGATGAGGCCGGCCTCCCGAGGAAATTCGAGATGAGCCCCGCGGGTTGTGCCACATGCCAAACGACCCCGATTTCCCAGTCCGCTCTGGATAAGAACCCGATGCCCGGACACCTCTTCGAAGGCAACCCTGTGGGTGAAGTTACCATTCGAAGGGGCACTGACACCCCCGTGCGTCGTCCGGAAAAACCCGCGGTTTCCACACACAGCTCGACGAGGTGCGTGAGACACCCTGAGCAATTCGAGAGGCAAGCGGAGTTCCCTTCCTCAGACAAGACGAGGCCTGACTCTCCTGTCCCAACTCTGCAGGGACCCTGTGGTTGGAGTCCGAAAAGGAGAGGAAGCCTAAGTTTCCTGTCTCCCCTCGAGATGAGGCCCTCTTCCATTGCGCCAAGCCCAGCGGAGTCCCGAGAGGCCCCGCCAACTCCACAGCATCCCTCACCTATCAGAGGCACCATGGGAAGTTCCCTCAGGTCCCCGGCAGAAGTCGAGGGTAACGAGGCTTTCCCGCCGCAACCCCAGAAAGACCTCGAGTGTCCTTCTTCAATGCGTCTGGAGGCCCTAGTCCTCTCCCATGACTCGAGAGCCATGACGCGCTCCCCCTCGCCACGCGCACAGAGACCTGACTTCCCTGGCACCGCATGAGAGGCTCCCTGAGATCCTCGTCTTGCCTCGGGAGAAAACCCCACGGGCGCCGCAGCTCGAGGAAACCCCTGAGAAGCCCCCATCCTCGCGAGGTGAGGGCCTTCTTTTCCTGCCTGACCCAGAGCACAATCCCGAGTCCTCTCTCCAAACTGAAGAGAAGGCCTGACTCCCTTGAGGCCACTCAGTGGGCTCCAAGAGATATGCGTCGCGACTTGAGAGGAGAGCGGCATCCTTGGCTTGCCCTCGAGGCCTGACTCCCCGGGGGAGTCTGGAACGCCACCCTGAGATCCCTGTCTTCCCTGGAGAGGAACGTTAAGTCCCGGACACAGGCCTAGATGAGGTCTCTTTGGCCCTGCAGTGACTCGAGTTCAACCCTCAGCTTTCCCTCACAACTCGAATGGAAGATTAGGCTTCCCGGGGCCAACACAAGAGGAAGCCTGAAATCCCCGTCGTAACTCTAGAATCCCGCCGCAACTCGAGAAAATCCACATGGTCCCAACGTCTTCGCAAGATGAGGCCCTTGCCCGCTACGGCGTCTCAAGGGAAGTCCCAGGTTCTGTCCTGAAGTGCGAAACGGTACCTGACTCCTTTCATGCAACCCCCAAAAGTCCCCCACACACCGGTTTACCTCGAGGGTAACACCGAGGGTTCCGTCCCCTCTTCATCTGAGCCCCTTCTCCCCTCCTGATGGCGACAGGAGAGTCGATCCCCCTGCGTTGTCTGGAAGGGTCCCCGGCGTTCCCAGCACACCTCAGGATGAAGCCGGCCTCACTAGGAAACTTGAGACTAGCCCCGTGGGTGGTCCCACATGCTGAAAGACCCCGATTTCCCTGTCCGCTCTTGAAAAGAACCCGAGGCCCGGACACCTCTTCGAAGGCAACCCAGTGGGTGAAGGCACAACACGAAGGGGCACTGTCACCGTCGTGCATTTCCGGAAACACCCGCAGGTTCCACACACAGCTCAACAAGGGGCCTGAGACCCTCTGAGCACCTCGAGAGGCAAGCGGAGTTCCCTTCCTCAGACAAGACGATTCCTGACTCTCCTGTCCCAACTCTGCAGGGACCCTGCGGTCGGAGTCCGAAACGGAGAGGAAGCCTGAGGTTCCTGCCTTCCCTGGAGATGAGGCCCTCTTCCATTGCGCCAAACCCAGGGGAGTCCTGAGAGGCCCCGCCAACTCCACAGCATCCCTCATCTGTCAGAAGCACACTGGGAAGTTCCCTAAGGTCACCGGTAAACTTTTATTGCACAAGGTCCCCATGAAAAGGCCCACGCAGCAGGACAGCCACAGATTCTGTCTGCCATTAAAGGGCAGTAAGGTGCCCTCCCCCCTTCTTTGCTGCCTCGGCGGCCACCAGGGTGCAATTCGCGTACCCTTCCCTTTCCCATCCTAGCAGGTGCTCCAGGGCCCGCTGGCCTACAAAGTGCCAGAAGCAGGGCTGGGCCAGCCGGCTAGAATTCAGGGTTCTGTCCTTTGGACTTCCAGCGGACACTAGGCTGCTTGGGAAAACCGCGCAGACTCTGAGGTTTTTCAGCAGAGGGGTGGAGCGGTAAAGGCCTTGACCCCAAAGACGAGGCATTTCTGCGACCGTCAGGTTGGGGAGCTCTGAGACTGTGCCAACACAGGGCGGAATACATGGTTCCCTTCTCCAGGCAGTCCCCGTTCCCTTACCTGTGTTCCGCACCCCTCCGCTGTGGCCAATGGATGCCGATCCTTGGGGATCCAGGAGTTCACGAAATGGGCATTCCCAGCCGCAATGGCGACCCCCAACAGCACATCTGGAAAGCCCTCCCCCACCCCCGCCAGGAGCCGACCCCCACTGCGAACGGAACCCCACCCCGCCCCGCGCCGCCAGGTTTGGCCCCGGCCCTGCCGGGCTCCCGGCGGGTTCCCAGCCATATTGGCGACCCCCGGGAGCACAACAGGGACCGACCCCCCCACCCACAGCGAGCGGAATCTCGACCTGTGCAGCCCAGGTTTACCCCACCCTGGCTGCGCTCCCGGCGCATTTCCAGCTGCAGTGGCCATCTCTGAGAGCACAACTGGGAAGCCCTCCCCTACCCCCGCCAGGAGCCGACACCCGCCCTGTGCCGCCCGGGTTCGCCCCGCCCCTGCCGAGCTCCAGGGGCGCTGCCCACCTTCACCAGTGGCTCTCGGTGAGCCCCGTCCCCACGCCCGGTTCCAGGAGAGGCTCTCTGACCTCGCTGCTGCCGCCGCCAGGTCAAACATGAGGACAATACATACACCCCACAAAGACAATCCAAGCTGTCTATGATTTAGGGATAAAACGAGGACTACAGAAAGGCAAGATGACCTGACCTAGGAGGGCCATGATATTCTATAGAACCAGACAAAGTTGGTTACCAAGGAAACTTTTTTCCTTGGAACCCGGAAAGCTGGTTCTTTGCATATGCAATGACCAACAATTAGCTTGTTACCCAAGCCTGCCTTACTGCCACCCCCATCCCCCCACTCCCCAGAAGACTGGCTCAAAGAAATATTTTAAATCTCAGGCGGAAACCTGGAAGATGTCTTGTCTGTCTGTTTGGATTAAGGTATGTGTCAGTGTGAGCCCTGTGTTTTTTGATAATATTGCTCAAGTTCTGTGTTCTGATTTCAATGGTCTCAAGACAAGGCAGCCCTTCCAAATCAAACTGCTGGAAATACAAGAAAACATTGACCTAAAGGAATGTCAGAGTCCCGTGAACTGGGAACTGGTCAATATTAAATATCTAGTATTTTTGGTTTTGCTCCTCCATTATAGACATGTCTAAGAGTCAACAACATTAAGCACAACATGTTCATAGTGCCTAGGTTTCTTCTGAGGTAAAAATTGCTCTATTGTTATATCTGTCACAAGCTTGTCAGCAAGAAACTACCTGGAAACGACAACAACAAAAGTAAAAAATGTAAATGTGATATGAGCTTTTAGACAAACTCTTTACAATAATTATACTCTAAAATATCTGCCTCTCATAGTCTTGATTGAAGGCAGAGGAGAAGGGGATGACAGAGGATAAGATGGTTGGATGGCATCACTGAATCTATGGACATGAGTTTGAGCAAGCCCCTGGAGCTGGTGACGGACACGGAATCCTGGCGTCCTTCAGGCCACGGGGTCCCAAAGAGTCAGACACGACTGAGCAACTGAACTGAACTGAACTAACAAACGTTTCTCCAGGTGTTTTGGTTACCCGAGTTTCTATCCTTGTGACGACAGTGTATTGAATAGCTAGGTCATTTCCAAATAAATGAAAGTTCTGAAACATTCACGACTTGAAAGGACCTCCCTTTTACACAGAAACAAAAGAGATTTTTGACTCTCCATGAATAGTGTCTGGCACCATCCTGACATGTTAAATATAAGAAAGCAATTGTTTTGTTTTTTTTTGTTCTGTTCTTGGGGGTGGGGGGAGGGGGGCGGGCTATAGCGAATGCCAATATAAAAGTCAGTTCTTGGTTGCTGAAGGGAAATGTATGACTTGTTATTACAAGAAAGTATGTGGAATGCAATGGCACTTGAGGAAGGAAAACAAAGTAGTTCTGTCTTACAGGTGGCCGTTTCAGGATGGGAGAAGCAAAGGAATGGGTACAGAATGGGATAAGGAGGTTGTAGGGAAAGTGGACCCCCAGAAAAGAGTTCTGTGCCTAGCACAAGTTTTCTTGAGATGTCGAACTGCCTTTGCTAATGGAGTTTAAGTTTCTTTACCTCTTAAGTGATCTCTTCTAGGTTGACCTAGAACAGAAATCTTTGGTTAGCTTTGGCTAAGTGGACAAGTAGTGTTTCACGGTGACATATGTGATCCTTCCTGACTGTTTGCAGCCCTTTTGATATCGATGCACTGCTTCTGCTGCTGCTGCCGCCGCTGCTGCTGCTAAGTCGTTTCAGTCGTGTCCGACTCTGTGCGACCCCATAGACGGCAGCCCACGAGGCCCAGCAGTCCCTGGGGTTCTCTAGGCAAGAACACTGGAGTGGGTTGCCATTTCCTCCTCCCATGCATGAAAGTGAAAAGTGAACGTGAAGTCGCTCAGTGGTGTCCGACTCTTAGCGACCCCATGGACTGCAGCCTACCAGGCTCCTCCATCCATGGGATTTTCCACGCAAGAGTACTGGAGTGGGGTGCCATTGCCTTCTCCCATATCTATGCACAAGCCTGCCTAAATAATTGACTTCTAGCTAGCTTTGGGATGCCAATGACCATCCACCCTTACAAGGCAACAGAGAAGAGAAAAACACTTACCACAGGAGGTCCTGGTAAGGAACGAGGAACTAACAAGCTCCCGCCAACCAGGATTCTGCAGAGGTCAACAAGAGGTCAGTAAGAGATGGAAGACTGCAGTCCAGAGGTCCTAGCAACTTCCATCTTGCAGCAGAGACCCAGCATAGTCAAAACGAATTCAATGTTGCAAAAAATAAGTAAACAGATAAAGGACAGAAGTTCTTTGAGCACATGACTGAGATTAGGGGTGAGGCAGTACATGTACGGTGCCCGGAAAATCTTAAAGTATGAGAAAGGAAAGAAATTAAAGACAACTATCAAGCTGTCCAAACTGATAAAAACGAAAGATTACACAGTTTTTTCTGTATATATTACCAGATAATAATCTGAAAAGGAATTAAAAAAAATTCCCTTTCAATAATGTCAACATGAATACAACACTTTGCCATGGATGTAACGAGGATGACAAGACTGGCACACTGGAACTTATACACCCTGGCTGAAAACTATCCTGAATACATGGACAGGTATTCCATAACAATGGAAAGACTTAAGATGGCAATACCATGGAATGCATCTTCAATCTGAAATGAAGACTTGATATGATTTGATCGCTCAGAGCTTTTGTGTCATCAATTGTTATTAAAGTATAAATGAGATAGAGAAAGCTGCTGACTTAGACTTGAGGCGGGGTGTACGCCCTGCTGGGCTCTAGCCAGATATTCTACAGGCACTAGCAGTCAGCTCAGGAAAGAAAGGCACTGTCTCAGGGAATGGCACCAGGCCCCTCCCCCACGACATGCCTTGAGGTCACATTGGCAGCAGGTGAGTCATCCTGGGCCAAAAACTGATTGACATGAATCTTGAAGAAAGGCAGTATTCCAGGCAAATATATCATTTCCTTAACATAGATTAGGAGAACAAGGTACGAGGAAAACATACTGTTTTGTTCAAGTCGCTTCTGAGCCTATTGGGGGAACCGACCTGAAGCCAGAGTCCAGCAGATATACATAGGATATTTACATCGCTTAAGACAAACATTTCCTCAGGAACAAATGCATTGCTTAGCTCAAGGTTTGTCTGCGAAATTCTTACACATCAGGAGATGGCTCCGAGCTGGGTTTCTATACACAAGAACATGAATGCAAAGGACAAGCCTGCACAGCCCATCTGCCCCCCTCCCCCACAGCCAGCAGCATTTCCAAGTGACCTCCTAAGGCCTTCCCCAAAATACAGGGGCACCTCTGGGTTTCCTGTTTCCCTCACTTCGAACACTTTTCTTAAAAAAAAAAAAAAATCCTGCACACTTCTTGATAGAATGCCACAGTGCAAGGAAAACAGGCCTTCAATACTTAACCCTCCCTGTGCCAAACACTTGGGGCTTGGTTTTGTTTTGTTTTGTTTTTTAATTACACCACCACATAATTTAAACTTTTTACAATGTCTAATTATTCAGTACCAAAACACCAAACTTTTATTGCACAAGGTCCCCATGAAAAGGCCCACGCATCAGGACAGCCACAGATTCTGCCATGAAAGGGCAGCAAGGTGCCCTCCCCCCTTCTTTGCTGCCTGGGCGGCCACCAGGGTTTGAAATCCATGCACCCTACTAAGTTTCTAGGGTGCAATCCGTGGACCCTTCCCTTTCCCATCCCAGCAGGTGCTCAAGGGCCCGCTGGCTTACAAAGTGCCAGAAGCAGGGCTGGGCCAGCCGGCCAGAGTTCAGTGTTCTGTCCCTTGGACTTCCAGGGGACACTAGGCTGCTTGGGAAAACCGTGCAGACTGAGATTTTTCAGCAAAGGGGTGGAGCGGTAAAGGCCTTGACACCAAGGGCGAGGCCTTTCTGCAACCACCAGGTTGGGGAGCTCCGAGAATGTGACAACAGACGGCGGAATACATGGTTCCCTGCTCCAAGCAGTCCCAGTTCCCTGACCTGTGGCCCGCAGCCCTCCGCTGCACCCACTAGATGTGGATCCTTGGGGAAACAGGAGCGTAGGAAATGGGCGTTCCTAGCCGCAGTGGCGACCCCCGAGAGCACAACTGGGACCGAACCCCCACCCACAGCCATCTAAATCTCGACCCGCGCAGCCCAGGTTTACCCCGCCCCGGGTGCACTCCCGGCGCGTTTCCAGCCGCAGTGGCCACCACCGAGAGCACAACTGTTACCACCCCCCACCCCCTCCCGACCGGAACCCCGACCCGCGCCGCCTGGGATCGCCCCGCCCCTGGCGCGCTCCCGGCGCATTGCCCACTTCCACCAGTGGCTCCCGGTGAGCCCTGTCCCCACGCCCGGTTCCAGGAGAGGCTCTCGGACCTCGCTACTGCCGCCAGGTCAAACACGAGGACAATACATCCACCCCACAGAGACAATCCAAGCTGTCTATGATTTAGGGTTCAAACGAGGACTACAGAAAGGAAAGATGTCCTGACCTAGGAGGGCCATGAGAGTCTATAGATCCAAACAAAATTGGGTACCAAGGAAGCTTTTTTCTTGGAACCCGGAAAGCTGGTTCTTTGCATATGCAATGACCAACAATTAGCTTGTTACCCAAGCCTGCCTCGCTGCCACCCCCACTCCCCCCCCCCACTTCCCAGGAAAACGGCTCAAAGAAATATTTTAAATCTCAGGCGGAAAACTGGAAGATGTCTTGTCTGTCTGTCTGGATTAAGGTATATGTCAGTATGAGCCTTGTGTTTTTTTGATAATATTGCTCAAGTTCTGAGTTCTGATTTCAATGGTCTCAAGACAAGGCAGCCCTTCCAAATCAAACTGCTGGAAATACAAGAAAACATTGACCTAAATAAATGTCAGAGTCCCGTGAACTGGGAACTAGTCAATATTAAATATCTAGTATTTTTGGTTTTGCTCCTCCACTATAGACATGTCTAAGAGTCAACAACATTAAGCATAACATGTTCATAGTGCCTAGGTTTCTTCTGAGGTAAAAATTGCTCTATTGTTATATGTGTCACAAGCTTGTCAGCAAGAAAGTACCTGGAAACCGCAACAACCAATGTAAAATATGTAAATGTGATATGAGCTTTTAGATAAACTCTTAACAATAATTATACTCTAAAATATCTGCCTCTCATAGTCTTGATTGAAGGCAGAGGAGAAGGGGATGACAGAGGATAAGATGGTTGGATGGCATCACTGACTCGATGGACATGAGTTTGAGCAAGCCCCTGGAGTTGGTGATGGACACGGAAGCCTGGCGTCCTGCAGGCCACGGGGTCACAAAGAGTCAGACTCGACTGAGCAACTGAACTGAACTGAACTTACAATCGTTCCTCCAGGTGTTTTGGTTACCTGAGTTTCTATCCTGGTGCTAAACTAAGTGACGACAGTGTATTGAATAGCTAGGTCACTTCCAAATAAATGAAACTTCTTAAACATTCACGACTTGAAAGGACCTCCCTTTTACACAGAAACAAAAGAGATTTTTGACTCTGCATGAATAGTGACTGGCACCATCCGAACATATTAAATGTAAGAAAGCAATTTTTTTGTTTTGTTTTGTTTTGTTCTGTTCTTGCAGGAAGCGGGGTGGGCGCTATTATCACTGATAGGTATGCTCACCAATCTATCAAATGCCAATATAAGAGTCAGTTCTTGGTTGCTGAAGGGAAATGTATGACTTGTTATTACAAGAATGTATGGAATGCAATCACACTTTAAGAAGGAAAACGAAGTAGTTCTGTCTTACAGGTGGCATTTTCAGGACGGGAGAAGCAAAGGAATGGGTACAGAATGGGATAAGGAGGTTGTAGGGAAAGTAGGCCCCCAGAAAAGAGTTTTGTGCCTAGCACAATTTTCTTGAGATGTTGAACTGCCTTTGCTAATGGAGTTTAAGTTTCTTTACCTCTTAAGTGATCTCTTCTAGGTTGACCTAGAACAGAAATCTTTCGTTAGCTTTGGCTAAGAGGAGAAGTATTGTTTCACGATGACATATGTGATCCTACCTGACTGTTCTCATCCCCTTTGATATCTATGCACTGCTGCTGCTGCTGCTGCAGCTGCTAAGTGGTTCAGTTGAGGCCGACCCTGTGCCACGCCATAGATGGCAGCCCACCAGGCCCCGCAGTCTCTGGAGTTCTGTAGGCAAGAACACTGGAGTGGGTTGCCATTTCCTCCTCCTATGCATGAAAGTGAAAAGTGAAAATGAAGTCGCTCAGTGGTGTCCGACTCTTAGCCACCCCATGGACTGCAGCCTACCAGGCTCCTCCATCCTTGGGATTTTCCAGGAGTGGGGTGCCATTGCCTTCTCCCATATCTGTGCACAAGCCTGCCTAAATAATTGACTTCTAGCCAACTTTGGGATGCCCATGACCACCCACCCTTACCAGGCAACAGAGAAGAGAAAAACACTTACCACAGGAGGTTCTGATAAGGAACAAGGAACTAACAAGCTCCCACCTACCAGGAATCTGCAGAGGTCAACAAGAGGTCAGCAAGAGATGAGAGACTGCAGTCCAGAGGTCCTAGCTACTTCCATCTAGCAAAAAACACCCAGCATAGTCAAAACGATTTCAATGTTAAAGAATAAATAAATAAAAAAATAAAAGGACAGAAGTTCTTTGAACACATGTCTGAATTTAGGGGTGAGGCATTACATATGTGTCCCAGGATAATCTTAAAGAGTCAGAAAGTAAAGAAATTAAAGACAACTATCAAGCTGTCCAAACTGATAAAAATGAATGATTACACAGTTTTATCTGTATACATTAGCAGATAATAATCTGAAAAGGAATTTTAAAAAATTCCCTTTCAATAATATCAACATGAATAAAACACTTTGCCATGGATGTAAGGAGGATGACAAGACTGGCACACTGGAAATTATACACCCTGGCTGAAAACTATCCTGAATACATGGACAGATATTCCATAACGATGGAAAGACTTAAGATGGCAATACCATGGAATGCATCTTCAATCTGAAATGAAGATTTGATATGATTTGATCGCTCAGAGCTTTTGTGTCATCAAGTGTTATTAAAGTATTAAAGAGATAGAGAAAGCTGCTGACTTAGACTCGAGGCGGGGTGGGGGGGGGTAGTAAGAGTACCCCCTGCTGGTCTTTAGCCAGATATTCTACAGGCACTAGCAGTCAGCTAAGGAAAGAAAGGAACTGTTTCAGGGAATGGCACCAGGCCCCTCCCCCACGACATGCATTGAGATAATATTGGCAGCAGGTGAGTCATCCCGGGCCAAAACTTGATTGACATGAATCTTGAAGAAAGGCAGTATTGCAGGCAAATATATCATTTCCTTAACATAGATAAGGAGAACAAGCTAGGAGGAAAACATGCTGTTTTGTTCAAATCGCTTCTGAGCCTTTTGGGGGAACCGACCTGAAGCCAGAGTCTAGCGGAAATACATAGGATATTTACATCGCTTAAGACAAACATTTTCTTAGGAAAAAATGCATTGCTTAGCTCAAGGTTTGTCTGCGAAATTCTTACACATCAGGAGATGGCTCCGAGCTGGGTTTCCACACACAAGAACATCCATGCAAAGGACAAGCCTGCACAGCCCATCTGCCCCCCTCCCGCACAGCCAGCAGCATTTCCAAGTGACCTCCTAAGGCCTTCCCCAAAATACAGGGGCACCTCTGGGTTTCCTGTTTCCCTCACTTTGAACACTTTTCTTAAAAAAAAAAATCCTGCACACTTCTTGATAGAATGCCACAGTGCAAGGAATACAGTCCTTCAATATTTAAACCTCCATTTGCAAAACACTTGGAGCTTGGTTTTGTTTTGTTTTGTTTTTTAATTACACCACCACATAATTTAAAGCTTTTACACGTTCTAATTATTCAGTTCCAAAACACCAAACTTTTATTGCACAGGGTCCTCATGAAAAGGCCCACGCAGCTGGACAACCACAGATTCTGCCATGAAAGGGCAGCAAGGTGCCCTCCCCCCTTCTTTGCTGCCTGGGCGGCCACCAGGGTTTGAAATCCATGCACCCTACTAAGTTTCTAGGGTGCAATCCATGGACCCTTCCCTTTCCCATCCCAGCAGGTGCTCAAGGGCCCGCTGGCTTACAAAGTGCCAGAAGCAGGGCTGGGCCAGCCGGCCAGAGTTCAGTGTTCTGTCCCTTGGACTTCCAGCGGACACTAGGCTGCTTGGAAGAACCGCGCAGACTCTGAGATTTTTCAGCAGAGGGGTGGAGCGGTAAAGGCCTTGACCCCAAAGACAAGGCCTTTCTGCGACCGCCAGGTTGGGGAGCTCCGAGAATGTGCCAACAGACGGCGGAATACTTGGTTCCCTGCTCCACACAGTCCCAGTTCCCTTAACTGTGGTCCGCAGCCCTCCGCTGCACCCACGGGATGGCGATCCTTGGGGACCCAGGAGCGGACGAAATGGGCGTTCCCAGCCGCAGTTGCAACCCCCGAGAGCGCAACTGGGAACCCCTCCCCATCCCCCCCGTGAGCCGACCCCGCCCCGCTCCGCCAGGGTTAGCCCCGCCCCTGCCGCGCTCCCTGCGCGTTCCCAGCCGCAGTGGCGACCCCCGGGAGCACAACTGGGACCGACCCCCACCCAAAGCCATCTGAATCTCGACCCCCGCAGCCCGGGTTTACCCAGTCCCGGGTGCGCTCCCGGCGAGTTTTCAGCCTCAGTGTCCACCTCTGAGAGCACAACTGGGAAGCCCGCCCCCACCCCCGCCAGAAGCCGACCCCCGCCCCACGCCGCCCGCGTTCGCCCCGCCCCTGCACGGTCCAGGTTCCTTCCCAGCTTCTAGCGTTCATGCCCGGGTAGGAGCAGGATGTAGGAGTATGGGAGATGTGTCTGGAGCCTGACAGCCTCAGCTCCGCTCTGGCCTGCCCTTTGGACCTAGGAGCCAGGCCAACTTGCAGAGGGCTTAGGGCCCCATTGTATGCAAACTACCAAGGCCTACCGCAAGGAGAGCTCTGTCCGAGGGAAGGGAAGTGCCCCAGGCTGCGTTCCCAAGCTGTTGCTTGGCAATGCAGACTCAGCGGTAAACGGAGGGAATCAGGCTCTCTGTAGCCGCAGCTTCACACACAGGTGTGTCTCCGTAGGAATCAAGAAAGATCCTGACAGGGTGAGGTTCATTAGAGCTATACTAAAGAGCAAAGGCTTGTCCATGTGGTCTTGCCTTCCCCTGTGCCTTTGGGTCTCCAGGCTCGGCCCCAGCTCCGTGGAAACAACCCCTGAGAAAATATCTTCAAGATCCACTTTTCCCAGTGTCTGGGAACCGGGGTTCGTAGGAGGAGAGAAAAGCACGCCTCCATCGGGAACAAAAATGCAGCCCACCTGCCTGTGTTTTGAAGCCTCTATTTGGAAGGAATGGGTTAGCTTCTCCTAAAGGAGACCTCCAGATCTGCTCAGAAGTCGGTAATTCCAGAGGCAGGGTGCTGGTATCTGACTGCCCTTTGCCAGCCTTGCAAAGACATTCCAAGATTCTAGAGTTATATTCCATGAAGGAGCAGGCTTCGGGAATGTGTCAGAGGGGACTGGCTCCTTATTGGCCTCAGCTCAGCTATTGCCTTTCCATCCAAACTAGGACAAGGGCCTAGTTTATGAAGTGTAAGGGTCTTCTTCTTTGAAACTGCCAAGGGCTACTGCAATGAGACTTCTGTCAAGGCGAGGGAAGCCTAAGAGGACGGATTCTCAAGCAGGTGCTTTGCTACAAAGCATCAGCACCCCACGGAGAGAACCAAGATCCCTGTTCCCCAATGTTGGGAGTGTAGCTTCACACACAGAGTTGTCTCTATAGGAGCCAAGAATGTTCCTGAGAGATTAGGTTCACTAAACCTCTCCTACAGAGCATAGACCTGTCCATGTGGTTTTTCCTTCCCCTGTGAGTTGGGTCCCCGAGGTCCACCACACCTCCGGGGAAACTGTCCCTGAGAAAAGATCTCCAGGAACGGCTTCGCTGAGGCTGGGAAACGCTGTTCACAGGAAGTAAGGCAAGCGAATCTCCTGCAGAGAAAAAGAGGCCTTACTGTCCCTGGAGGAGCAGGCTGCCAGAGTGTGTGAAACCTGACTGTTGCCTTGCTGGCCTCAGTTCCACCATTGCCTGTTCCTCCGAACTAGGACCCAGGCCTATTTGGAGAAGCATTTGGGTGCGGATTTCTACAAAGTGCCAAGGGCTACAGCAGTGAGAATTCTCTCAGCGGTCAGGGAGAGCATTTTATGGATTCTCAAGCTGTTTTCTGAACGACAGGGTCAAAATGAACTGAGAAAATCAGGCTCTCTGTGCCCCTATGTTAGGTACGCAGCTTCACACACAGAAGTGTCTCTATAGGAGCCAAGAATGTTCCTGAGAGATGAGGTTCACTAGAAGTCTGCTACAGAGCATAGACCTGTCCATATGGTTTTGCCTTGCCTTGTGAGTTGGGTCCCTGAGGTCCGCCCCAGCTCAGGGGAAGGAGCCCCTGAGAAAAGATCTCCAGGGACCGCTATTCCCCCAGGCTGGCAAACGCAGTTCACAGGAGGTAACACAAGCGAGCCTCCTGCAAGGCACAACAGGCCTTAGTGTCCCTGGACGATCAGGCTGCAAGAGTGTGTGAGACCTGACTGGTGCCTTACTGGCCTCAGCTCCGCCATTGCATGTTCCTCTGAACTAGGACCCAGGCCTACTAGAAGAAGGGTTTGGGTATGGATTTCTAAATACTGCCAAGGGGTATAGCAATGAGAACTGTGTCACGGGTAAGGAAGAGCATTGTATGGATTTTCAAGCTGTTGTTTGAACGACAGCTTCAAAGCTGCACAGAGAGAATCAGACTCTGTGTCTCCATGTTCGGTACACAGCTTCACAGACAGGGGTGTCTCCATAGGAAACAAGAACGTTCCTGACAGAGTGAGGTTCACTAGAGCTCTCCTAGAGAGCAAAGACTTGTCCATGTGGTTTTTCTTCCCCTGTGCGTTTGGGGCTCCAGGCTCGGCCCCAGCTCCGTGGAAACAACCCCTGAGAAAAGATCTTCAAGATCCGCTTTTCCCAGAGGCTGGGATGTGGGGTTCATAGGAGGCGGGAAAAGCAGGCCTCCTTCAGAGAGCAAGAGGCAGCCAAGCGGCCTGCGTTTGGAAGCCTCTATTTGGAAGAATGGGTTAGCTTCCCCTAAGGGAGACCTCCAGATCTGTTCAGAAGTCGGTAATTCCAGAGGCAGTGTGCAGGGTCCTGACTGCCCTTTGCCAGCCTTGCAAAGACATTCCTAGATTCTACAGTTATCTTCCTGAAGAAGCAGGCTTTGGGAATATGTCAGACTTGACTGGCGCCTTATTGGCCTCAGCTCAGCTATTGCCTTTCCATTCAAAGTAGGACAAGGCCCTACTTTATGAAGGGTAAGGGTCTTCTTCTTTCCAAACTGCCGAGGGCTACAGCAATGAGACCTCCGTAAATGCGAGGGAAGCATAAGCGGATGGATTATCAGGAAGGTTCTTTGCCACCAAGCATCAGCACCCCACGGAGAGAATCAGGCTCCCTTTGCCCCTATGTGGGGTGTGTAGATTCACACACAGTGGTGTCTCTACAGGAGCCAAGAATGTTCCTGAGAGATGAGGCTCACAAGAGCTCTCCTACAGAGTGCTCACCTGTACATGTGGTTTCGCCTTCCCCTGTGAGTTGGGTGCCCGAGGTCCACCCCAGCTCCGAGAAAACAGCCTCTGAGAAAAGATCTCCAGGAACCGCTTTTCGCCCAGGCTGGGAAAAGCTGTTCACAGGAAGTAAGGCAAGTGAGCCTCCTGCAGAGAAAAAGAAGCCTTACTGTCCCTGGAGGAGCAGGCTGCCAGAGTGTGTGAAAACTGACTGGTGCCATAATGGTCTTAGCTCCGCCATTGCTTGTTCCTCCGAACTGGGACTCAGGCCTACTTGGAGAAGGGTTTAGCTGCAGATTTCTACAAACTGCCAAGGGCTACTGCAATGAGAACTCTCTCAGAGGTAAGGGCGAGAATTGTATGGATTCTCAAGCTGTTTTCTGAACGACAGCATTAAACCTGCACAGAGAGAATCAGGCTCTCTGCCGCCATGTTGGGTATGCAGTTTCACACACAGAGGTGTCCGCATAGGAGCCAAGAACGTTCGTCAAAGACTGAGGTTCACTAGAGCTCTCTTAGAGAGCAAAGACTTGTTCATGTGGTTTTGCCTTCCCCTGTATGTGTGGGTCTCTGGGCACAACCCCAGCTCCGTGGAAACAACACCTGAGCAAAGATCTCCAAGATCTGCTTTTCCCCCATGCTGGGAACCAGGGATCATAGGAGGCAGGAAAAGCAAGCCTCCTTCAGGCAAGAAGAGGCAGCCAACTAGCCTGTGTTTGGAAGCCTCTATTTGCAAGGAATGGGTTAGCTTCTCCAGAAGGAGACCTCCAGATCTGCTCAGAAGATAGAAATTCCAGAGTCAGGGTCGAGGTTCCTGACTGCCCTTTGCCAGCCTTGCAAAGACATTCCTAGATTCTAGCAATATTTTCCATGAAGGAGCAGGCATCGGGAATATGTCAGAGTTGACGGGTGCCTTACTGGCCTCAGCTCAGCTATTGCCTTTCCTTTCAAACTAGGATCAGGGCCTACTTGGTGAAGGGTAAGGGTCTACCTCTTTCCCAACTGCCAAGAGACACAGCAATGAGACTTCTGTCAAGGCGAGGGAAGCGTAAGCGGATGGATTCTCAAACAGGTGCTTTGCCACAAAGCATCAGCACCCCACGGAGAGAATCAGGCTCCCTGTGCCCCTATGTTCGGTGTGTAGCTTTACACACAGAGGTGTCTCTGTACGAGCCAAGAATGTTCCTAAGAGATGAGACACACTAACGTCTCCTACAGAGCATAGACCTGTCCATGTGGTTTTTCCTTCCCCTGTGAGATGGGTCCCCGAGGTCCACCCCAGCTCTGGGGATAGAGCCCCTGAGAAAAGATCTCCAGGAACCGCTTTTTGCCCAGGCTGGGAAACGCAGTTCACAGGAGGCAAGGCAAGCGAGCCTCCCGCAGGGAAAAATAGGCCTTACTGTCCCTGGAGGAGCAGGCTGCCAGAGTGTGTGACACCTGACTGGTGCCTTACTGACCTCAGCTCCGCCATTGCATGGCCATCCAAATCAGGACCCAGGCCTACTTGGAGAAGGGTTTGGGTGCGGATTTGTAAAAACTGCCAAAGGCTACAGCAATGAGAAGTCTCTCAGAGGTAAGGGAGAGCATTCTATGGATTCTCAAGCTGTTGTTTGAACGACAGCTTCAAAGCTGCAAAGAGAGAATCAGGCCCTGTGTGCCCCCTTGTTGGGTACACAGCTTCACACACAGGGGTGTCTCCATAGGAGTCAAGAACGTTCCTGACACAGTAAGTTTCACTTAGAGGTCTCCTGGAGAGCAAAGACTTGTCCATGTGGTTTTCCTTCCCCTGTGCGATTGGGTCTCTGGTCTCGGCCCCAGCTCCATGGAAACAACCCCTGAGAAAATATCTTCAAGATCCGCTTTTCCCAGAGGCTGGGAACAGGGCTTCATAGGATGCGAGAAAAGCAGGCCTCCTTCGGGCGTGAAAAGGCAGCCAACTGGCCTGTTTGGAAGCCTCTATTTGGAAAGAATGGGTTAGCTTCTCCTAAAGGAGACCTCCAGATCTGCTCAGAAGTCGGTAATTCCAGAGGCAGGGTGCTGGTTCCTGACTGCCCTTTGCCAGCCTTGCAAAGACATTCCCAGATTCTAGAGTTATTTTCCATGAAGGTGAAGGCTACGGGAGTATGTCAGACTTGGCAGGCACCTTATTGGCCTCAGCTCAGCTATTACCTTTCCATTCAAACTAGGACAAAGGCCTACTTTATGAAGGGTAAGGGTCTTCTTCTTTCCAAACTGCCAAGGGCTACAGCAATGGGACCTCTGTCAAGGCGAGGGAAGCCTAAGTGGATGGATCATCAAGCAGGTGCTTTGCCACAAAGCATCAGCACCCCACGGAGAGAATCAGGCTCCATTTGCCCCTATGTTGGGTGTGTAGCTTCACATACAGAGGTGTCTCTATAGGAGGCCAGAATGTTCCTGAGAGATGAGGTTCACTAGAGCTCTCCTACAGAGCATAGACCTGTCCATGTGCTTTTGCCTTCCCCTGTGAGTTGGGTCCTCGAGGTCCTCCCCAGCTCCGGGGAAGGAGCCCCTGAGAAAAGATCTCCAGGGACCCCTTTTCCCCCAGGCTGGGAAATGCAGCTCACAGGAGGGAAGTCAAGTGAGCCTCCTGCAGGGAAAAATAGGGCTTACTGTCCCTGGACGATCAGGCTGCAGAGTGTGTGAGACCTGACTGGTGCCTTACTGGCCTCAGCTCCGCCATTGCATGTTCCTCCGAACTAGGACCCAGGACTACTTGGAGAAGGGTTTGGGTGCGGATTTCTAAAAACTGCCAAGGGCTACAGCAATGAGCACTCTGTCACGGGTAAGGAAGAGCATTGTATGGATTTTCAAGGTGTTTTTTGAACGACATCTTTAAAGCTACACAGAGAGAATCAGGCTCTCTGTGCCCCCATGTTGGGTACGCAGCTTCGCACACAGGGGTGTCTCCATATGAATCAAGAATGTTCCTGACAGAGTGAAGTTCACTAGAGCTCTCCTAGAGAGCAAAGACTTGTACATGTGGTTTTTCTTCCCCTGTTAGTTTGGGTCTCCAGGCTTAGCCCCAGCTCCGTGGAAACAACCCCTGAGAAAAGATCTTCAAGATCCCCTTTTCCCAGAGCCTGGGAAGCTGGGTTCATAGGAGGCAGGAAAAGCAAGCCTCCTTCGGGCACGAAGAGGCAGCCGACCGGCCTGTTTTTGGAAGTCTCAATATGGAAGGAATGAGTTAGATTCTCCTAAAGGAGACCTCCAGATCTGCTCAGAAATCGGTAATTCCAGAGGCAGGGTGCAGGCTCCTGACTGCCCTTTGCCAGCCTTGCAGAGACATTCCTAGATTCCAGCGTTATTTTCCATGAAGGAGCAGGCTTCGGGAATATGTCAGACTTGACTGGCGCCTTATTGGCCTCAGCTCAGCTCTTGCCTTTCCTTTCAAACTAGGACAAGGGCCCACTTTATGAAAGGTAAGGGTCCTCTTCTTTCCAAACTGCCAAGGGCTACTGCAATGAGACCTCTGTCAAGGCGAGGGAAGCGTAAGCTGATGGATTCTCAAGCAGGTGCTTTGCCACAAAGCATCAGCACCCCACGGAAAGAATCTGGCTCCCTTTGCCCCTATGTTGCGTGTGTAGCTACACACACAGAGGTGTCTCGATAGGAGCCAAGAATGTTCCTGAGAGAGGAGGTTCACTGTTGGGGGCCAGAGTGAGGCACTCCGCCCATGGCAAAGGTCATGAGGAAGGAGGCTCGACATACGCAAAGGCGGGATCGAGCCTCAGGAGTCCCCCTGGAAATCCTCGAGGATGTACCCCCATCACCAGAGCCTGCCTACCTTACTATTTTGTGCTCTCACCTACACCTCTGACTTTACGGGGGGCTGTCCCCCACCACCTCTTTCGGAGAAGGAGTTAACCTAAAGCTCCAGTTGATAAAAACCCCTGGGTGTGACAAGAGTGTTTTAACCTACAAACTCCTCTGAAGGTTCTCTAGCCTGCCTGACAGGCTTGTCCGACCACATGTGATTGCTCACAGCCTCCCAACCATGAGAGGCACGAGATGCTTTAAACCTTCTAAAAACAGGTTCCTTAGAAAAGTTAGAAAATTATTAGTATAAGTATAATGGGCTGATTAGAAATCATATTGGTGAAGGGTTTTTCATTTGTTGAGCTGATGTTTACTGCTAAGTCTCCACATCCCCTGCCCTTATACACATTAATGAATATATAGAAGAAATAAGTATTAACCTTTGATATAAATCACGTTAGACCTTAGGCTAAGTAAATTCTTTCCTTAACTAAACCCCACTACACCCTCACCCTATAGGAATGTAACTTTATTGGGTGGCGTCTGTTTTAAGAATAATCACCCCTGGAGAAATAAGTGTCCTGATTGACTGACCGCTGTCACAAGGAGAGGGTCGTAAATTGTCAGCAGGCCCCCCGGCCAGAAGATGATGTAACACCCCTAAGACCTCTGTATACTTTTGTATGAAGCACCTGACTTTGATAAAAGTCAGGACTGCTGACCCCACGTGACTTTTGCATAACATCTCAGTGTATAAAAGTAGACCATGGAAAATAAAGAATTGGGATCAGTTTCTCGAAATACTGGTCTCCCCATGTCTCTCTCTCTCTCTCTCACTCTGGTTGAGTCTCCATCTGGAGCGCGGAACCCACCAAGCTTACTAATTTTGCCTGGGCTTCTAAGATCCGACCGGGGAGGCCTCAGTGTCTCCTCTCCTTCGGGAGAACGGAAGGACGCCTGCGGCCTACGTAAGTGGTGCAAGCTTCTTGTCTTGAAGTTTTATTGGTCCCCCGCGTAAACCAAGCTACTCAGCCTCTTTTCTCCACTGAATTTTCCTACTGAGCTATCCTCATTTTATTACTCTTTATATCCTTAATTAACGTTTAATTAAGCAGTTGTTCCCTGACCCTCGCCTACGCCGTCTCTGCTTCGAATACCCTGGATCAGCTGGGGCTGGACCCCGGCAGTTCACTAGAGATCTCCTACAGAGCATAGACCTGTCCATTTGGTTTTGCCTTCCCCTGTGAGTTGGGTCCCCGAGGTCCGCCCCAACTCCGGGGAAACAGCCCCTGAGAAAAGATCTCCAGGAACTGCTTTCCGCCCAGGCTGGGAAACGCTGTTCACAGGAAGTAAGGCAAGCGAGCCTCCTGAAGGGAAATAGAGGCCTTACTGTCCCTGGAGGAGCAGGCTGCCAGAGTGTGTGACACCTGACTGGTGCCTTACTGGCCTCAGCTCCGCTATTGCATGTTCATCTGAACTTGAACCCAGGCCTACTTGGAGAAGTGTTTGTGTGCCGATTTCCAGAAACTGCGAAGGGCTACAGCAATGATAACTCTCTCAGTGGTAAGGGAGAGCATTGTGTGGATTCTCAATTTGTTGTTTGAACGACAGCGTCAAAGCTGCACAGAGAGAATCAGGTCTCTGTGTCTCTATGTTGGCTACGCAGCTTCCCACACAGAGATGTCCCCGTTGGAGCCAAGAACATTCCGCATAGACTGAGGTTCACTAGAGCACTCCTAGAGAGCAAAGACTTATCCATGCGGTTTTCCCTTCCCCTGTGCGTGTGGGTCTCCGGGATCGGCCCCTGCTCCGTGGAAACAGCCTCTGAGAAAAGATCTCCAAGAACCTCTTATCCCCCAGGCTGGGAAGCGGAGTTCGCAGGAGGTGGGATAAGCAAGCTTCCTTCGGCAAGAAGAGACAGCCAACCGGCCTGTGTTTGGAAGCCTATATTTGCAAGGAATGGGTTAGTTTCTCCTGACCGAGACCTCCGGATGTGCTGAGAAGATAGAAATTCCAGAGGCAGGGTCGAGGTTCCTGACTGCCCTTTGCCAGCCTTGCAAAGACATTCCCAGATTCTAACGTTATTTTCCATGAAGGAGCAGGCATCGGGAATACGTCAGACTTGACTGGCGCCTTACTGGCCTCAGCTCACCTACTGCCTTTCCATTCAAACAAGGACAAGGGCCTACTTGGTGAAGGGTAAGGGTCTGCTTCTTTCCAAACTGCCAAGGACTACAGCAATGAGACCTCTGTCAAGGTGAGGGAAGCCTATGCGGATGGATTCTTAGCAGGTGCTTTGCCACAAAGCATCAGCACCCACGGAGAGAATCAGACTCCCTTTGCCACTATGTTGGGTGTGTAGCTTCATGCACAGAGGTGTCTCTGTAGAAGCCAAGAATGTTCCTGAGAGATGAGGTTCACTAGAGCTCTCCTACAGAGCATAGACCTGTCCATGTGGTTTTGTCTTCCCCTGTGAGTTGGGCCCCCGAGGTCCGACCCAGCTCCAGGGAAACAGCCCCTGAGAAAAAATCTCCAGGAACAGCTTTGCGCCCAGGCTGGGAAATGCAGTTCACAGGAGGCAAGGCAAGCGAGCCTCCTGCAGGGAAAAAGAGGCCTTACTGCTCCTGGACGATCAGGCTGCAAGAGTGTGTGAGACCTCACTTGTGCCTTACTGGCCTCAGCTCCGCCGTTGCCTGTTGTTCCGAGCTAGGACCCAGGCCTACTTGGAGAAGGGTTAGGGTGCGGATTTCTACAAACTGTCAAGGACTACAGCAATGAGAATTCTCTTAGCAGTAAGGGAGAGCATTGTATGGATTCTCAAGCTGTTGTTTGAATGACAGCTTCAAAGATACACAGAGAGAATCAGGCTCTCTGTTCCCCTATTTTGGCTGTGCAGCTTCACACACAGAATTTGACTCTGTTGGAGCCAGAAATATTCCTGAAAGACTTAGGCTCACCAAAGCTGTCCTCCAGAGCAAAGACATTGGATGTGGTTTTGCCTTCCCTTGCCAGTATGGGTCCCCTAGCTTGGCCCCAGCTCCGGGGATACAGCCTCTGAAAAAAATCTTCCAAGAAGCGATTTTTCCTCCAGGCTGTTAAGCGGAATTCGCAGTTTGCAAGTTAAGGAAGCCTGCTTCGTGGAAGAGCAAGCAGCCAACTGGCCCTGTGTTAGGAAGCCTGTATTTGAAAGGAATGGGTTAGCTTCTACAGCGGGAGAACCTCAGATCTGCTCAGGGGGCTGAAATACTAGAGTCAGGGTCGAGGTTCTCCCTTGTCCTTTGCGCACCTTGCAAAGACATTCCTAGCTTCTAGCGTTAGTGACCCTGTAGTAGCAGGCTGCAGGAGCGTGTGATAAATGACTGCCGCGTTCCTGTCCTCAGCTCCGCTATTGACTTTCTATTCGAACTAGAACCCAGGCCTACTTTGAGAGGGGTTAGGGTCCAGTGTTTCCAAACTGCCAAGGGCTACGGCAATGCGAGCTCTGTCAGAGGTAAGAAAAGAGCAATTGGTTGGATTCTTCAGCTGCTGCGTGGCTGCACAGCTTCCGCGCTGCATGGAGAGCATGAGGCTCCTTGTGGCCCTATTTTGGGTACGCAGCAACATGCACACAGAATGTCTGTGTTCACTTATGTACAGGCTTATGTACACTAGAGCTCTCCTACAGAGCAAAGACCACTCAGTGGGCTCCAAGAGATACCTGTCGCGGCTCGAGAAGAGAGTGGAGTCCTTTGCTTCCCCTCGAGATGAGGCCTGACTCCCCGGGTGAGTATGGAATGCAACCCCAAATCCCTGTCGCCTATGGAGAGGAACATTAAGTCCTGGATACAAGCCTAGATGAGGTCTAGTTTGCCCTTCAGTGAATGGAGCCCAATCCACAGCTCTCCCTGGCAACTCGAATGGAAGATTAGACTTCCTGGGCCAACACAAGAGGAAGCCTGAATTCCCCGTCGTAACTCGAGAATCCCACCGCAACTCGAGAAAAACCACGTGCTTCCCTCGTCATCGCAAGATGAGGCCCTTTGTCCGCTACAGCATCTCAAGAGAAGTCCCACGTTCCATCCTGAAGTGCGAAACGGTACTTGGCACCCTTGATGCGACCCCAAAAGTTCCGCGACATACCAGACTCACTCAAGGGGAACACCGAGGTTCCCGGCACCACTTCATCTGACCCCTTCTCCTCTCCTGATTGCGACAGGAGGGTCGACTCCCCTTCTCTGTCTGCAAGGGGTTCCCGACCTTCCGGGCGCACCTCAGGATGAGGCCGGTCTCATGAGGAAGTTCGAGACGTAGCCTCGTGGGTGGTGCCACTTGCCGAAAGACCCCAATTTCACGGTCCACTCTTGAAAAGAACCCGATGCCAGCACACCTCTTTGAAGGAAAACCTGTGGATGAAGGCACAACACGAAGGGGCACTGACACCCGCGTGCATCGTCCAGAAAAACCCGCAGGTCCCACAGACATTTCGACAAGTGGCCTGTCACCCTGTAAACAACTCGAAAGGCAAACGAAGGTCCATTCCTCAACAGAAGACTAGGTGTGACTCTCTTGTCCCTACTCTGCAGGGACCATGGGATCCGAGTCAGAAACGGAGAGGAAGCCTGAGGTTCCTGCGTCCACTCGAGATGAGGCCCTCTTCCATTGCACCACACCCAGTGGAGTCCCGAGAGGCCCCTACCAACTCCACAGTATCCCTGAGTTCTCAGAGGCACAATGAGAAGCTCCCTGAGGTCACAGGCACAAGTCGAGGGAACCCTGGGTTTTCTGCCATGACTCGAGAAAGACCTCGAGAGTGCTTCAAAATGTGTTGAGTCGCGATTCCCCTACCATGACTCGAGAGCCATGACACGCGTCCCCTCTTCACGCGCATGGAGACCTGACTAACCTGGCACTGCACGAGAGGCTCCCTGAGATCCTCATCGTACCTCGTGAGGAAACCCACACTGCCGCGGCAGCTCGAGGAAACACATGAGACACCCCAGTCATCGCGAGATGAGGGCCTTATATTCCTGCATGGCCTGGAAACCAATCACGAGTCCTCTCTCCAAACTGAAGAGCAGGCTGGACTCCGTTGAGGCCGTTCAGGGGGCTCCAACAGATCCTTGTCGCGACTCGAGAGGAGAGCGGAGTCCTTGGCTTCCCCTCGAGACGAGGTCTGACTCCACGGGGGAGCCTGGAATGCAACCCCGAGATGCCTGCTTTCCCTGGAGAGGAATAGTAGGTCCTTTACACACGCCTAGGTGAGGTCTCTTCGGCCCTGCAGTGACTCGAGCGCAACCCCCAGATTTCCCTTGCAACTCGAGGGGAAGATTGGGCTTCCCAGGACCAACCCAAGAGGAAGGCTGAGATCCCCATTGTAACTCGAGAATCCCGCCGCAACTCGAGAAAAACCACGTGGTTCCCAACTCTTGGCAAGATGAGACCCTTGCCCGCGACGGCGTCTCAAGGGAAGTCCCCTCTTCCGCCCTGAAGGGCGGAAAGGATCCTGCCAGCCTTCATGCGACCCCCAAAAGTTCCCCGACACGCCGGGTTCCCTCGAGGGGAACACCGAGGGTCCCGGAACCGCTTTCTCTGAGCCCCTTCTCCCCTCCTGATCGCGACAGGAGAGTCGATTCCCCTGCGTGGTCTGGAAGGGGTTCCAGGCCTTCCCGGGGCACCTAAGGATGAGGCCGGTCTCACGAGGAAATTCGAGACGAGCCACGTGGGTGGGGCCACATGCCGAACGACCGCGATTCCCAGGTCCGCTCTTGAGAAGGACCCGAGGCCCGGACCCCTCTTCGAAGGCAACCCTGTGGGTGAAGGCACAACACGAACGGGCACTGCCACCCCCGTGCATCATCCGCAAAGACCCGTGGGTTCCACACACAGCTCGACGATGGGCCTGAGACCCCCTGAGCAACTCGAGAGGCAAGCGGGGTTCCCATCCTCAGACAAGACGAGGCCTGACTCTCCTGTCCCAACTCTGCAGGGACCCTGCGGTCGGAGTCCGAAACGGAGAGGAAGCCTGAGGTTCCTACCTCCCCTCGAGGTGAGGCCCTCTTCCGTTGCGCCAGACCCAGCGGAGTCCCGAGGGGCCCCGCCACCTCCACAGGATCCTTCGCCTCTCAGAGGCACCCTGGGAAGTTCCCTAAGGTCCCCGGCAGAAGGTGAGGGAAACGAGGTTTTCCCGCCGCCGCCCGAGAAAGACCTCGACAGTCCTTCTTCAATGCGTCTCGAGGCCCTAGACCCCTCCCGTGACTCGAGAGCCATGACGCGCTCCCCATCGCCACGCGCATGGAGACCTGACTTCCCTGGCGCCGCACGAGAGGCTCCCTGAAATCCTCGTCGGGCCTCGGGAGAAAATCCAAACGGGCGCCGCAGCTCGAGCAAACCCCGGAGACGCCGCTGTCCTCGCGAGCTGAGGGCCTTCTTTTCCTGCATGGCCTGGAGAGCAATCCCGGGTCCTCTCTCCAAACGGAAGAGGAGGCTGGACTCCCTTGAGGCCACTCAGGGGGCTCAAAGCGACCCGCGTCGCGACTCAAGAGGAGAGCGGAGTCCTTGGCTTCCCCCCGAGACGATGCCTGACTCCCCGGGGGAGCCTGGAATGCAACCCCGAGATCCCTGCCTTCCCTTGAGAGGAAAATTAGGTCCCGGACACACGCCTAGGTGAGGTCTCTTCGGCCCTGCAGTGACTCGAGCGCAACCCCCAGCTTTCCCTCGCAACTCGAGGGGAAGATTGGGCTTCCCAGGGCCAACCCAAGGGGAAGGCTGAGATCCCCGTCGTAACTCGAGAATGCCGCCGCAACTCGAGAAAAACCACGTGGTTCCCACCTCTTGGCAAGATGAGGCCCTTGCCCGCGACGGCGTCTCAGGGGAACTGCCCTGTTCCGCCCTGAAGGGCGAAACGGTCCCTGACAGCCTTCCTGCGACCCCCAAAAGTCCCCCGACACGCCGGGTTCCCCCGAGGGGAACACCGAGGGTCCCGGCACCGCTTCCTCTGAGCCCCTTCTCCCCTCCTGGTCGCGACAGGAGAGGCGATTCCCCTGCGTGGTCTGGAAGGGGTTCCCGGCCTTCCAGGCGCACCTCAGGATGAGGCCGGTCTCACGAGGAAATTCGAGACGAGCCACGTGGGTGGGGCCACATGCCGAACGCCCCCGATTCCCCAGTCCACTCTTGAGAAGGACCCGAGGCCCGGACCCCTCTTCAAAGGCAACCCTGTGGGTGAAGGCACAACACGAAGGGGCACTGCCGCCCCCGTGCTTAGTCCGCAAAGACCCGCGGGTTCCACACACAGCTCGACGAGGGGCCTGAGACCCCCTGAGCAACTCGAGAGGCCAGCGGGTTTCCCTTCCTCAGACAAGACGAGGCCTGACTCTCCTGTCCCAACTCTGCAGGGACCCTGCGGTCGGAGTCCGAAACGGAGAGGAAGCCTGAGTTTCCTGCCTCCCCTCGAGGTGAGGCCCTCTTCCGTTGCGCCAGACCCAGCGGAGTCCCGAGGGGCCCCGCCAACTCCACAGGATCCCTCGCCTCTCAGAGGCACCCTGGCAAGTTCCCTAAGGTCCCCGGCAGAAGGCGAGGGAAACGAGGGTTTCCCACCGCCCCCCGACAAAGACCTCGAGAGTCCTTCTTCAACGCGTCTCGAGGCCCTAGTCCCCTCCCGTGACTCGAGAGCCATGACGTGCTCCCCCTCGCCACGCGCATGGAGACCTGACTTCCCTGGCGCCGCACGAGAGGCTCCCTGAGATCCTCGTCGTGCCTCGGGAGAAAACCCCCACGGGCGCCGCAGCTCGAGGAAACCCCTGAGACGCCCCCGTCCTCGCCAGCTGAGGGCCTTCTTTCCCTGCATGGCCTGGAGAGCAATCCCGGGTCCTCTCTCCAAACGGAAGAGGAGGCTGGACTCCCTTGAGGCCGCTCAGGGGGCTCCAAGAGACCCGCGTCGCGACTCGAGAGGAGAGCGGAGTCCTTGGCTTCCCCTCAAGACGAGGCCTGACTCCCCGGGGGAGCCTGAAATGCAACCCCGAGATCCCTGCCTTCCCTGGAGAGGAATATTAGGTCCCGGACACACGCCTAGGTGAGGTCTCTTCGGCCCTGCAGTGACTCGAGCGCAACCCCCAGCTGTCCCTCGCAACCCGAGGGGAAGATTGGGCTTCCCAGGGCCAACCCCAGGGGAAGGCTGAGATCCCCGTCGTAACTCGAGAATGCCGCCGAAACTCGAGAAAAACCACGTGGTTCCCACCTCTTGGCAAGATGAGGCCCTTGCACGCGACGGCGTCTCAAGGGAAGTCCCCTGTTCCGACCTGAAGGGCGAAACGGTCCCTGACAGCCTTCCTGCGACCCCCAAAGTCCCCCGACACGTCAGGGTCCCCCGAGGGGAACACCGAGGGTCCCGGCACCGCTTCCTCTGAGCCCCTTCTCCCCTCCTGATCGCGACAGGAGAGGCGATTCCCCTGCGTGGTCTGGAAGGGCTTCCCGGCCTTCCCGGCGCACCTCAGGATGAGGCCGGTCTCACGAGGAGATTCGAGACGAGCCACGTGCGTGGGGCCACATGCCGAACGCCTCCGATTCCCCGGTCAGCTCTTGAGAAGGACCCGAGGCCCGGACCCCTCTTTGAAGGCAACCCTGTGGGTGAAGGCACAACACGAAGGGGCACTGCCACGCCCGTGCATCTTCCGCAAAGACCCACGGGTTCCACACACAGCTCGACGAGTGGCCTGAGACCCCCTGAGCAACTCGAGAGGCCAGCGGGGATCCCTTCCTCAGACAAGACGAGGCCTGACTCTCCTGTCCCAACTCTGCAGGGACTGTGCGGTCGCAGTCCGAAATGGAGAGGAAGCCTGAGATTCTTGCCTCCCCTCGAGGTGAGGCCCTCTTCCGTTGTGCCAGGCCCAGCGGAGTCCCGAGGGGCTCCGCCACCTCCACAGGATCCCTTGCCTCTCAGAGGCACCCTGGCAAGTTCCCTAAGGTCCCCGGTAGAAGGCGAGGGAAACGAGGGTTTCCCGCCGCCCCCCGAGGAAGACCTCGAGACTCCATCTTCAACGCGTCTCGAGGCCCTAGTCCCCTCCCGTGACTCGAGAGCCTTGACGCGCTCCCCCTCGCCACGCGCATGGAGACCTGACTTCCCTGGCGCCGCACGAGAGGCTCCCTGAGATCCTCGTCGTGCCTCGGGAGAAAACCCCCACAGGCGCCGCAGCTCGAGGAAACCCCTGAGATGCCGCCGTCCTCGCCAGCTGAGGGCCTTCTTTTCCTGCATGGCCTGGAGAGCAATCCCGGGTCCTCTCTCCAAACGGAAGAGGAGGCTGGACTCCCTTGTGGCCGCTCAGGGGGCTCCAAGAGATCCGCGTCGCGACTCGAGAGGAGAGCGGAGTCCTTGGCTTCCCCTCGAGACGATGCCTGACTCCCCGGGGGAGCCTGCAATGAAACCCCGAGATCCCTGCCTTCCCTGAGAGGAATAATAGGTCCCGGACACACGCCTAGGTGAGGTCTCTTCGGCCCTGCAGTGACTCGAGCGCAACCCCCAGCTTTCCCTCGCAACCCGAGGGGAAGATTGGGCTTCCCAGGGCCAACCCAAGGGGAAGGCTGAGATCCCCGTCGTAATTCGAGAATGCCGCCGCAACTCGAGAAAAACCACGTGGTTCCCACCGCTTGGCAAGATGAGGCCCTTGCCCGCGACGGCGTCTCAAGGGAAGTCCCCTGTTCCGCCCTGAAGGGCGAAACGGTCCCTGACAGCCTTCCTGCGACCCCCAAAAGTCCCCCGACACGCCGGGGTCCCCCGAGGGGAACACCGAGGGTCCCGGCACCGCTTCCTCTGAGCCCCTTCTCCCCTCCTGATCGCGACAGGAGAGGCGATTCCCCTGCGTGGTCTGGAAGGGGTTCCCGGCCTTCCCGGCGCACCTCAGGATGAGGCCGGTCTCACGAGGAAATTCGAGACGAGCCACGTGGGTGGGGCCACATGCCGAACGCCCCCGATTCCCCGGTCCGCTCTTGAGAAGGACCCGAGGCCCGGACCCCTCTTCGAAGGCAACCCTGTGGCTGAAGGCACAACACGAAGGGGCACTGCCACCCCCGTGCATCGTCCGCAAAGATCCGCGGGTTCCACACACAGCTCGACGGGGGGCCTGAGACCCCCTGAGCAACTCGAGAGGCCAGCGGGGTTCCCTTCCTCAGACAAGACGAGGCCTGACTCTCCTGTCCCAACTCTGCAGGGACCCTGCGGTCGGAGTCCGAAACGCAGAGGAAGCCTGAGGTTCCTGCCTCCCCTCGAGGTGAGGCCCTCTTCCGTTGCGCCAGACCCAGCGGAGTCCCGAGGGGCCCCGCCACCTCCACAGGATCCCTCGCCTCTCAGAGGCACCGTGGGAAGTTCCCTAAAGTCCCCGGCAGAAGGCGAGGGAAACGAGGGTTTCCCGCCGCCCCCCGAGAAAGACCTCGAGAGTCCTTCTTCAACGCGTCTCGAGGCCCTAGTCCCCTCCCGTGACTCGAGAGCCAGGACGCGCTCCCCCTCGCCACGGGCATGGAGACCTGACTTCCCTGGCGCCGCACGAGAGGCTCCCTGAGATCCTCGTCGTGCCTCGGGAGAAAACCCCCACGGGCGCCGCAGCTCGAGGAAACCCCTGAGACGCCCCCGTCCTCGCCAGCTGAGGGCCTTCTTTCCCTGCATGGCCTGGAGAGCAATCCCGGGTCCTCTCTCCAAACGGAAGAGGAGGCTGGACTCCCTTGAGGCCGCTCAGGGGGCTCCAAGAGACCCGCGTCGCGACTCGAGAGGAGAGCGGAGTCCTTGGCTTCCCCTCGAGACGAGGCCTGACTCCCCGGGGGAGCCTGCAATGAAACCCCGAGATCCATGCCTTCCCTGGAGAGGAATATTAGGTCCCGGACACACGCCTAGGTGAGGTCTCTTCGGCCCTGCAGTGACTCGAGCGCAACCCCCAGCTTTCCCTCGCAACCCGAGGGGAAGATTGGGCTTCCCAGGGCCAACCCAAGGGGAAGGCTGAGATCCCCGTCGTAACTCGAGAATGCCGCCGCAACTCGAGAAAAACCACGTGGTTCCCACCGCTTGGCAAGATGAGGCCCTTGCCCGCGACGGCGTCTCAAGGGAAGTCCCCTGTTCCGTCCTGAAGGGCGAAACGGTCCCTGACAGCCTTCCTGCGACCCCCAAAAGTCCCCCGACACGCCGGGGTCCCCCGAGGGGAACACCGAGGGTCCCGGCACCGCTTCCTCTGAGCCCCTTCTCCCCTCCTGATCGCGACAGGAGAGGCGATTCCCCTGCGTGGTCTGGAAGGGTTCCCCGGCCTTCCCGGCGCACCTCAGGATGAGTCTGGTCTCACGAGGAAATTCGAGACGAGCCACGTGGGTGGGGCCACATGCCGAACGCCCCCGATTCCCCGGTCCGCTCCTGAGAAGGACCCGAGGCCCGGACCCCTCTTCGAAGGCAACCCTGTGGGTGAAGGCACAACACGAAGGGGCACTGCCACCCACGTGCATCGTCCGCAAAGACCCGCGGGTTCCGCACACAGCTCGACGAGGGGCCTGAGACCCCCTGAGCAACTCGAGAGGCCAGCGGGGTGCCCTTCCTCAGACAAGACGAGGCCTGACGCTCCTGTCCCAACTCTGCAGGGACCCTGCGGTCGGAGTCCGAAACGGAGAGGAAGCCTGAGTTTCCTGCCTCCCCTCGAGGTGAGGCCCTCTTCCGTTGCGCCAGACCCAGCGGGGTCCCGAGGGGCTCTGCCACCTCCACAGGATCCCTCGCCTCTCAGAGGCACCCTGGGAAGTTCCCTAAGGTCCCCGGCACAAGGCGAGGGTTACGAGGGTTTCCCGCCGCCCCCCGAGAAAGACCTCGAGAGTCCTTCTTCAACGCGTCTCGAGGCCCTAGGCCCCTCCCGTGACTCGAGAGCCAGGACGCGTTCCCCCTCGCCACGCGCATGGAGACCTGACTTCCTTGGCGCCGCACGAGAGGCTCCCTGAGATCCTCGTCGTGCCTCGGGAGAAAACCCCCACGGGCGCCGCAGCTCGAGGAAACCCCTGAGACGGCCCCGTCCTCGCCAGCTGAGGGCCTTCTTTCCCTGCATGGCCTGGAGAGCAATCCCGGGTCCTCTCTCCAAACGGAAGAGGAGGCTGGACTCCCTCGAGGCCGCTCAGGGGGCTCCAAGAGTACCGCGTCGCGACTCGAGAGGAGAGCGGAGTCCTTGGCTTCCCCTCGAGACGAGGCCTGACTCCCCGGGGGAGCCTGGAATGCAACCCCGAGATACCTGCCTTCCCTGGAGAGGAATATTAGGTCCCGGACACACGCCTAGGTGAGGTCTCTTCGGCCATGCAGTGACTCGAGCGCAACCCCCAGCTTTCCCTCGCAACCCGAGGGGAAGATTGGGCTTCCCAGGGCCAACCCCAGGGGAAGGCTGAGATCCCCGTCGTAACTCGAGAATGCCGCCGCAACTCGAGAAAAACCACGTGGTTCCCACCTCTTGGCAAGATGAGGCCCTTGCACGCGACGGCGTCTCAAGGGAAGTCCCCTGTTCCGCCCTGAAGGGCGAAACGGTCCCTGACAGCCTTCCTGCGACCCCCAAAAGTCCCCCGACACGCCAGGGTCCCCCGAGGGGAACACCTAGGGTCCCGGCACCGCTTCCTCTGAGCCCCTTCTCCCCTCCTGATCGCGACAGGAGAGGCGATTCCCCTGCGTGGTCTGGAAGGGCTTCCGGCCTTCCCGGCGCACCTCAGGATGAGGCCGGTCTCACGAGGAGATTCGAGACGAGCCACGTGCGTGGGGCCACATGCCGAACGCCTCCGATTCCCCGGTCAGCTCTTGAGAAGGACCCGAGGCCCGGACCCCTCTTCGAAGGCAACCCTGTGAGTGAAGGCACAACACGAAGGGGCACTGCCACCCCCGGGCATCGTCCGCAAAGACCCGCGGGTTCCACACACAGCTCGACGAGGGGCCTGAGACCCCCTGAGCAACTCGGGAGGCCAGCGGGGTTCCCTTCCTCAGACAAGACGAGGCCTGACTCTCCTGTCCCAACTCTGCAGGGACCCTGCGGTCGCAGTCCGAAACGCAGAGGAAGCCTGAGGTTCCTGCCTCCCCTCGAGGTGAGGCCCTCTTCCGTTGCGCCAGACCCAGCGGAGTCCCGAGGGGCCCCGCCACCTCCACAGGATCCCTCGCCTCTCAGAGGCACCCTGGGAAGTTCCCTAAGGTCCCCGGCAGAAGGCGAGGTAAACGAGGGTTTCCCGCCGCCCCCCGAGAAAGACCTCGAGAGTCCTTCTTCAACGCGTCTCGAGGCCCTAGTCCCCTCCCGTGACTCGAGAGCCAGGACGCGCTCCCCCTCTCCACGCGCATGGAGACCTGACTTCCCTGGCGCCGCACGAGAGGCTCCCTGAGATCCTCGTCGTGCCTCGGGAGAAAACCCCCACGGGCACCGCAGCTCGAGGAAACCCCTGAGACGCCCCCGTCCTCGCCAGCTGAGGGCCTTCTTTCCCTGCATGGCCTGGAGAGCAATCCCGGGTCCTCTCTCCAAACGGAAGAGGAGGCTGGACTTCCTTGAGGCCGCTCAGGGGGCTCCAAGAGACCCGCGTCGCGACTCGAGAGGAGATCGGAGTCATTGGCTTCCCCTCGAGACGAGGCCTGACTCCCCGGGGGAGCCTGCAATGAAACCCCGAGATCCCTGTCTTCCCTGGAGAGGAATAGTAGGTCCCGGACACACGCCTAGGTGAGGTCTCTTCGGCCCTGCAGTGACTCGAGCGCAACCCCCAGCTTTCCCTCGCAACCCGAGGGGAAGATTGGGCTTCCCAGGGCCAACCCAAGGGGAAGGCTGAGATCCCCGTCGTAACTCGAGAATGCCGCCGCAACTCGAGAAAAACCACGTGGTTCCCACCTCTTGGCAAGATGAGGCCCTTGCCCTCCACGGTGTCTCAAGGGAAGTCCCCTGTTCTGTCCTGAAGGGCGAAACGGTCCCTGACAGCCTTCCTGCGACCCCAAAATGTCCCCCGACACGCCGGGGTCCCCCGAGGGGAACACCGAGGGTCCCGGCACCGCTTCCTCTGAGCCCCTTCTCCCCTCCTGATCGCGACAGGAGAGGCGATTCCCCTGCGTGGTCTGGAAGGGGTTCCCGGGCTTCCCGGCGCACCTCAGGATGAGGCCGGTCTCACGAGGAAATTCGAGACGAGCCACGTGGGTGGGGCCACATGCCGAACGCCCCCGATTCCCGGGTCCGCTCTTGAGAAGGACCCGAGGCCCGGACCCCTCTTCGAAGGCAACCCTGTGGGTGAAGGCACAACACGAAGGGGCACTGCCACCCCCGTGCATCGTCCGCAAAGACCCGCGGGTTCCACACACAGCCTGAAGAGGGGCCTGAGACCCCCTGAGCAACTCGAGAGGCCAGCGGGGTTCCCTTCCTCAGACAAGACGAGGCCTGACTCTCCTGTCCCAACTCTGCAGGGACCCTGCGGTCGGAGTCCGAAACGGAGAGGAAGCCTGAGGTTCCTGCCTCCCCTCGAGGTGAGGCCCTCTTCCGTTGCGCCAGACCCAGCGGAGTCCCGAGGGGCCCCGCCACCTCCACAGGATCCCTCGCCTCTCAGAGGCACCCTGGCAAGTTCCCTAAGGTCCCCGGCAGAAGGCGAGGGAAACGAGGGTTTCCCGCCGCCCCCTGAGAAAGACCTCGAGAGTCCTTCTTCAACGCGTCTCGAGGCCGTAGTCCCCTCCCGTGACTCGAGAGCCAGGACGCGCTCCCCCTCGCCACGCGCATGGAGACCTGACTTCCCTGGCGCCGCACGAGAGGCTCCCTGAGATCCTCGTCGTGCCTCGGGAGAAAACCCCCACGGGCGCCGCAGCTCGAGGAAACCCCTGAGACGCCCCCGTCCTCGCCAGCTGAGGGCTTTCTTTCCCTGCATGGCCTGGAGATCAATCCCGGGTCCTCTCTCCAAACGGAAGAGGAGGCTGGACTCCCTTGAGGCCGCTCAGGGGGCTCCAAGAGACCCGCGTCGCGACTCGAGAGGAGAGCGGAGTCCTTGGCTTCCCCTCGAGACGAGGCCTGACTCCCCGGGGGAGCCTGCAATGCAACCCCGAGATCCCTGCCTTCCCTGGACAGGAATATTAGGTCCTGGACACATGCCTATATGAGGTCTCTTCGGCCCTGCAGTGACTCGAGCGCAACCCCCAGCTTTCCCTCGCAACCCGAGGGGAAGATTGGGCTTCCCAGGGCCAACCCCAGGGGAAGGCTGAGATCCCCGTCGTAACTCGAGAATGCCGCCGCAACTCGAGAAAAACCACGTGGTTCCCACCTCTTGGCAAGATGAGGCCCTTGCCCGCGACGGCGTCTCAAGGGAAGTCCCCTGTTCCGCCCTGAAGGGCGAAACGGTCTCTGACAGACTTCTTGCGACCCTCAAAAGTCCCCCGACACACCAGGGTCCCCCGAGGGGAACACCGAGGGTCCCGGCACCGCTTCCTCTGAGCCCCTTCTCCCCTCCTGATCGCGACAGGAGAGGCGATTCCCCTGCGTGGTCTGGAAGGGCTTCCGGCCTTCCCGGCGCAACTCAGGATGAGGCCGGTCTCACGAGGAGATTCGAGACGAGCCACGTGGGTGGGTCCACATGCCGAACGCCTCCGATTCCCCGGTGCGCTCTTGAGAAGGACCCGAGGCCCGGATCCCTCTTCGAAGGCAACCCTGTGAGTGAAGGCACAACACGAAGGGGCACTGCCACGCCCGTGCATCGTCCGCAAAGACCCGCGGGTTCCACACACAGCTCGACGAGTGGCCTGAGACCCCCTGAGCAACTCGAGAGGCCAGCGGGGTTCCCTTCCTCAGACAAGACGAGGCCTGACTCTCCTGTGCCAACTCTGCAGGGACCCTGCGGTCGGAGTCCGAAACGGAGAGGAAGCCTGAGGTTCCTGCCTCCCCTCGAGGTGAGGCCCTCTTCCGTTGCGCCAGACCCAGCGGAGTCCCGAGGGGCCCCGCCACCTCCACAGGATCCCTCGCCTCTCAGAGTCACCCTGGGAAGTTCCCTAAGGTCCCCGGCAGAAGGCGATGGATACGAGGGTTTCCCGCCGCCCCCCGACAAAGACCTCGAGAGTCCTTCTTCAACGCGTCTCAAGGCCCTAGTCCCCTCCCGTGACTCGAGAGCCAGGACGCGCTCCCCCTTGCCACGCGCATGGAGACCTGACTTCCCTGGCGCCGCACGAGAGGCTCCCTGAGATCCTCGTCGTGCCTCGGGAGAAACCCCCACGGGCGCCGCAGCTCGAGGAAACCCCTGAGACGCCCCCGTCCTCGCGAGCTGAGGGCCTTGTTTTCCAGCATGGCCTGGAGAGCAATCCTGGGTCCTCTCTCCAAACGGAAGAGGAGGCTGGACTCCCTTGAGGCCGATCAGGGTCTCCAAGAGACCCGCGTCGCGACTCGAGAGCAAAGCGGAGTCCTTGGCTTCCCCTCAAGACGAGGCCTGACTCCCCGGGGGAGCCTGGAATGCCACCCCGAGATCCCTGCCTTCCCTGGAGAGGAACATTAGGTCCCGGTCACAAGCTTAGGTGAGGTCTCTTCGGCCCTGCAGTGACTCGAGCGCAACCCCCAGCTTTCCCTCGCAACCCGAGGGGAAGATTGGGCTTCCCAGGGCCAACCCAAGGGGAAGGCTGAGATCCCCGTCGGAACTCGAGAATGCCGCCGCAACTCGAGAAAAACCACGTGGTTCCCACCGCTTGGCAAGATGAGGCCCTTGCCCGCGACGGCGTCTTAAGGGAAGTCCCCGGTTCCGCCCTGAAGGGCGAGACGGTCCCTGACAGCCTTCCTGCGACCCCCAAAAGTCCCCCGACACGCCGGGGTCCCCCGAGGGGAACACCGAGGGTCCCGGCACCGCTTCCTCTGAGCCCCTTCTCCCCTCCTGATTGCGACAGGAGATGCGATTCCCCTTCGTGGTCTGGAAGGGGTTCCCGGGCTTCCCGGCGCACCTCAGGATGAGGCCGGTCTCACGAGGAAATTCGAGACGAGCCACGTGGGTGGGGCCACATGCCGAACGCCCCCGATTCCCCGGTCCGCTCTTGAGAAGGACCCGAGGCCAGGACCCCTCTTCGAAGGCAACCCTGTGGGTGAAGGCACAACACGAAGGGGCACTGCCACCCCCGGGCATCGTCCGCAAAGACCCGCGGGTTCCACACACAGCTCGACGAGGGGCCTGAGACCCCCTGAGCAACTCGGGAGGCCAGCGGGGTTCCCTTCCTCAGACAAGACGAGGCCTGACTCTCCTGTCCCAACTCTGCAGGGACCCTGCGGTCGGAGTCCGAAACGGAGAGGAAGCCTGAGGTTCCTGCCTCCCCTCGAGGTGAGGCCCTCTTCCGTTGCACCAGACCCAGCGGAGTCCCGAGGGGCCCCGCCACCTCCACAGGATCCCTCGCCTCTCAGAGGCACCCTGGGAAGTTCCCTAAGGTCCCCGGCAGAAGGCGAGGGAAACGAGGGTTTCCCGCCGCCTCCCGACAAAGACCTCGAGAGTCCTTCTTCAACGCGTCTCGAGGCCCTAGTCCCCTCCCGTGACTCGAGAGCCAGGACGCGCTCACCCTCGCCACGCGCATGGAGACCTGACTTCCCTGGCGCCGCACGAGAGGCTCCCTGAGATCCTCGTCGTGCCTCGGGAGAAAACCCCCACGGGCGCCGCAGCTCGAGGAAACCCCTGAGACGCCCCCGTCCTCGCGAGCTGAGGGCCTTCTTTTCCTGCATGGCCTGGAGAGCAATCCCGGGTCCTCTCTCCAAACGGAAGAGGAGGCTGGACTCCCTTGAGGCCGCTCAGTGGGCTCCAAGAGACCCGCGTCGCGACTCGAGAGGAGAGCGGAGTCCTTGGCTTCCCCTCGAGACGAGGCCTGACTCCCCGGGGGAGCCTGGAATGCAACCCCGAGATCCCTGCCTTCCCTGGAGAGGAACATTAGGTCCTGGACACACGCTTAGGTGAGGTCTCTTCGGCCCTGCAGTGACTCGAGCGCAACCCCCAGCTTTCCCTCGCAACCCGACGGGAAGATTGGGCTTCCCAGGGCCAACCCAAGGGGAAGGCTGAGATCCCCGTCGTAACTCGAGAATGCCGCCGCAACTCGAGAAAAACCACGTGGTTCCCACCGCTCGGCAAGATGAGGCCCTTGCCCGCGACGGCGTCTCAAGGGAAGTCCCCTGTTCCGCCCTGAAGGGCGAGACGGTCCCTGACAGCCTTCCTGCGACCCCCAAAAGTCCCCCGACACGCCGGGGTCCCCCGAGGGGAACACCGAGGGTCCCGGCACCGCTTCCTCTGAGCCCCTTCTCCCCTCCTGATCGCGACAGGAGAGGCGATTCCCCTGCGTGGTCTGGAAGGGGTTCCCGGGCTTCCCGGCGCACCTCAGGAGGCCGGTCTCACGAGGAAATTCGAGACGAGCCACGTGGGTGGGGCCACATGCCGAACGCCCCCGATTCCCCGGTCCGCTCTTGAGAAGGACCCGAGGCCCGGACCCCTCTTCGAAGGCAACCCTGTGGGTGAAGGCACAACACGAAGGGGCACTGCCACCCACGGGCATCGTCCGCAAAGACCCGCGGGTTCCACACACAGCTCGACGAGGGGCCTGAGACCCCCTGAGCAACTCGAGAGGCCAGAGGGGTTCCCTTCCTCAGACAAGACGAGGCCTGACTCTCCTGTGCCAACTCTGCAGGGACCCTGCGGTCGGAGTCCGAAACGGAGAGGAAGCCTGAGGTTCCTGCCTCCCCTCGAGGTGAGGCCCTCTTCCGTTGCGCCAGACCCAGCGGAGTCCCGAGGGGCCCAGCCACCTCCACAGGATCCCTCGCCTCTCAGAGGCACCCTGGGAAGTTCCCTAAGGTCCCCGGCAGAAGGCGAGGGAAACGAGGGTTTCCCGCCGCCCCCCGACAAAGACCTCGAGAGTCCTTCTTCAACGCGTCTCTAGGCCCTAGTCCCCTCCCGTGATTCGAGAGCCAGGACGCGCTCCCCCTCGCCACGCGCATGGAGACCTGACTTCCCTGGCGCCGCACGAGAGGCTCCCTGAGATCCTCGTCGTGCCTCGGGAGAAAACCCCCATGGGCGCCGCAGCTCGAGGAAACCCCTGAGACGCCCCCGTCCTCGCGAGCGGAGGGCCTTCTTTTCCTGCATGTCCTGGAGAGCAATCCCGGGTCCTCTCTCCAAACGGAAGAGGAGGCTGGACTACCTTGAGGCCGCTCAGGGGGCTCCAAGAGACCCGCGTCGCGACTCGAAGGAGAGCGGAGTCCTTGGCTTCCCCTCGAGACGAGGCCTGACTCCCCGGGGGTGCCTGGAATGCAACCCCGAGATCCCTGCCTTCCCTGGAGAGGAATATTAGGTCCCGGACACACGCCTAGGTGAGGTCTCCTCGGCCCTGCAGTGACTCGAGCGCAACCCCCAGCTTTCCCTCGCAACCCGAGGGGAAGATTGGGCTTCCCAGGGCCAACCCAAGGGGAAGGCTGAGATCCCCGTCGTAACTCGAGAATGCCGCCGCAACTCGAGAAAACCACGTGGTTCCCACCTCTTGGCGAGATGAGGCCCTTGCCCGAGAAGGCGTCTCAAGGGAAGTCCCCTGTTCCGCCCTGAAGGGCGAAACGGTCTCTGACAACCTTCCTGCGACCCCCAAAAGTCCCCCGACACGCCGGCGTCCCCCGAGGAGAACACCGAGGGTCCCGGCACTGCTTCCTCTGAGCCCCTTCTCCCCTCCTGATCGCGACAGGAGAGGCGATTCCCCTGCGTGGTCTGGAAGGGGTTCCCGGCCTTCCCGGCGCACCTCAGGATGAGGCCGGTCTCACGAGGAAATTCGAGACGAGCCACGTGGGTGGGGCCAAATGCCGAACGCCCCCGAGTCCCCGGTCTGCTCTTGAGAAGGACCCGAGGCCCGGACCCCTCTTCGAAGGCAACCCTGTGGGTGAAGGCACAACACGAAGGGGCACTGCCACCCCCGTGCATCGTCCGCAAAGACCGCGGGTTCCACACACAGCTCGACGAGGGGCCTGAGACCCCCTGAGCAACTCGAGAGGCCAGCGGGGTTCCCTTCCTCAGACAAGACGAGGCCTGACTCTCCGCTCCCAACTCTTCAGGGACCCTGAGGTCGGAGGGTCGGAGTCAGAAACACAGAGGAAGCCTGAGGTTCCTGCCTCCCCTCGAGATAAGGCCCTCTTCCATTGCGCCAACCCCAGCGGAGTCCCGAGAGGCCCCGCTAACTCCACAGCATCCCTCACCTCTCAGAGGCACCCTGGGAAGTTCCCTCAGGTCCCCGGCAGAAGTCGAGGATAATGAGGGTTTCCCGCCGCCACTCGAGAAAGACCTCTATAGTCCTTCTTCAAAGTGTCTTGAGGACCTTGTCCCTTTCTGGACTAGAGAGCAATGATGCGCTCCCCCTCGCCTCGCGCATGCAGACCTGGCTTTCCTGGCGCCGCACGAGAGGCTCCCTGAGATCCTCGTCGTGCTTCGGGAAAAAAACCCCATGGGCGCCGCAGCTCGGGGAAACCCCTGAGACGCCCCCGTCCTCGCGAGCTGAGGGCCTTCTTTTCCTGCCTGGCCTGGAGAGCAATCCCGTGTCCTCTCTCCAAACTGAAGAGTAGGCTGGACTCCCTTGAGGCGACTCAGTGGGCTCCAAGAGATCCGCGTCCGGGCTCGAGAGGAGAGCGCAGTCCTTTGCTTCCCCTCGAGGCGAGGCCTGACTCCCCGGGGGAGTCTGGAGTGCAATCCCGAGATCCTTGTCTTCCCTTGAGAGGACTATTAGGTCCTGGACACACGCCTAGATGAGGTCTCTTTGGCCTTGCAGTGATTCGAGCACAACATCCAGCTTTCCCTCGCAACTCGAAGGGAAGTTTGGGCTTCCCAGGGCCAACACAACAGCAAGCCTGAAATCCACGTCGTAACTCGAGAATCCCGCCGCAACTCGAGAAAAACCACGTGGTTCCATCGTCTTCGCAGCATGAGGCCCTTGCCCGCCACAGCGTCTCAAAAGAAGTCCCACGTTCCTACTGAAGTGCAAAACGGTACTTGGCACCCATGATGGCACCCCTAAAGTTCCCCAACATACAGGCCTCACTCGAGGGTAACACCCATGTTCCCCGCACCACATCATTTGAGCCCCTTCTCCCCTCCTGATTGCAACAGGAGTGTCGATTCTCCTGCTTTGTGTGGAAGGGGTTACCGATCTTCCCAGCGCACATCAGGAGGAGGCCGGTCTCACGAGGAAATTGGAGATGTAGCCTCGTGGGTGGTGCCACATGCGGAAAGACCCCATTTCCCGGTCAGCTATTAATAAGAACCCGATGCCCGTACACTTCTTGGAATGCATCCCGTAGGATGAAGGCACAACAAGGAGGGACCCTGAACACCCGTGCATCTTTTGGAAAATTCTGCAGGTTCCACATACAGCTCGACAAGTGACCTGTTACCTCGTGAACAACTCGAGAGGCAAGCTAAGTTTCATTTCTCCACAGAATACGAGGCCTGACTCTCCTGTCCCAACTCTGCAGGAATCCTGAGATCGGAGTCTGAAAGGGAGAGGAACCCTGAGGTTCCTTCCTCAACACGAGATGAGGCCCTCTTGTATTATACCACACCCAGTGGAGTCCCGAGAGGCCCCTCCCAACTCCACAGTATCAGTGTCTTCTCAGAGGCACCCTGAGCAACTCCCTGAGGTCACCGGCACAAGTCGAGGGAACACAGGGTATCCTGCCGCAACCCGAGAAAGACCTCAAGAGTCCGTCTTCAACGCGTCTTGAGGACGGATTCCCCTACCATGACTCGAGAGCAATGACACGCTCCCCCTCGCCATGCGCATGGACACCTGACTTCCCTGGCGCCACATGAGAGGCTCCCTGAGCTCTCCGTCATACCTCGTGAGAAACCCCACACTGGCGCCGCAGCTCGGGAAAACCCACCGTCATCGCGAGATTGGGGACTTCTTTTCCTGCCTGAACTGGAGAGCAATCCCTGGTCTTTTCTCCAAACTTCACAGGAGGCTTTACTCCCTTTAGGCCACTCAATGGGCTCCAAGAGATACCTGTCGCGACTTGAGAGGAGAGCAGAGTACTTTGTTTCCCCTCGAGACGAGGCCTTACCTCGGGTGAGTCTGGAATGCAACCCCGAGATCCCTGTTGCCCCTGGAGAGGAACATTATGTCCTGGACAAAAGCCTAGATGAGGTCTATTTTGCCCTACAGTGACTCGAGAGCAACACCCATCTCTCCCTCGCAATTCGAATGGAAGATTGGTCTTCATTGGGCCAACACAAGAGGAAGTCTGAATTTCCCGTTGTAACTCGAGAATCCCACCGCAACTCTTAAAAACCACGTGGTTCCACATTCATCGCAATATGAGGCCTTTGCCCGCTACAGAGTCTCAAGAGAAGTCCCATGTTTCGTCATAAAGTTCGAAATGCTGCTTGGCACCCTTGATGCGACCCCAAAAGTTCCCCAATATACCGGTCTCACTCCAAGGGAACACCGAAGTTCCTGGCACCACTTCATTTGAGCCCCTTCTCCGCTCCTGATCACGGCAGGAAGGTCGGTCCCCCTGCTTTGTCTAGAAGGCGTTCCCAACCTTCATGGCGCACCTCAGGATGAGGCCAGTCTCACGAAGAAATTCGAGACGTAGCCTCGTGTTGGTGCCACATGCCAAAAGACCCCGATTTCTCGGTCTTGCTCTTGATAAGAACCCGATGCCCGGACACCTCTTCTAAGGCAACCCTGTGGATGAAGGCACTACACGAGGGGGCACTGGCAACCCTGTTCATCGTCCGGAAAACCCCGCAGGATCCACATACAGCTCCACAACTGGCCTGTCACCCCTTAAACAATGAGAGAGGCAAGCGGAGTTCCCTTCCTCAGACAAGACGAGGCCTGAGTATCCAATCCCAACTCTGCAGGCACGCTTCGATCTGAGTCAGAAATGGAGAGGAAACCTGAGGTTCCTGCCTCAACCCGAGATGAGGCCCTCTTCCATTAAAACAAACCCAGTGGAGTCCCGAGAGGCCCCTCCCATCTCCACAGTATCCCTAACTTCTCATAGGCATTCTGAGAAGCTCCTTGAGGCCACCGGCAAAAGTCGAGGGAAATAAGGGTTTCCTGCCACAACCGAAGAAAGACCTCGAGAGTCCTTCTTCAATGTGTCTTGAGGTCAGATTCCCCTACCATAGCTCGAGAGCAATAATGCGCTCCCCCTCGCCACGCACATGGAGACCTGACTTCCCTGGCGCCACACGAGAGGCTCCCTGAGCTCCCCGTCGTACCTCGTGTGAAAACCCACACTGGCGCCGCAGCTCGAGAAAACCCACAAGATCCCTCCGTCATCGCGAGATGAGGGCCATCTTTTCCTGCATGGCCTGGAGAGCAGTCCCAAGTCCTCTCTCCAAACTTCACAGGAGGCTTGACTCCCTTTAGGCCACAAAGTGGGCTCCAAGAGGTGCCCGTCGCGACTCGAAAGGAGAGCGGAGTCCTTTGCTTCCCTTCGACATGAGGCCTGACTCCCTGGGTGAGTCTGGAATGCAAACCTGAGATCCCTGTGGCCCTTGGAGAGGAACATTAGGTCCTGGACACAAGCCTAGATGAGGTCTCCTTTGCCCTGCAGTGACTCGAGCGCAACCCCCAGCTCTCCCTCGCAACTCGAATGGATGATTGGACTTCCCTGGCCCAACACAAGAGGAAGCCTGAAATCCCCGTCGTAACTCGAGAATCCCGCCGCAACTCGAGAAAAACCACGTGGCTCCCCCGTCATCGCAAGATGAGGCCCTTGGCCGCTACAGCGTATCAAGGGAAGTCCCACGTTCCATCCTGAAGTACAAAACGGTACTTGGCACCCTTGATGCTACCCCCAAAGTTCCCTGACATACCGGTCTCACTCGAGGGAAACACCAAAGTTCACGGCACCACTTCCTGTGAGCCCCTTCACCCCTCCTGATCGCGACAGAAGGGTCGATTCCCATGTTTTGTCTGCAAGGGGTTCCCGACGTTCCCCGCGAACCTCCGGATGAGGCCGGTCTCATGAGGAAATTCGAAAAGTAGCCTCATGGTTGGTGCCATATGCTGAAAGATCCCGAATTCCCGGTCCACTCTAGATAAGAACCTGACGCCCGGACATCTCTTCGAAGGCAACCCTGTGGATGAAGGCACAACACGAAGGGACACTGACATCCCCATGCATCGTCTGGAAAAACCCGCCGATTCCACTCACAGCTCCAAATGTGGACTGTCACCCCGTGAACAACTCGAGAGGCAAGTGAAGTTGCATTCCTTCACACAAGACGAGGCCTTACCCTCCTGGCCCAACTCTTCAGGGACCCTGCGATCGGAGTCAGAAATGGAGAGGAACCCTGAGGTTCCTGCCTCAACTAGAGAAGAGGCCCTCTTCCATTAAACCAAACTCAGTGGTGTCCCGAGAGGCCCCTCCCAACACCACAGTATCCCTGAATTCTCAGAGGCTCCCTGAGAAGCTACCTGAGGTCACTGGCACAAGTCGAGGGAACCCAGAGTTTCCTGAAGTAACCCGAGAAAGACTTGGAGAGTCCTTTTTCAACGTCTCTTGATGCCCGATTCCCCTACCATGACTCCAGAGCAAGGACTCGCTCCCCTCGCCACAAGCAGGAAAACTGACTTCCCTAGTACCACACAAGAGGCTCCCTGAGTACCCCATCGTACCTCGTGAGAAAACCCACAGTGGCGCCGCAGTTCGAGAAAAACCACAAGATGCCCCCGTCAAGGAGAGATGGGGGCCTTCTTTTCCTGCCTGACCTGGAGAGAAATCCCTGGTCCTCTCTCCAAACTTCACAGGAGTATTGACTCCCTTTAGGCCACTCAGTTGGGTCCAAGAAATACCCGGTGCGACTCGAGAGGAGAGCGGAGTCCTTTGCTTCCCTCGAGACGAGGCCTGACTCCCCGGGTGAGTTTGGAATGCAACCCCGAGATCCCTGTCGCCCCTGGAGTGGAACATTATATCCTAGACACAAGCCTAGATGAGGTCTATTTTGCCCTACAGTGATCGAGAGCAACCTCCATCTCTCCCTCACAATTTGAATGGAAGATTGGTCTTCCCACGGTCAACACATGAGGAAGTCTGAATTTCCCATCGTGATTCGAGAATTCAGCCTCAAGTCTTAAAAACCATGTGGTTCCCTCTTCATCGCAATATGAGGCCCTTGCCAGCTAGAGTCTCAAGAGAAGTCCCACGTTCCATCTTAAAGTTGGAAATGCTACTTGGCGCCCTTGATGCGACCCCAAAGTTCCCCAACAAACCGGTCTCACTCCAGGGGAACACCGAAATTCCCGGCGTCTCCAGGGAAGTCCCATGTTCTGTCCTTAAGTGCGAAACGGTACTTGACACCCTTGATGCGACCGCAAAAGTTCCCCGACACGCTGGGTTCCCTCGAGGGGAACACCAAGGGTCCGGGACCACTTCATCTGAGCCCCTTCTCCCCTCCTGATCACGACAGGAGAGTCGATTCCCCTGCTTTCTCTGGAAGGGTTTCCCGGCCTTCCTGGTGCACCTCAGGATGAGGCCGGTCTCAGGAGGAAATTCGAGACTAGCCATGTGTGAGATGCCACGTACCGAACGACACCGATTTTCCGGTCCGCTCTTGATAAGAACCCTATGCCCGGACACCACTTGGAAGGCAACCCTGTGAGTGAAGGCACAACACGAAGGGGCACTGACACCCCCGTGCATCATCCAGAAAAACCCGCAGGGTCTACACACAGCTCGACAAGGGGCCTGAGACTCCCGGAACAACTCGAGAGGCAACCAGAATTCCATTCCTAAGACAAGACGAGGCATGACTCTCCTGTCCCAACACTGCAGGGACCGTGCAGTCGGAGTCAGAATCGGAGAGGAAGCCTGAGGTTCCTGCCTCCCCTCGAGATGAGGCCCTCTTCCATTGCGCCGAACCCAGCAGAGTCCCGAGAGGCCCTGCCAACTCCACAGCATTCCTCACCGCTCAGAGGCACCCTGGTAAGTTCCCTATAGTCCCCTGCAGAAGTCGAGGGAAACGAGGGTTTCCCGCCGCCCCCCGAGAAAGACCTCGAGAGTCCTTCTTCAACGCGTCTTGAGGCCCTAGTCACTTCCCATGACTCGAGAGTGATGACCAGCTCCCCCTCGCCATGAGCATGGAGACATGAGTTCCCTGGCGCCGCACGAGAGGCTCCCTGAGGTCCTCGTCGTGCCTCGTGAGAAAACCCCCACGGGCGCCGCAGCCTGAGGAAACCCATGAGATGCCCCCGTCATCGCGAGATGAGGGCCTTCTTTTCCTGCCTGACCTGGAGAGCAATCCCGAGTCCTCTCTCCAAACTGAAGAGGAGGCTCGACACCCTTGAGTCCACTCAGTGGGCTCCAAGAGATCCGTGTCGCGACTTGAGAGGAAAGTGGAGTCCTCTGCTTCCCCTCGAGGCGAGGCCTGACTCCCCGGGGGAGAGTGGAATGGAAACCCGAGATCTCTGTCTTCCCTTGAGGGGAATATTAGGTCCTGGACACACGCCTCGATGAGGTCTCTTTGGCCCTGTAGTGACTCGAGCAGAACCCCCAGCTTTCCCTCGCAACTCCAGGGGAAGATTGGGCTTCCCAGGGCCAACCCAAGAGGAAGCCTGAAATCCCCGTCGTTTTCGAGAATCCAGACGCAGCTCGAGAAAAACGACGTGGTTCCAACGTCTTCACAGGATGAGGCCCTTGCCCGCTACCGCATCTCCAGGGAAGTCCCATGTTCAGTCCTGAAGTGGGAAACGGTACTTGGCTCCCTTGATGCGACCCCTTAAGTTCCCTGAAACGCCGGGTTCCCTCGAGTGGAACAGCTAGAGTCCCAGCCCCACTTCATCTGAGCCCCATCTCCCCTCCTGATCGCGACAGGAGAGTCGATTCCCCTTCTTTGTGTGGAAGGTGTTCCAGGCCTTCCCGGCGCACCTCAGGATGATGCTGGTCTCACGAGGAAATTCGAGATGAGCCACGTGGGTGGTGCCACATGTCGAACGACCCCGATTTCCCGGTCCGCTCTTGAAATGAACCTGATGCCCGGACACCTGTTTGAAGGCAACCCTGTGGGGGAAGGCACCAAATGAAGGGGCAATGACACCCCCGTGCATCTTCTGGAAACACCTGCAGGTTCCACACACAGCTCGACAAGGGGCCTGAGACCCACTGAACGACTCGAGAGGCAAGCAGAGTTCCATTACTCAGACAAGACGAGGCCTGACTCTCCTGTCCCAACTCTGCAGGGACCCTGCGGTCGGAGTCAGAAACGGAGAGGAAGCCTGAGGTTCCTGCCTCCAATCGAGATGAGGCCCTCTTTCATTTCGTCAAACCTAGTGGAGTCCCGAGAGGCCCCTCTAACTCCTCAGTATCCCTCACCTCTCAGAGGCACCTGGGGAGTTCCCTAAGGTCCCCAGTAGAGGTCGAGGGAAACGAGTGTTTCCCGCCCCAACCCAAGAAAGACCTCGAGAGTCCTTCTTAAATGCGTCTTGAGGCCCTAGTCCCTCCCATGACTCCAGAGCAATGACGCGATCTGCCTGGCCACACGCATGGAGGCCTGACTTCTCTGGCGCCGCACGAGAGGCTCCCTGAGCTCCCCATCATATCTCGTGAGAAACCCCACACTGGCGCCGCAGCTCGAGAAAACCCATGAGACGCTCCCGTCATCACGAGAGGAGGGCCATCTTTAACTGAATGGTATGCAGATCAAGCGTGAACCTTCTGTCCAAGCTACACAGGACGCTTGACTCCCTTTAGGCCACTCATTGGGCTCCAAGAGTTACACGTCGCGACTCGAGAGGATATTGGAGTCCTTTGCTTCCACGCGAGACGAGGCGTGACCCACCGGGTGAGAGTGGAATGCGACCCCGATATCCCTGTTGCCCCTGGAGAGGAACACTACGTCCTGGACCCAAGCCTAGATGAGGACTCTTTGCCCTGAAGCGACTCGAGAGCAACCCACAGCTCTCTCTGACAAGTTGAATGGAAGATTGGACTTCCTGGGCCAACACAAGAGGAAGCCTGAATTCCCCGTCGTAACTCGAGAATCCCGCCGCAACTCGAGAAAAACCACGTGTTTCCCTCGTCATCGCAATATGAGACTCTTGCCCGCTACAGCATCTCCAGAGAATTCCCACGTTCCGTCTTGAAGTGTGAAACTGTACTTGGCACCCTTGATGCGACCTCAAAAGTGCCGTGACATACCGGTCTCACTCAAGGGGACCACCGAGGTTCCCGGCACCACTTCATCTGAGCCCCTTCTCCCCTTCTGATCGCGACCGGTGTGTCGATTCCCCTGCTTTGTCTGCAAGGGTTCCCTACCTTCCCGGCGAACCTCAGGATGAGGCCGGTCTCCCGAGGAAATTCGAGACGTAGCCTCGTGGGTGGTACCACATGCTGAAAGACCCCAATTTTCTGGTACGCTCTTGAAAAGAACCCGATGCCAGGACACCTCTTTGAAGGCAACCCTGTGGATGAAGGCACAACACGAAGGGGCACTGACACCCCTGTGCATCGTCCGGAAAAACCCGCAGGTTCCACACACAGCTCAACAAGTGGCCTGTCACTCCGTGAACAACTCGAAAGGCAAGCGGAGATCCATTCCTCCACGGAAGACGAGGCGTGACTCTCTTGTCCGTACTCGGCAGGTACTCTGCGACCCGAGTCAGAAATGGAGAGGACCCCTGAGGTTCCTGCCTCCATTCGAGATGAGGCCCTCTTCGATTGCACCAAACCCAGTTGAGTAACGAAAGGCCCCTCCCAAATCCACAGTGTCCCTGACTTCTCAGAGGCACCCTGAGAAGTTGCCTGAGGTCACCGACACAAGTCGAGGGAACCAAGGGTTCCCTGCCGCAACCCGAGAAAGACCTCGAGAGTCCTTCTTCAATGCGTCTTGAGGCCCGATTCGCCTACTATGACTCGAGAGCAATCACGCACTCCCCTTCACCACATGCACGGAGACCTGACGTCCCTAGCACCACACGAGAGGCTCTCTGAGCGCCCCGTCGTACCTCGTGAGAAATCTGATACTGGCGCCGCAGCTGGAGAAAACCCACGAGACGCCCCCGTCATCGCGAGATGAGGGCCTTTTTTCCTGCATGGCCAGGAAAACAATCCCGAGTCATCTCTCCAAACTCCATAGGAGGCTTCACTCCCTTTACGCCACGCAGTGAGCTCCAAGAGATACCCGTCGCGACTCCACAGGAGAGCGGAGTCTTTTTTTTCCCCTCAAGACGAGGCCTGACTCTCCGGGTGAGTCGAGAATGCAACCCTGAGATCCCTGTCGGCCCAGTAGTGGAACACTAGGTCCTGGACATAAGCGTAGATGAGGTCTATTTTGCCCTGCAGTGACTGGAGAGCAATCCCCAGTTCTAACTTGCAACTCGAATGGAATACTGGATTTTCCTGACGCCACACAAGAGACTCCCTGGAATCCCTGTGGTACTTCATGAGACACCCCAAACTGGCGCCGCAGCTCGAGAAAACCCACGAGACGCCACCGTTATCTCGAGCTGAAGGCCTTCTTTTCCTGCATGGCCTGGAGAGCAATCCCGGGTCCTCTCTCCAAACGGAAGAGGAGGCTGGACTCGCTTGAGGCCGCTCAGGGGGCTCCAAGAGACCCGCGTCGCGACTCCAGAGGAGAGCGGAGTCCTTTGCTTCCCCTTGAGACGAGGCCTGACTCCCCGGGGGAGCCTGGAATGCAACCCCGAGATCCTTGCCTTCCCTGGAGAGGAATATTAGGTCCCGGACACACGCCTAGGTGAGGTCTCTTCGGCCCTGCAGTGACTCGAGCGCAACCCCCAGCTTTCCCTCGCAACCCGAGGGGAAGATTGGGCTTCCCAGGGCCAACCCAAGGGGAAGGCTGAGATCCCCGTCGTAACTCGAGAATCCCACCGCAACTCGAGAAAAACCACGTGGTTCCCACCTCTTGGCACGATGAGGCCGTTGCCCGAGACGGCCTCTCAAGGGAAGTCCCCTGTCCCGCCCTGAAGGGCGAAACGGTCCCTGACAGCCTTCCTGCGACCCCCAAAAGTCCCCCGACACACCGGGGTCCCCCGAGGGGAACACCGAGGGTCCCGGCACCGCTTCCTCTGAGCCCCTTCTCCCCTCCTGATCGCGACAGGAGAGGCGATTCCCCTGCGTGGTCTGGAAGGGGTTCCCGGGCTTCCCGGCGCACCTCAGGATGAGGCCGGTGTCACGAGGAAATTCGAGACGAGCCACGTGGGTGGGGCCACATGCCGAACGCCCCCGATTCCCCGGTCCGCTCTTGAGAAGGACCCGAGGCCCGGACCCCTCTTCGAAGGCAACCCTGTGGGTGAAGGCACAACACGAAGGGGCACTGCCACCCCCATGCATCGTCCGCAAAGACCCTCGGGTGCCACACACAGCTAGACCAGGGTCCTGAGACCCCCTGAGCAACTCGAGAGGCCAGCGGGGTTCCCTTCCTCAGACAAGACGTGGCCTGACTCTCCTGTCCCAACTCTGCAGGGACCCTGGGGTCGGAGGCCGAAACGGAGAGGAAGCCTGAGGTTCCTGCCTCCCCTCGAGGTGAGGCCCTCTTCCGTTGCGCCAGACCCAGCGGAGTCCCGAGGGGCCCCGCCACCTCCACAGGATCCCTCGCCTCTCAGAGGCACCCTGGGAAGTTCCCTAAGGTCCCCGGCAGAAGGCGAGGGAAACGGGGGTTTCCCGCCGCCCCCCGAGAAATTCCTCGAGAGGCCTTCTTCAACGCGTCTCGAGGCCCTAGTCCCCTCCCGTGACTCGAGAGCCAGGACGCGCTCCCCCTCGCCACGCGCATGGAGACCTGACTTCCCTGGCGCCGCACGAGAGGCTCCCTGAGGTCCTCGTCGTGCCTCGGGAGAAAACCCCCACGGGCCCCGCAGCTCGAGGAAACCCCTGAGACGCCCCCGTCCTCGCGAGCTGAGGGCCTTCTTTTCCTGCATGGCCAGGAGAGCAACCCCGGGTCCTCTCTCCAAACGGAAGAGGAGGCTGGACTCCCTTGAGGCCGCTCAGGGGGCTCCAAGAGACCCGCGTCGCGACTCGAGAGGAGAGCGGAGTCCTTGGCTTCCCCTCGAGACGAGGCCTGACTCCCCGGGGGAGCCTGGAATGCAACCCCGAGATCCCTGCCTTCCCTGGAGAGGAATATTAGGTCCCGGACACACGCCTAGGTGAGGTCTCCTCGGCCCTGCAGTGACTCGAGCGCAACCCCCAGCTTTCCCTCGCAACCCGAGGGGAAGATTGGGCTTCCCAGGGCCAACCCAAGGGGAAGGCTGAGATCCCCGTCGTAACTCGAGAATGCCGCCGCAACTCGAGAAAACCACGTGGTTCCCACCTCTTGGCGAGATGAGGCCCTTGCCCGAGAAGGCGTCTCAAGGGAAGTCCCCTGTTCCGCCCTGAAGGGCGAAACGGTCTCTGACAACCTTCCTGCGACCCCCAAAAGTCCCCCGACACGCCGGCGTCCCCCGAGGAGAACACCGAGGGTCCCGGCACTGCTTCCTCTGAGCCCCTTCTCCCCTCCTGATCGCGACAGGAGAGGCGATTCCCCTGCGTGGTCTGGAAGGGGTTCCCGGCCTTCCCGGCGCACCTCAGGATGAGGCCGGTCTCACGAGGAAATTCGAGACGAGCCACGTGGGTGGGGCCAAATGCCGAACGCCCCCGAGTCCCCGGTCTGCTCTTGAGAAGGACCCGAGGCCCGGACCCCTCTTCGAAGGCAACCCTGTGGGTGAAGGCACAACACGAAGGGGCACTGCCACCCCCGTGCATCGTCCGCAAAGACCGCGGGTTCCACACACAGCTCGACGAGGGGCCTGAGACCCCCTGAGCAACTCGAGAGGCCAGCGGGGTTCCCTTCCTCAGACAAGACGAGGCCTGACTCTCCGCTCCCAACTCTTCAGGGACCCTGAGGTCGGAGGGTCGGAGTCAGAAACACAGAGGAAGCCTGAGGTTCCTGCCTCCCCTCGAGATAAGGCCCTCTTCCATTGCGCCAACCCCAGCGGAGTCCCGAGAGGCCCCGCTAACTCCACAGCATCCCTCACCTCTCAGAGGCACCCTGGGAAGTTCCCTCAGGTCCCCGGCAGAAGTCGAGGATAATGAGGGTTTCCCGCCGCCACTCGAGAAAGACCTCTATAGTCCTTCTTCAAAGTGTCTTGAGGACCTTGTCCCTTTCTGGACTAGAGAGCAATGATGCGCTCCCCCTCGCCTCGCGCATGCAGACCTGGCTTTCCTGGCGCCGCACGAGAGGCTCCCTGAGATCCTCGTCGTGCTTCGGGAAAAAAACCCCATGGGCGCCGCAGCTCGGGGAAACCCCTGAGACGCCCCCGTCCTCGCGAGCTGAGGGCCTTCTTTTCCTGCCTGGCCTGGAGAGCAATCCCGTGTCCTCTCTCCAAACTGAAGAGTAGGCTGGACTCCCTTGAGGCGACTCAGTGGGCTCCAAGAGATCCGCGTCCGGGCTCGAGAGGAGAGCGCAGTCCTTTGCTTCCCCTCGAGGCGAGGCCTGACTCCCCGGGGGAGTCTGGAGTGCAATCCCGAGATCCTTGTCTTCCCTTGAGAGGACTATTAGGTCCTGGACACACGCCTAGATGAGGTCTCTTTGGCCTTGCAGTGATTCGAGCACAACATCCAGCTTTCCCTCGCAACTCGAAGGGAAGTTTGGGCTTCCCAGGGCCAACACAACAGCAAGCCTGAAATCCACGTCGTAACTCGAGAATCCCGCCGCAACTCGAGAAAAACCACGTGGTTCCATCGTCTTCGCAGCATGAGGCCCTTGCCCGCCACAGCGTCTCAAAAGAAGTCCCACGTTCCTACTGAAGTGCAAAACGGTACTTGGCACCCATGATGGCACCCCTAAAGTTCCCCAACATACAGGCCTCACTCGAGGGTAACACCCATGTTCCCCGCACCACATCATTTGAGCCCCTTCTCCCCTCCTGATTGCAACAGGAGTGTCGATTCTCCTGCTTTGTGTGGAAGGGGTTACCGATCTTCCCAGCGCACATCAGGAGGAGGCCGGTCTCACGAGGAAATTGGAGATGTAGCCTCGTGGGTGGTGCCACATGCGGAAAGACCCCATTTCCCGGTCAGCTATTAATAAGAACCCGATGCCCGTACACTTCTTGGAATGCATCCCGTAGGATGAAGGCACAACAAGGAGGGACCCTGAACACCCGTGCATCTTTTGGAAAATTCTGCAGGTTCCACATACAGCTCGACAAGTGACCTGTTACCTCGTGAACAACTCGAGAGGCAAGCTAAGTTTCATTTCTCCACAGAATACGAGGCCTGACTCTCCTGTCCCAACTCTGCAGGAATCCTGAGATCGGAGTCTGAAAGGGAGAGGAACCCTGAGGTTCCTTCCTCAACACGAGATGAGGCCCTCTTGTATTATACCACACCCAGTGGAGTCCCGAGAGGCCCCTCCCAACTCCACAGTATCAGTGTCTTCTCAGAGGCACCCTGAGCAACTCCCTGAGGTCACCGGCACAAGTCGAGGGAACACAGGGTATCCTGCCGCAACCCGAGAAAGACCTCAAGAGTCCGTCTTCAACGCGTCTTGAGGACGGATTCCCCTACCATGACTCGAGAGCAATGACACGCTCCCCCTCGCCATGCGCATGGACACCTGACTTCCCTGGCGCCACATGAGAGGCTCCCTGAGCTCTCCGTCATACCTCGTGAGAAACCCCACACTGGCGCCGCAGCTCGGGAAAACCCACCGTCATCGCGAGATTGGGGACTTCTTTTCCTGCCTGAACTGGAGAGCAATCCCTGGTCTTTTCTCCAAACTTCACAGGAGGCTTTACTCCCTTTAGGCCACTCAATGGGCTCCAAGAGATACCTGTCGCGACTTGAGAGGAGAGCAGAGTACTTTGTTTCCCCTCGAGACGAGGCCTTACCTCGGGTGAGTCTGGAATGCAACCCCGAGATCCCTGTTGCCCCTGGAGAGGAACATTATGTCCTGGACAAAAGCCTAGATGAGGTCTATTTTGCCCTACAGTGACTCGAGAGCAACACCCATCTCTCCCTCGCAATTCGAATGGAAGATTGGTCTTCATTGGGCCAACACAAGAGGAAGTCTGAATTTCCCGTTGTAACTCGAGAATCCCACCGCAACTCTTAAAAACCACGTGGTTCCACATTCATCGCAATATGAGGCCTTTGCCCGCTACAGAGTCTCAAGAGAAGTCCCATGTTTCGTCATAAAGTTCGAAATGCTGCTTGGCACCCTTGATGCGACCCCAAAAGTTCCCCAATATACCGGTCTCACTCCAAGGGAACACCGAAGTTCCTGGCACCACTTCATTTGAGCCCCTTCTCCGCTCCTGATCACGGCAGGAAGGTCGGTCCCCCTGCTTTGTCTAGAAGGCGTTCCCAACCTTCATGGCGCACCTCAGGATGAGGCCAGTCTCACGAAGAAATTCGAGACGTAGCCTCGTGTTGGTGCCACATGCCAAAAGACCCCGATTTCTCGGTCTTGCTCTTGATAAGAACCCGATGCCCGGACACCTCTTCTAAGGCAACCCTGTGGATGAAGGCACTACACGAGGGGGCACTGGCAACCCTGTTCATCGTCCGGAAAACCCCGCAGGATCCACATACAGCTCCACAACTGGCCTGTCACCCCTTAAACAATGAGAGAGGCAAGCGGAGTTCCCTTCCTCAGACAAGACGAGGCCTGAGTATCCAATCCCAACTCTGCAGGCACGCTTCGATCTGAGTCAGAAATGGAGAGGAAACCTGAGGTTCCTGCCTCAACCCGAGATGAGGCCCTCTTCCATTAAAACAAACCCAGTGGAGTCCCGAGAGGCCCCTCCCATCTCCACAGTATCCCTAACTTCTCATAGGCATTCTGAGAAGCTCCTTGAGGCCACCGGCAAAAGTCGAGGGAAATAAGGGTTTCCTGCCACAACCGAAGAAAGACCTCGAGAGTCCTTCTTCAATGTGTCTTGAGGTCAGATTCCCCTACCATAGCTCGAGAGCAATAATGCGCTCCCCCTCGCCACGCACATGGAGACCTGACTTCCCTGGCGCCACACGAGAGGCTCCCTGAGCTCCCCGTCGTACCTCGTGTGAAAACCCACACTGGCGCCGCAGCTCGAGAAAACCCACAAGATCCCTCCGTCATCGCGAGATGAGGGCCATCTTTTCCTGCATGGCCTGGAGAGCAGTCCCAAGTCCTCTCTCCAAACTTCACAGGAGGCTTGACTCCCTTTAGGCCACAAAGTGGGCTCCAAGAGGTGCCCGTCGCGACTCGAAAGGAGAGCGGAGTCCTTTGCTTCCCTTCGACATGAGGCCTGACTCCCTGGGTGAGTCTGGAATGCAAACCTGAGATCCCTGTGGCCCTTGGAGAGGAACATTAGGTCCTGGACACAAGCCTAGATGAGGTCTCCTTTGCCCTGCAGTGACTCGAGCGCAACCCCCAGCTCTCCCTCGCAACTCGAATGGATGATTGGACTTCCCTGGCCCAACACAAGAGGAAGCCTGAAATCCCCGTCGTAACTCGAGAATCCCGCCGCAACTCGAGAAAAACCACGTGGCTCCCCCGTCATCGCAAGATGAGGCCCTTGGCCGCTACAGCGTATCAAGGGAAGTCCCACGTTCCATCCTGAAGTACAAAACGGTACTTGGCACCCTTGATGCTACCCCCAAAGTTCCCTGACATACCGGTCTCACTCGAGGGAAACACCAAAGTTCACGGCACCACTTCCTGTGAGCCCCTTCACCCCTCCTGATCGCGACAGAAGGGTCGATTCCCATGTTTTGTCTGCAAGGGGTTCCCGACGTTCCCCGCGAACCTCCGGATGAGGCCGGTCTCATGAGGAAATTCGAAAAGTAGCCTCATGGTTGGTGCCATATGCTGAAAGATCCCGAATTCCCGGTCCACTCTAGATAAGAACCTGACGCCCGGACATCTCTTCGAAGGCAACCCTGTGGATGAAGGCACAACACGAAGGGACACTGACATCCCCATGCATCGTCTGGAAAAACCCGCCGATTCCACTCACAGCTCCAAATGTGGACTGTCACCCCGTGAACAACTCGAGAGGCAAGTGAAGTTGCATTCCTTCACACAAGACGAGGCCTTACCCTCCTGGCCCAACTCTTCAGGGACCCTGCGATCGGAGTCAGAAATGGAGAGGAACCCTGAGGTTCCTGCCTCAACTAGAGAAGAGGCCCTCTTCCATTAAACCAAACTCAGTGGTGTCCCGAGAGGCCCCTCCCAACACCACAGTATCCCTGAATTCTCAGAGGCTCCCTGAGAAGCTACCTGAGGTCACTGGCACAAGTCGAGGGAACCCAGAGTTTCCTGAAGTAACCCGAGAAAGACTTGGAGAGTCCTTTTTCAACGTCTCTTGATGCCCGATTCCCCTACCATGACTCCAGAGCAAGGACTCGCTCCCCTCGCCACAAGCAGGAAAACTGACTTCCCTAGTACCACACAAGAGGCTCCCTGAGTACCCCATCGTACCTCGTGAGAAAACCCACAGTGGCGCCGCAGTTCGAGAAAAACCACAAGATGCCCCCGTCAAGGAGAGATGGGGGCCTTCTTTTCCTGCCTGACCTGGAGAGAAATCCCTGGTCCTCTCTCCAAACTTCACAGGAGTATTGACTCCCTTTAGGCCACTCAGTTGGGTCCAAGAAATACCCGGTGCGACTCGAGAGGAGAGCGGAGTCCTTTGCTTCCCTCGAGACGAGGCCTGACTCCCCGGGTGAGTTTGGAATGCAACCCCGAGATCCCTGTCGCCCCTGGAGTGGAACATTATATCCTAGACACAAGCCTAGATGAGGTCTATTTTGCCCTACAGTGATCGAGAGCAACCTCCATCTCTCCCTCACAATTTGAATGGAAGATTGGTCTTCCCACGGTCAACACATGAGGAAGTCTGAATTTCCCATCGTGATTCGAGAATTCAGCCTCAAGTCTTAAAAACCATGTGGTTCCCTCTTCATCGCAATATGAGGCCCTTGCCAGCTAGAGTCTCAAGAGAAGTCCCACGTTCCATCTTAAAGTTGGAAATGCTACTTGGCGCCCTTGATGCGACCCCAAAGTTCCCCAACAAACCGGTCTCACTCCAGGGGAACACCGAAATTCCCGGCGTCTCCAGGGAAGTCCCATGTTCTGTCCTTAAGTGCGAAACGGTACTTGACACCCTTGATGCGACCGCAAAAGTTCCCCGACACGCTGGGTTCCCTCGAGGGGAACACCAAGGGTCCGGGACCACTTCATCTGAGCCCCTTCTCCCCTCCTGATCACGACAGGAGAGTCGATTCCCCTGCTTTCTCTGGAAGGGTTTCCCGGCCTTCCTGGTGCACCTCAGGATGAGGCCGGTCTCAGGAGGAAATTCGAGACTAGCCATGTGTGAGATGCCACGTACCGAACGACACCGATTTTCCGGTCCGCTCTTGATAAGAACCCTATGCCCGGACACCACTTGGAAGGCAACCCTGTGAGTGAAGGCACAACACGAAGGGGCACTGACACCCCCGTGCATCATCCAGAAAAACCCGCAGGGTCTACACACAGCTCGACAAGGGGCCTGAGACTCCCGGAACAACTCGAGAGGCAACCAGAATTCCATTCCTAAGACAAGACGAGGCATGACTCTCCTGTCCCAACACTGCAGGGACCGTGCAGTCGGAGTCAGAATCGGAGAGGAAGCCTGAGGTTCCTGCCTCCCCTCGAGATGAGGCCCTCTTCCATTGCGCCGAACCCAGCAGAGTCCCGAGAGGCCCTGCCAACTCCACAGCATTCCTCACCGCTCAGAGGCACCCTGGTAAGTTCCCTATAGTCCCCTGCAGAAGTCGAGGGAAACGAGGGTTTCCCGCCGCCCCCCGAGAAAGACCTCGAGAGTCCTTCTTCAACGCGTCTTGAGGCCCTAGTCACTTCCCATGACTCGAGAGTGATGACCAGCTCCCCCTCGCCATGAGCATGGAGACATGAGTTCCCTGGCGCCGCACGAGAGGCTCCCTGAGGTCCTCGTCGTGCCTCGTGAGAAAACCCCCACGGGCGCCGCAGCCTGAGGAAACCCATGAGATGCCCCCGTCATCGCGAGATGAGGGCCTTCTTTTCCTGCCTGACCTGGAGAGCAATCCCGAGTCCTCTCTCCAAACTGAAGAGGAGGCTCGACACCCTTGAGTCCACTCAGTGGGCTCCAAGAGATCCGTGTCGCGACTTGAGAGGAAAGTGGAGTCCTCTGCTTCCCCTCGAGGCGAGGCCTGACTCCCCGGGGGAGAGTGGAATGGAAACCCGAGATCTCTGTCTTCCCTTGAGGGGAATATTAGGTCCTGGACACACGCCTCGATGAGGTCTCTTTGGCCCTGTAGTGACTCGAGCAGAACCCCCAGCTTTCCCTCGCAACTCCAGGGGAAGATTGGGCTTCCCAGGGCCAACCCAAGAGGAAGCCTGAAATCCCCGTCGTTTTCGAGAATCCAGACGCAGCTCGAGAAAAACGACGTGGTTCCAACGTCTTCACAGGATGAGGCCCTTGCCCGCTACCGCATCTCCAGGGAAGTCCCATGTTCAGTCCTGAAGTGGGAAACGGTACTTGGCTCCCTTGATGCGACCCCTTAAGTTCCCTGAAACGCCGGGTTCCCTCGAGTGGAACAGCTAGAGTCCCAGCCCCACTTCATCTGAGCCCCATCTCCCCTCCTGATCGCGACAGGAGAGTCGATTCCCCTTCTTTGTGTGGAAGGTGTTCCAGGCCTTCCCGGCGCACCTCAGGATGATGCTGGTCTCACGAGGAAATTCGAGATGAGCCACGTGGGTGGTGCCACATGTCGAACGACCCCGATTTCCCGGTCCGCTCTTGAAATGAACCTGATGCCCGGACACCTGTTTGAAGGCAACCCTGTGGGGGAAGGCACCAAATGAAGGGGCAATGACACCCCCGTGCATCTTCTGGAAACACCTGCAGGTTCCACACACAGCTCGACAAGGGGCCTGAGACCCACTGAACGACTCGAGAGGCAAGCAGAGTTCCATTACTCAGACAAGACGAGGCCTGACTCTCCTGTCCCAACTCTGCAGGGACCCTGCGGTCGGAGTCAGAAACGGAGAGGAAGCCTGAGGTTCCTGCCTCCAATCGAGATGAGGCCCTCTTTCATTTCGTCAAACCTAGTGGAGTCCCGAGAGGCCCCTCTAACTCCTCAGTATCCCTCACCTCTCAGAGGCACCTGGGGAGTTCCCTAAGGTCCCCAGTAGAGGTCGAGGGAAACGAGTGTTTCCCGCCCCAACCCAAGAAAGACCTCGAGAGTCCTTCTTAAATGCGTCTTGAGGCCCTAGTCCCTCCCATGACTCCAGAGCAATGACGCGATCTGCCTGGCCACACGCATGGAGGCCTGACTTCTCTGGCGCCGCACGAGAGGCTCCCTGAGCTCCCCATCATATCTCGTGAGAAACCCCACACTGGCGCCGCAGCTCGAGAAAACCCATGAGACGCTCCCGTCATCACGAGAGGAGGGCCATCTTTAACTGAATGGTATGCAGATCAAGCGTGAACCTTCTGTCCAAGCTACACAGGACGCTTGACTCCCTTTAGGCCACTCATTGGGCTCCAAGAGTTACACGTCGCGACTCGAGAGGATATTGGAGTCCTTTGCTTCCACGCGAGACGAGGCGTGACCCACCGGGTGAGAGTGGAATGCGACCCCGATATCCCTGTTGCCCCTGGAGAGGAACACTACGTCCTGGACCCAAGCCTAGATGAGGACTCTTTGCCCTGAAGCGACTCGAGAGCAACCCACAGCTCTCTCTGACAAGTTGAATGGAAGATTGGACTTCCTGGGCCAACACAAGAGGAAGCCTGAATTCCCCGTCGTAACTCGAGAATCCCGCCGCAACTCGAGAAAAACCACGTGTTTCCCTCGTCATCGCAATATGAGACTCTTGCCCGCTACAGCATCTCCAGAGAATTCCCACGTTCCGTCTTGAAGTGTGAAACTGTACTTGGCACCCTTGATGCGACCTCAAAAGTGCCGTGACATACCGGTCTCACTCAAGGGGACCACCGAGGTTCCCGGCACCACTTCATCTGAGCCCCTTCTCCCCTTCTGATCGCGACCGGTGTGTCGATTCCCCTGCTTTGTCTGCAAGGGTTCCCTACCTTCCCGGCGAACCTCAGGATGAGGCCGGTCTCCCGAGGAAATTCGAGACGTAGCCTCGTGGGTGGTACCACATGCTGAAAGACCCCAATTTTCTGGTACGCTCTTGAAAAGAACCCGATGCCAGGACACCTCTTTGAAGGCAACCCTGTGGATGAAGGCACAACACGAAGGGGCACTGACACCCCTGTGCATCGTCCGGAAAAACCCGCAGGTTCCACACACAGCTCAACAAGTGGCCTGTCACTCCGTGAACAACTCGAAAGGCAAGCGGAGATCCATTCCTCCACGGAAGACGAGGCGTGACTCTCTTGTCCGTACTCGGCAGGTACTCTGCGACCCGAGTCAGAAATGGAGAGGACCCCTGAGGTTCCTGCCTCCATTCGAGATGAGGCCCTCTTCGATTGCACCAAACCCAGTTGAGTAACGAAAGGCCCCTCCCAAATCCACAGTGTCCCTGACTTCTCAGAGGCACCCTGAGAAGTTGCCTGAGGTCACCGACACAAGTCGAGGGAACCAAGGGTTCCCTGCCGCAACCCGAGAAAGACCTCGAGAGTCCTTCTTCAATGCGTCTTGAGGCCCGATTCGCCTACTATGACTCGAGAGCAATCACGCACTCCCCTTCACCACATGCACGGAGACCTGACGTCCCTAGCACCACACGAGAGGCTCTCTGAGCGCCCCGTCGTACCTCGTGAGAAATCTGATACTGGCGCCGCAGCTGGAGAAAACCCACGAGACGCCCCCGTCATCGCGAGATGAGGGCCTTTTTTCCTGCATGGCCAGGAAAACAATCCCGAGTCATCTCTCCAAACTCCATAGGAGGCTTCACTCCCTTTACGCCACGCAGTGAGCTCCAAGAGATACCCGTCGCGACTCCACAGGAGAGCGGAGTCTTTTTTTTCCCCTCAAGACGAGGCCTGACTCTCCGGGTGAGTCGAGAATGCAACCCTGAGATCCCTGTCGGCCCAGTAGTGGAACACTAGGTCCTGGACATAAGCGTAGATGAGGTCTATTTTGCCCTGCAGTGACTGGAGAGCAATCCCCAGTTCTAACTTGCAACTCGAATGGAATACTGGATTTTCCTGACGCCACACAAGAGACTCCCTGGAATCCCTGTGGTACTTCATGAGACACCCCAAACTGGCGCCGCAGCTCGAGAAAACCCACGAGACGCCACCGTTATCTCGAGCTGAAGGCCTTCTTTTCCTGCATGGCCTGGAGAGCAATCCCGGGTCCTCTCTCCAAACGGAAGAGGAGGCTGGACTCGCTTGAGGCCGCTCAGGGGGCTCCAAGAGACCCGCGTCGCGACTCCAGAGGAGAGCGGAGTCCTTTGCTTCCCCTTGAGACGAGGCCTGACTCCCCGGGGGAGCCTGGAATGCAACCCCGAGATCCTTGCCTTCCCTGGAGAGGAATATTAGGTCCCGGACACACGCCTAGGTGAGGTCTCTTCGGCCCTGCAGTGACTCGAGCGCAACCCCCAGCTTTCCCTCGCAACCCGAGGGGAAGATTGGGCTTCCCAGGGCCAACCCAAGGGGAAGGCTGAGATCCCCGTCGTAACTCGAGAATCCCACCGCAACTCGAGAAAAACCACGTGGTTCCCACCTCTTGGCACGATGAGGCCGTTGCCCGAGACGGCCTCTCAAGGGAAGTCCCCTGTCCCGCCCTGAAGGGCGAAACGGTCCCTGACAGCCTTCCTGCGACCCCCAAAAGTCCCCCGACACACCGGGGTCCCCCGAGGGGAACACCGAGGGTCCCGGCACCGCTTCCTCTGAGCCCCTTCTCCCCTCCTGATCGCGACAGGAGAGGCGATTCCCCTGCGTGGTCTGGAAGGGGTTCCCGGGCTTCCCGGCGCACCTCAGGATGAGGCCGGTGTCACGAGGAAATTCGAGACGAGCCACGTGGGTGGGGCCACATGCCGAACGCCCCCGATTCCCCGGTCCGCTCTTGAGAAGGACCCGAGGCCCGGACCCCTCTTCGAAGGCAACCCTGTGGGTGAAGGCACAACACGAAGGGGCACTGCCACCCCCATGCATCGTCCGCAAAGACCCTCGGGTGCCACACACAGCTAGACCAGGGTCCTGAGACCCCCTGAGCAACTCGAGAGGCCAGCGGGGTTCCCTTCCTCAGACAAGACGTGGCCTGACTCTCCTGTCCCAACTCTGCAGGGACCCTGGGGTCGGAGGCCGAAACGGAGAGGAAGCCTGAGGTTCCTGCCTCCCCTCGAGGTGAGGCCCTCTTCCGTTGCGCCAGACCCAGCGGAGTCCCGAGGGGCCCCGCCACCTCCACAGGATCCCTCGCCTCTCAGAGGCACCCTGGGAAGTTCCCTAAGGTCCCCGGCAGAAGGCGAGGGAAACGGGGGTTTCCCGCCGCCCCCCGAGAAATTCCTCGAGAGGCCTTCTTCAACGCGTCTCGAGGCCCTAGTCCCCTCCCGTGACTCGAGAGCCAGGACGCGCTCCCCCTCGCCACGCGCATGGAGACCTGACTTCCCTGGCGCCGCACGAGAGGCTCCCTGAGGTCCTCGTCGTGCCTCGGGAGAAAACCCCCACGGGCCCCGCAGCTCGAGGAAACCCCTGAGACGCCCCCGTCCTCGCGAGCTGAGGGCCTTCTTTTCCTGCATGGCCAGGAGAGCAACCCCGGGTCCTCTCTCCAAACGGAAGAGGAGGCTGGACTCCCTTGAGGCCGCTCAGGGGGCTCCAAGAGACCCGCGTCGCGACTCGAGAGGAGAGCGGAGTCCTTGGCTTCCCCTCGAGACGAGGCCTGACTCCCCGGGGGAGCCTGGAATGCAACCCCGAGATCCCTGCCTTCCCTGGAGAGGAATATTAGGTCCCGGACACACGCCTAGGTGAGGTCTCTTCGGCCCTGCAGTGACTCGAGCGCAACCCCCAGCTTTCCCTCGCAACCCGAGGGGAAGATTGGGCTTCCCAGGGCTAACCCAAGGGGAAGGCTGAGATCCCCGTCGTAACTCGAGAATGCTGCCGTGACTCGAGAAAAACCACGTGGTTCCCACCTCTTGGCAAGATGAGGCCCTTGCCCTCCACGGTGTCTCAAGGGAAGTCCCCTGTTCTGTCCTGAAGGGCGAAACGGTCCCTGACAGCCTTCCTGCGACCCACAAAAGTCCCCAGACACGCCGGGGTCCCACGAGGGGAACACATAGGGTCCCGGCACCGCTTCCTCTGAGCCCCTTCTCCCCTCCTGATCGCGACAGGAGAGGCGATTCCCCTGCGTGGTCTGGAAGGGGTTCCCGGCCTTCCCGGCGCACCTCAGGATGAGGCCGGTCTCACGAGGAAATTCGAGACGAGCCAAGTGGGTGGGGCCACATGCCGAACGCCCCCGATTCCCCGGTCCGCTCTTGAGAAGGACCCGAGGCCCGGACCCCTCTTCGAAGGCAACCCTGTGGGTGAAGGCACAACACGAAGGGGCACTGCCACCCCCGTGCACCGTCCGTAAAGACCCGCGGGTTCCACACACAGCTCGAGAGGGGCCTGAGACCCCCTGAGCAACTCGAGAGGCCAGCGGGGTTCCCTTCCTCAGACAAGACGAGGCCTGACTCTCCTGTCCCAACTCTGCAGGGACCCTGCGGTCGGAGTCCGAAACGGAGAGGAAGCCCGAAGTTCCTGCCTCCCATTGAGGTGAGGCCCTCTTCCGTTGCGCCAGACCCAGCGGAGTCCCGAGGGGCCCCGCCACCTCCACAGGATCCCTCACCTCTCAGAGGAACCCTGGGAAGTTCCCTAAGGTCCCCGGCAGAAGGCGAGGGAAACGAGGGTTTCCCGCCGCCCCCCGACACAGGCCTCGAGAGTCCTTCTTCAAAGCGTCTCGAGGCCCTAGGCCCCTCCCGTGACTCGAGAGCCAGGACGCGCTCCCCCTCGCCACGCGCATGGAGACCTGACTTCCCTGGCGCCGCACGAGAGGCTCCCTGAGATCCTCGTCGTGCCTCGGGAGAAAACCCCAAAGGGCGCCGCAGCTCGAGGAAACCCCTGAGACGCCCCCGTCCTCGCGAGCTGAGGGCCTTCTTTTCCTGCATGGCCTGGAGAGCACTCCCGGGTCCTCTGTCCAAACGGAAGAGGAGGCTGGACTCCCTTGAGGCCGCTCAGGGGGCTCCAAGAGACCCGCGTCGCGACTCGAGAGGAGAGCGGAGTCCTTGACTTCCCCTCGAGACGAGGCCTGACTCCCCGGGGGAGCCTGGAATGCAACCCCGAGATCCCTGCCTTCCCTGGAGAGGAATATTAGGTCCCGGACACACGCCTAGGTGAGGTCTCTTCGGCCCTGCAGTGACTCGAGCGCAACCCCCAGCTTTCCCTCGCCACCCAAGGGGAAGATTGGGCTTCCCAGGGCCAACCCAAGGGGAAGGATGAGATCCCCGTCGTAACTCGAGAATCCCGCCGCAACTCGAGAAAAACCACGTGGTTCCCACCACTTGGCAAGATGAGGCCCTTGCCCGCCACGGCGTCTCAAGGGAAGTGCCCTGTTCCGACCTGAAGGTCGAAACGGTCCCTGACAGCCTTCCTGCGACCCACAAAAGTCCCCCGACACGCCGGGGTCCCCCGAGGGGAACACCGAGGGTCCCGGCACCGCTTCCTCTGTGCCCCTTCTCCCCTCCTGATCGCGACAGGAGAAGCGATTCCCCTGCGTGGTCTGGAAGTTGTTCCCGGCCTTCCCGGCCCACCTCAGGATGAGGCCGGTCTCACGAGGAAATTCGAGACGAGCCACGTTGGTGGGGCCACATGCCAAATGCCCCCGATTCCCCGGTCCGCTCTTGAGAAGGACCCGAGGCCCGGACCCCACTTCGAAGGCAACCCTGTGGGTGAAGGCACAACACGAAGGGGCACTGCAACCCCCGTGCATCGTCCGCAAAGACCCGCGGGTTCCACACACAGCTCGACGAGGGGCCTGAGACCCCCTGAGCAACTCGAGAGGCCAGCGGGGTTCCCTTCCTCAGACAAGACGAGGCCTGACTCTCGTGTCCCAACTCTGCAGGGACCCTGCGGTCGGAGTCCGAAACGGAGAGGAAGCCTGAGGTTCCTGCCTCCCCTCGAGGTGAGGCCCTCTTCCGTTGCGCCAGACCCAGCGGAGTCCCGAGGGGCCCCGCCACCTCCACAGGATCCCTCGCCTCTCAGAGGCACCCTGGGAAGTTCCCTAAGGCCCCGGCAGAAGGCGAGGGAAACGAGGGTTTCCCGCCGCCCCCCGAGAAAGACCTGGAGAGTCCTTCTTCAACGCGTCTCGAGGCCCTAGTCCCCTCCCGTGACTCGAGAGCCAGGACGCGCTCCCCCTCGCCACGCGCATGGAGACCTGACTTCCCTGGCGCCGCACGAGAGGCTCCCTGAGATCCTCGTCGTGCCTCGGGAGAAAACCCCCATGGGCGCCGCAGCTCGAGGAAACCCCTGAGACGCCCACGTCCTCGCGAGCGGAGGGCCTTCTTTTCCTGCATGGCCTGGAGAGCAATCCCGGGTCCTCTGTCCAAACGGAAGAGGAGGCTGGACTACCTTGAGGCCGCTCAGGGGGCTCCAAGAGACCCGCGTCGCGACTCGAAGGAGAGCACAGTCCTTGGCTTCCCCTCGAGACGAGGCCTGACTCCCCGGGGGAGCCTGGAATGCAACCCCGAGATCCCTGCCTTCCCTGGAGAGGAATATTAGGTCCCGGACACACGCCTAGGTGAGGTCTCTTCGGCCCTGCAGTGACTCGAGCGCAACCCCCAGCTTTCCCTCGCCACCCGAGGTGAAGATTGGGCTTCCCAGGGCCAACCCAAGGGGAAGGCTGAGATCCCCGTCGTAACTCGAGAATGCCGCCGCAACTCGAGAAAACCACGTGGTTCCCACCTCTTGGCGAGATGAGGCCCTTGCCCGAGAAGGCGTCTCAAGGGAAGTCCCCTGTTCCGCCCTGAAGGGCGAAACGGTCTCTGACAGCCTTCCTGCGACCCCCAAAAGTCCCCCGACACGCCGGCGTCCCCCGAGGAGAACACCGAGGGTCCCGGCACTGCTTCCTCTGAGCCCCTTCTCCCCTCCTGATCGCGACAGGAGAGGCGATTCCCCTGCGTGGTCTGGAAGGGGTTCCCGGCCTTCCCGGCGCACCTCAGGATGAGGCCGGTCTCACGAGGAAATTCGAGACGAGCCACGTGGGTGGGGCCACATGCCGAACGCCCCCGAGTCCCCGGTCCGCTCTTGAGAAGGACCCGAGGCCCGGACCCCTCTTCGAAGGCAACCCTGTGGGTGAAGGCACAACACGAAGGGGCACTGCCACCCCCGTGCATCGTCCGCAAAGACCCGCGGGTTCCACACACAGCTCGACGAGGGGCCTGAGACCCCCTGAGCAACTCGAGAGGCCAGCGGGGTTCCCTTCCTCAGACAAGACGAGGCCTGACTCTCCGCTCCCAACTCTGCAGGGACCCTGAGGTCGGAGGGTCGGAGTCAGAAACACAGAGGAAGCCTGAGGTTCCTGCCTCCCCTCGAGATAAGGCCCTCTTCCATTGCGCCAACCCCAGCGGAGTCCCGAGAGGCCCCGCTAACTCCACAGCATCCCTCACCTCTCAGAGGCACCCTGGGAAGTTCCCTCAGGTCCCCGGCAGAAGTCGAGGGAAATGAGGGTTTCCCGCCGCCACTCGAGAAAGACCTCTATAGTCCTTCTTCAAAGTGTCTTGAGGCCCTTGTCCCCTTCTGGACTAGAGAGCAATGATGCGCTCCCCCTCGCCTCGCGCATGCAGACCTGGCTTTCCTGGCGCCGCACGAGAGGCTCCCTGAGATCCTCGTCGTGCCTCGGGAAAAAACCCCCATGGGCGCCGCAGCTCGGGGAAACCCCTGAGACGCCCCCGTCCTCGCGAGCTGAGGGCCTTCTTTTCCTGCCTGGCCTGGAGAGCAATCCCGTGTCCTCTCTCCAAACTGAAGAGTAGGCTGGACTCCCTTGAGGCGACTCAGTGGGCTCCAAGAGATCCGCGTCCGGGCTCGAGAGGAGAGCGCAGTCCTTTGCTTCCCCTCGAGGCGAGGCCTGACTCCCCGGGGGAGTCTGGAGTGCAATCCCGAGATCCTTGTCTTCCCTTGAGAGGACTATTAGGTCCTGGACACACGCCTAGATGAGGTCTCTTTGGCCTTGCAGTGATTCGAGCACAACATCCAGCTTTCCCTCGCAACTCGAAGGGAAGTTTGGGCTTCCCAGGGCCAACACAACAGCAAGCCTGAAATCCACGTCGTAACTCGAGAATCCCGCCGCAACTCGAGAAAAACCACGTGGTTCCATCGTCTTCGCAGCACGAGGCCCTTGCCCGCCACAGCGTCTCAAAAGAAGTCCCACGTTCCTACTGAAGTGCAAAACGGTACTTGGCACCCATGATGGCACCCCTAAAGTTCCCCAACATACAGGCCTCACTCGAGGGTAACACCCATGTTCCCCGCACCACATCATTTGAGCCCCTTCTCCCCTCCTGATTGCAACAGGAGTGTCGATTCTCCTGCTTTGTGTGGAAGGGGTTACCGATCTTCCCAGCGCACATCAGGAGGAGGCCGGTCTCACGAGGAAATTGGAGATGTAGCCTCGTGGGTGGTGCCACATGCGGAAAGACCCCATTTCCCGGTCAGCTATTAATAAGAACCCGATGCCCGTACACTTCTTGGAATGCATCCCGTAGGATGAAGGCACAACAAGGAGGGACCCTGAACACCCGTGCATCTTTTGGAAAATTCTGCAGGTTCCACATACAGCTCGACAAGTGACCTGTTACCTCGTGAACAACTCGAGAGGCAAGCTAAGTTTCATTTCTCCACAGAATACGAGGCCTGACTCTCCTGTCCCAACTCTGCAGGAATCCTGAGATCGGAGTCTGAAATGGAGAGGAACCCTGAGGTTCCTTCCTCAACACGAGATGAGGCCCTCTTGTATTATACCACACCCAGTGGAGTCCCGAGAGGCCCCTCCCAACTCCACAGTATCAGTGTCTTCTCAGAGGCACCCTGAGCAACTCCCTGAGGTCACCGGCACAAGTCGAGGGAACACAGGGTATCCTGCCGCAACCCGAGAAAGACCTCAAGAGTCCGTCTTCAACGCGTCTTGAGGACGGATTCCCCTACCATGACTCGAGAGCAATGACACGCTCCCCCTCGCCATGCGCATGGACACCTGACTTCCCTGGCGCCACATGAGAGGCTCCCTGAGCTCTCCGTCATACCTCGTGAGAAACCCCACACTGGCGCCGCAGCTCGGGAAAACCCACCGTCATCGCGAGATTGGGGACTTCTTTTCCTGCCTGAACTGGAGAGCAATCCCTGGTCTTTTCTCCAAACTTCACAGGAGGCTTTACTCCCTTTAGGCCACTCAATGGGCTCCAAGAGATACCTGTCGCGACTTGAGAGGAGAGCAGAGTACTTTGTTTCCCCTCGAGACGAGGCCTTACCTCGGGTGAGTCTGGAATGCAACCCCGAGATCCCTGTTGCCCCTGGAGAGGAACATTATGTCCTGGACAAAAGCCTAGATGAGGTCTATTTTGCCCTACAGTGACTCGAGAGCAACACCCATCTCTCCCTCGCAATTCGAATGGAAGATTGGTCTTCATTGGGCCAACACAAGAGGAAGTCTGAATTTCCCGTTGTAACTCGAGAATCCCACCGCAACTCTTAAAAACCACGTGGTTCCACATTCATCGCAATATGAGGCCTTTGCCCGCTACAGAGTCTCAAGAGAAGTCCCATGTTTCGTCATAAAGTTCGAAATGCTGCTTGGCACCCTTGATGCGACCCCAAAAGTTCCCCAATATACCGGTCTCACTCCAAGGGAACACCGAAGTTCCTGGCACCACTTCATTTGAGCCCCTTCTCCGCTCCTGATCACGGCAGGAAGGTCGGTCCCCCTGCTTTGTCTAGAAGGGGTTCCCGACCTTCATGGCGCACCTCAGGATGAGGCCAGTCTCACGAAGAAATTCGAGACGTAGCCTCGTGTTGGTGCCACATGCCAAAAGACCCCGATTTCTCGGTCTTGCTCTTGATAAGAACCCGATGCCCGGACACCTCTTCTAAGGCAACCCTGTGGATGAAGGCACTACACGAGGGGGCACTGGCAACCCTGTTCATCGTCCGGAAAACCCCGCAGGATCCACATACAGCTCCACAACTGGCCTGTCACCCCTTAAACAATGAGAGAGGCAAGCGGAGTTCCCTTCCTCAGACAAGACGAGGCCTGAGTATCCAATCCCAACTCTGCAGGCACGCTTCGATCTGAGTCAGAAATGGAGAGGAAACCTGAGGTTCCTGCCTCAACCCGAGATGAGGCCCTCTTCCATTAAAACAAACCCAGTGGAGTCCCGAGAGGCCCCTCCCATCTCCACAGTATCCCTAACTTCTCATAGGCATTCTGAGAAGCTCCTTGAGGCCACCGGCAAAAGTCGAGGGAAATAAGGGTTTCCTGCCACAACCGAAGAAAGACCTCGAGAGTCCTTCTTCAATGTGTCTTGAGGTCAGATTCCCCTACCATAGCTCGAGAGCAATAATGCGCTCCCCCTCGCCACGCACATGGAGACCTGACTTCCCTGGCGCCACACGAGAGGCTCCCTGAGCTCCCCGTCGTACCTCGTGTGAAAACCCACACTGGCGCCGCAGCTCGAGAAAACCCACAAGATCCCTCCGTCATCGCGAGATGAGGGCCATCTTTTCCTGCATGGCCTGGAGAGCAGTCCCAAGTCCTCTCTCCAAACTTCACAGGAGGCTTGACTCCCTTTAGGCCACAAAGTGGGCTCCAAGAGGTGCCCGTCGCGACTCGAAAGGAGAGCGGAGTCCTTTGCTTCCCTTCGACATGAGGCCTGACTCCCTGGGTGAGTCTGGAATGCAAACCTGAGATCCCTGTGGCCCTTGGAGAGGAACATTAGGTCCTGGACACAAGCCTAGATGAGGTCTCCTTTGCCCTGCAGTGACTCGAGCGCAACCCCCAGCTCTCCCTCGCAACTCAAATGGATGATTGGACTTCCCTGGCCCAACACAAGAGGAAGCCTGAAATCCCCGTCGTAACTCGAGAATCCCGCCGCAACTCGAGAAAAACCACGTGGCTCCCCCGTCATCGCAAGATGAGGCCCTTGGCCGCTACAGCGTATCAAGGGAAGTCCCACGTTCCATCCTGAAGTACAAAACGGTACTTGGCACCCTTGATGCTACCCCCAAAGTTCCCTGACATACCGGTCTCACTCGAGGGAAACACCAAAGTTCACGGCACCACTTCCTGTGAGCCCCTTCACCCCTCCTGATCGCGACAGAAGGGTCGATTCCCATGTTTTGTCTGCAAGGGGTTCCCGACGTTCCCCGCGAACCTCCGGATGAGGCCGGTCTCATGAGGAAATTCGAAAAGTAGCCTCATGGTTGGTGCCATATGCTGAAAGATCCCGAATTCCTGGTCCACTCTAGATAAGAACCTGACGCCCGGACATCTCTTCGAAGGCAAACCTGTGGATGAAGGCACAACACGAAGGGACACTGACATCCCCATGCATCGTCTGGAAAAACCCGCCGATTCCACTCACAGCTCCAAATGTGGACTGTCACCCCGTGAACAACTCGAGAGGCAAGTGAAGTTGCATTCCTTCACACAAGACGAGGCCTTACTCTCCTGTCCCAACTCTTCAGGGACCCTGCAATTGGAGTCAGAAATGGAGAGGAACCCTGAGGTTCCTGCCTCAACTAGAGAAGAGGCCCTCTTCCATTGAACCAAACTCAGTGGTGTCCCGAGAGGCCCCTCCCAACACCACAGTATCCCTGAATTCTCAGAGGCTCCCTGAGAAGCTACCTGAGGTCACTGGCACAAGTCGAGGGAACCCAGAGTTTCCTGAAGTAACCCGAGAAAGACTTGGAGAGTCCTTTTTCAACGTCTCTTGATGCCCGATTCCCCTACCATGACTCCAGAGCAAGGACGCGCTCCCCTCGCCACAAGCAGGAAAACTGACTTCCCTAGTACCACACAAGTGGCTCCCTGAGTACCCCATCATACCTCGTGAGAAAACCCACACTGGCGCCGCAGTTCGAGAAAAACCACAAGATGCCCCCGTCAAGGAGAGATGGGGACCTTCTTTTCCTGCCTGACCTGGAGAGTAATTCCTGGTCCTCTCTCCAAACTTCACAGGAGTATTGACTCCCTTTAGGCCACTCAGTTGGGTCCAAGAAATACCTGGTGCGACTCGAGAGGAGAGCGGAGTCCTTTGCTTCCCTTGAGACGAGGCCTGACTCCCCGGGTGAGTTTGGAATGCAACCCCGAGATCCCTGTCGCCCCTGGAGTGGAACATTTTGTCCTAGACACAAGCCTAGATGAGGTCTATTTTGCCCTACAGTGACTCGAGAGCAACCTCCATCTCTCCCTCACAATTTGAATGGAAGATTGGTCTTCCCACGGTCAACACAAGAGGAAGTCTAAATTTCCCATCGTAATTCGAGAATTCAGCCTCAAGTCTTAAAAACCATGTGGTTCCCCCTTCATCGCAATATGAGGCCCTTGCCAGCTAGAGTCTCAAGAGAAGTCCCACGTTCCATCTTAAAGTTCGAAATGCTACTTGGCACCCTTGATGCGACCCCAAAGTTCCCCAACATACCGGTCTCACTCCAGGGGAACACTGAAGTTCCCGGTGTCTCCAGGGAAGTCCCATGTTCCGTCCTTAAGTGCGAAACGGTACTTGACACCCTTGATGCGACCGCAAAAGTTCCCCGACACGCTGGGTTCCCTCGAGGGGAACACCGAGGGTCCCGGCACCACTTCATCTGAGCCCCTTCTCCCTTCCTGATCGCGACAGGAGAGTCGATTCCCCTGCGTGGTCTGGAAGGGGTTCCCGGCCTTCCTGGCGCACCTCAGGATGAGGCCGGTCTCAGGAGGAAATTCGAGACTAGACACGTGTGAGGTGCCACGTGCCGAACGACCCCGATTTTCCGGTCCGCTCTTGATAAGAACCTGATGCCCGGACACCTCTTCGAAGGCAACCCTGTGGGTGAAGGCACAACACGAAGGGGCACTGACACCCCCGTGCATCATCCAGAAAAACCCGCAGGGTCTACACACAGCTCGACAAGGGGCCTGAGACTCCCGGAACAACTCGAGAGGCAACCAGAATTCCATTCTTCAGACAAGACGAGGCATGACTCTCCTGTCCCAACACTGCAGGGACCGTGCAGTCGGAGTCCGAAACCGAGAGGAAGCCTGAGGTTCCTGCCTCCCCTCTAGATGAGGCCCTCTTCCTTTGCGCCGAACCCAGCAGAGTCCCGAGAGGCCCTGCCAACTACACAGCATCCCTCACCTCTCAGAGGCACCCTGGGAAGTTCCCTAAGGTCCCCTGCAGAAGTCGAGGGAAACGAGGGTTTCCCGCCGCAACCCGAGAAAGACCTCGAGAGTCCTTCTTCAACGCCTCTTGAGGACCTAGCCGTTTCCCATGACTCGAGAGTGATGACCAGCTCCCCCTCGCCATGCGCATGGAGACCTGACTTCCCTGGCGCCGCACGAGAGGCTCCCTGAGGTCCTCGTCGTGCCTCGTGAGAAAACCCCCATGGGCGCAGCAGCCTGAGGAAACCCATGAGACGCCCCCGTCATCGCGAGATGAGGGCCTTCTTTTCCTGCCTGGCCTGGAGAGCAATCCCGAGTCCTCTCTCCAAACTGAAGAGGAGGCTCGACACCCTTGAGTCCACTCAGTGGGCTCCAAGAGATCCGTGTCGCGACTTGAGAGGAAAGCGGAGTCCTTTGCTTCCCCTCCAGGCCAGTCCTGACTCCCCGGGGGAGTCTGGAATGGAAACCCGGGATCCCTGTCTTCCCTTGAAAGGAATATTAGGTCCTGGACACACGCCTCGAAGAGGTCTCTTTGGCCCTGTAGTGACTCGAGCAGAACCCCCAGCTTTCCATCGCAACTCGAATTCAAGATTGGGCTTCCCAGGGCCAACCCAAGAGAGACCTGAAATTCCTGTCGTTTTCGAGAATCCCGATGCAACTCAAGAAAAACGACGTGGTTCCAACGTCTTCACAGGATGAGGCCCTTGCCCGCTACAGCGTCTCCAGGGAAGTCCCATGTTCCGTCCTGAAGTGGGAAACGGTACTTGGCTCCCTTGATGCGACCCCTAAAGTTCCCTGAAACGCCGGATTCCCTCGAGTGGAACACCGAGGGTCCCGGCACCACTTCATCTGAGCCCCATCTCCCCTCCTGATCGCGACAGGAGAATTGATTCCCCTACTTTGTGTGGAAGGTGTTCCCGGCCTTCCCGGCGCACCTCAGGATGATGCTGGTCTCACGAGGAAATTCGAGATGAGCCACGTGGGTGGTGCCACATGCAGAATGACCCCGATTTCCCAGTCCGCTCTTGAAATGAACCCGATGCCCGGACCCCTCTTCGAAGGCAACCCTGTGGGTGAAGGCACAACACGAAGGGGCACTGCCAACCCCGGGCATCGTCGGCAAAGACCCGCGGGTTCCACACACAGCTCAACGAGGGGCCTGAGACCCCCTGAGCAACTCGAGAGGCCAGCGGGGTTCCCTTCCTCAGACAAGACGAGGCCTGACTCTCCTGTCCCAACTCTTCAGGGACCCTGCGGTCGGAGTCCGATATGGAGAGGAAGCCTGAGGTTCCTGCCTCCAATCGAGATGAGGCCCTCTTTCATTTCGTCAAACCTAGTGGAGTCCCGAGAGGCCCCTCTAACTCCTCAGTATCCCTCACCTCTCAGAGGCACCTGGGAAGTTCCCTAAGGTCCCCTGTAGAGGTCGAGGGAAACGAGTGTTTCCCGCCCCAACCCAAGAAAGACCTTGAGAGTCCTTCTTAAATGCCTCTTGAGGCCCTAGTCCCTCCCATGACTCGAGAGCAATGACGCGATCTGCCTGGCCACACGCATGGAGTCAGGCTTCTCTGGCGCCGCACGAGAGGCTTCCTGAACTCCCCATCATATCTCTGAGAAACCCCACACTGGCGCCGCAGCTCGAGAAAACCCATGAGACGCCCCCGTTATCACGAGAGGACGGCCATCTTTAACTGCATGGTATGCAGATCAAGCATGAACCTTCTGTCCAAGCTACACAGGACGCTTGACTCCCTTTAGGCCACTCATTGGGCTCCAAGAGTTACGCGTCCCGACTCGAGAGGATAGTGGAGTCCTTTGCTTCCACTCGAGACGAGGCGTGACCCACCGGGTGAGACTGGAATGCGACCCCAATATCCCTGTCGCCCCTGGAGAGGAACATTATGTCCTAGACACAAGCCTAGATGAGGTCTATTTTGCCCTACAGTGACTCGAGAGCAACCTCCATCTCTCCCTCACAATTTGAATGGAAGATTGGTCTTCCCACGGTCAACACAAGAGGAAGTCTAAATTTCCCATCGTAATTCGAGAATTCAGCCTCAAGTCTTAAAAACCATGTGGTTCCCCCTTCATCGCAATATGAGGCCCTTGCCAGCTAGAGTCTCAAGAGAAGTCCCACGTTCCATCTTAAAGTTCGAAATGCTACTTGGCACCCTTGATGCGACCCCAAAGTTCCCCAACATACCGGTCTCACTCCAGGGGAACACCGAACTTCCCGGTGTCTCCAGGGAAGTCCCATGTTCCGTCCTTAATTGCGAAACGGTACTTGACACCATTGATGCGACCCCCAAAAGTCCCCCGACACGCCGGGGTCCCCGGAGGGGTACACCGAGGGTCCCGGCACCGCTTCCTCTGAGCCCCTTCTCCCTTCCTGATCGCGACAGGAGAGGCGATTCCCCTGCGTGGTCTGGAAGGGGTTCCCGGCCTTCCCGGCGCACCTCAGGATGAGGCCGGTCTCAGGAGGAAATTCGAGACGAGCCACGTGGGTGGGGCCACATGCCGAACGCCGATTCCCCGGTCTGCTCTTGAGAAGGACCCGAGGCCCGGACCCCTCTTCGAAGGCAACCCTGTGGGTGAAGGCACAACACGAAGGGGCACTGCCACCCCCGTGCATCGTCCGCAAAGACCCGCGGGTTCCACACACAGCTCGACGAGGGGCCTGAGACCCCCTGAGCAACTCGAGAGGCCAGCGGGGTTCCCTTCCTCAGACAAGACGAGGCCTGACTCTCCTGTCCCAACTCTGCAGGGACCCTGCGGTCAGAGTCCGAAACGGAGAGGAAGCCTGAGGTTCCTGCCTCCATACGAGATGAGGCCCTCTTCAATTGCACCAAACACAGTTGAGTAACGAAAGGCCCCTCCCAAATCCACAGTGTCCCTGACTTCTCAGAGGCACCCTGAGAAGTTGCCTGAGGTCACCGACACAAGTCGAGGGAACCCAGGGTTCCCTGCCGCAACCCCAGAAAGACCTCGAGAGTCCTTCTTCAATGCGTCTTGAGGCCCGATTTGCCTACTATGACTCGAGAGCAATCACGCACTCCCCTTCACCACACGCACGGAGACCTGACGTCCCTAGCACCACACGAGAGGCTCTCTGAGCTCCCCGTCGTACCTCGTGAGAAATCTGATACTGGCGCCACAGGTGGAGAAAACCCACGAGACGCCCCCGTCATCGCGAGATGAGGGCCTTTTTTCCTGCATGGCCTGGAGTCCAATCCCGAGTCCTCTCTCCAAACTCCTAAGGAGGCTTGACTCCCTTTATTACACACATTGGGCTCCAAGAGATACCCATCGCGACTCGAGACGAAAGCAGAATTCTTTGCTTACCCTCGAGCTGAGAACTGACTCCCTGGATGAGTCTGGAATGCAAACCCGAGATCCCTGTCGCCCCTGGAGAGCAACATTAGATCCTGGACACAAGCCTAGATTAGGTCTCTTTTGCCCTGCAGTGACTCTAGTGCAATCCCCAGCTCCCCCTCGCAACCTGAATGGAAGATTGGATTTCAAGGCCAACAAGAGGAAGCCTAAATTCCCGGTCATGACTCAAGAATCCCGCCGCATCTTCAGCAAAACCACGTGGTTCTCCCGTCATCGCAAGATGAGGCCCTTGCCCGTTACAGCGTTTCAAAAGATGTCCCAGGTTCCATCTTGAAGTGCGAAACGGTACTTGGCACCCTTGATGCGACCCCAAAAGTCCCCCAACACGCCGGTCTCACTCAAGGGGAACACCGAGGTTCCTGGCACCACTTCATTTAAGCCCCTTCTCCCCTCCTGATCGTGACCGGTGGGTCGATTCCCCTGCTTTGCCTGCAAGGGGGCCCGACCTTCCCTGCACAACTCAGGATGAGGCCGGTCTCATGGGTAAATTCGATACGTAGCTTTGTGGGTGGTGCCACTTGCCGAAAGACTCCAATTTCCCGGTCCGCTCTTGATAAGAATCCGATGCTCGGACACCTCTTGGAAGGCAGCCTTGAGTATGAAGGTACAACACAAAGGGGCACTAACACACCTGTGCATCATGCGGAAAAATGGGCAGGTTACATACACAGCTCGACAAGTGGCCTGTCACCTCGAGAACAACTCGAGAGGCAAGAGGAGTCCCATCCTCCAGAAAAGACGAGGCCTGACTCTCCTGTACCAACATGCAGGGACCTTGCGATCTGAGTCAGAAATGGAGAGGAACACTGAGGTTCCTGCTTCAACTCGAGATGAGTCCCTCTTACATTCCACCAAATGCAGAGGAGTCTCGAGAGGCCCCTCCAAACTGCACAGTATCCCTGACTTCTCAGAGGCACTCTGAGAAGCTCCCTGAGGTCGCAGGCACAAGTCAAGGGAACCCTGGGTTTTATGCAGTGACCCGAGAAAGACCTCGAGAGTCCTTCTTCAACCCGTCTTGAGGCCCGATTACCGTACCATGACTCGAGAGCAATGACGAGCTCCCCCTAGCCATCTCATGGGGACCTGACTTCCCTGGCGCCACACGAGAGGCTCCCTGAGCTCCCTCTCATACCTCGTCAGAAACCTGGCACTAGCGCGGAGGTCTAGAAAACACACGAGACGCCGCCGTCATCGCGAGATGAGGGCCTTCTTTTCCTGCATGGCGTGGACAGGAATCCCGAGTCCTCTATCCAAACACCACAGGAGGCTTGACTCCCTTTAGGGCACACAGTGGGCTCCAAGAGATACCCATCGCGACCCAAAAGGACAGCAGAGTTCTTTGCTTCCCCTTGAGACGAGGCCTGATTCCCCGGGTGAGTCTGGTATGCAAGCCCGAGATCCCTGTCGCCCCTAGGGACGAACATTAAGTCCTGGACACAAGCCTAGATGAGGTCTATTTTGCCCTGCAGTGACTCGAGGGCAATCCCCAGCTCTCCCTTGAAACTCGAATGGAAGATAGGACTTCCCTGGGCCAACACATGAGGAAGACTGTATTCCCTGTCGAAACTCGAGAATCCCGCCACAACTCCAGAAACGCCACGTGGCTCCCCCGTCATTGCAAGATGAGGCCCTTGCCCCCTACAGCATCTCAAGGAAGTCCCACGTTCCGTCTTGAAGTGCAAAACGGTATTGGCACCCTTGATGCGACCTCAAAAGTTCCTCGACACACCGGTCTGACTCGAGGAGAACACCGAGGTTCCCGGCACCACTACATCTGGGCCCCTTCTCCCCTCCTGATCGCGACAGGAGGGTCGATTCCCCTGTTTTGTCTTGAAGGGGTTCCCGCCTTTCCCGGTGCATCTCAGGATGAGGCCGGTCTCACCAGGATATTCGAGACATAGCCTCGTGGATGGTGACACATGCCGAAAGACCCCGATTTCCCGGTCCGCTCTTGATAAGATCCCAATGCCCGGACACCTCTTTGAAGATAACCCTTTTGATGAAGGCACAACAGGAAGGGGCACTGACACCCCCGGGTATCGTCCGGAGAAACCCGCAGGTACCACACACAGCTCGAGAAGTGACCTGTCACCCCGTGAACAACTGGAGAGGCAAGCAGAGTTCCATTCCTCCACACAAGACGAGGCCTGACTCTCCTGTTCGAACTCTGCAGCGAAACTGCGATCCGAGTCAGATCTGGCCCAGGAGAAGTCAGGAGAGGAAACATGAGTTTCCTGCCTCCACTCGAGATGAGGCCCTCTTCCATTGCACCGAACCCAGTGGAGTCCCGAGAGGCCCCTCCCAACTGCACAGTATCCCTGACTTCTCAGAGGCACCCTTAGACCTTCCTGAGATCACCGGCACAAGTCGAGGGAACCAAGGGTTTCCTGCCCCAACCCATAAAAGACCTCGAGAGTCCTTCTTCAACGCGTCTTGAGGTGCGATTCCCCTACCATGACTCGAGAGCAATGACGCGCTCCCCCTAGCCACGAGCATAGAAACCTGACTTCCCTGGCACCACAGGAGAGGCTCCCTGAGCTCCCCATTATACCTCGTGAGCAACACCTCACTGGAGCCGCAGCTCGAGAATACCCACGAGACACCCCAGTCCTCACGAGATGAGGGCCTTCTTTTGCTGTATGGCCTGGAGAGCAATCCTGAGTCCTCTCTCCAAACTCCACAGGAGGCTTGACTCATTTTAGGCCACACAGTGAGCTCCAAGATATTCCCGTCGCAACTTGACAGGAGAGCGGTGTCCTTGGCTTCCCCTCGAGACGAGGCCTGATTCCCCGGGTGAGTCGAGAATGCAATGCCGAGATCGCTTTCGCCCCAGCAGAGGAACATTAGGTCCTGGACACAAGCCTAGATGAGGTCTATTTGGCCCTGCAGTGTCTCGAGAGCAATCCCCAGTTCTAACTCACAATTCGAATGAAAACTGGACTTCCCTGGGCCAGTTGAAGAGGAAGCCTGAATTCCCCGTCGTCTCTCGACAATCCCGCCGCAACTCGAGAAAAAATACGTGGTTCCAACGTCTTCGCAAGATGAGGCCCTTGCCCACTACGGCGTCTCAAGGGAAGTCCCATGTTCCGCCCTGAAGTGAGAAACGGTACCTGACACCCTTCGTGAGAACCCCAAAGGTTCCCCGACACCCCGGGTTCCCTCGATGGGAACATCGAGAGTCCCGGCACCGCTTCATCTGAGCCCCTTCTCCCCTCCTGATCGCGACAGGAGAGTCGATTCCCCTGCGCGGTCCGGAAGGGGTTCCGGCCCTCCCGGCGCACCTCAGGATGAGGCCGGTCTCACGAGGAAATTCGAGACGAGCCACGTGGGTGGTGCCACATGCCGAACGCCCCCGATTCCCTGGTCCGCTTTTGAGAAGGACCCGAGGCCCGGACACCTCTTCGAAGGCAACCCTGTGGGTGAAGGCACAACACGAAGGGGCACTGCCACCCCCGTGCATCATCCGGAAAGACCCGCGGATTCCACACACAGCTCGGAGAGGGGCCTGAGTCCCCCTGAACAACTCGAGAGGCAAGCGGGGTTTCCTTCCTCAGACAAGACGAGGCCTGACTCTCCTGTCCCTACTCTACAGGGACACTGCGGTCGGAGTCCGAAACGGAGAGGAAGCCTGAGGTGCCTGCCTCCCCTCGAGGTGAGGCCCTCTTCCGTTGCGCCAGACCCAGCGGAGTCCCGAGAGGCCCCGCCAACTCCACAGGATCCCTCACCTCTCAGAGGCACCCTGGGAAGTTCCCTAAGGTCCCCGGCAGAAGGCGAGGGAAATGAGGGTTTCCTGCCGTCACCCGACACAGGCCTCGAGAGTCCTTCTTCAACGCGTCTCGAGGCCCAAGTCCCCTCCCGTGACTCAAGAGCCATGACCCGCTCCCCCTCGCCACGCGCATGGAGACCTGTCTTCCCTGGCGCCGCACGAGAGGCTCCCTGAGATCCTCGTCGTGCCTCGGGAGAAAACCCCCACGGGCGCCGCAGCTCGAGGAAACCCCTGAGACGCCCCCGTCCTCGCGAGCTGAGGGCCTTCTTTTCCTGCATGGCCTGGAGAGCAATCCCGGGTCCTCTCTCCAAACTGAAGAGGAGCCTGGACTCCCTTGAGGCCACTCAGGGGGCTCCAAGAGATCCGGGTCGCGACTCAAGGGGAGAGCGGAGTCCATGGCTTCCCCTCGAGACGAGCCCTGACTCCCCGGGGTAACTTGGAATGCAAACCCGAGATCACTGCCTTCCCTGGAGAGGAATATTAGGTCCCGGACACACGCCTAGATGAGGTGTCTTGGGCCCTGCAGTGACTCGAGCACAACCCCCAGCTTTCCCTCGCAACTCGAGGGGAAGATTGGGCTTCCCAGGGCCAACCCAAGAGGAAGCCTGAGATCCCCGTCGTAACTCCAGAATCCGCCGCAACTCGAGAAAAACCACGTGGTTCCCAAGTCTTCGCAAGATGAGGCCCTTGCCCGCGACGGCGTCTCAAGGGAAGTCCCCTGTTCCGCCCTGAAGGGCGAAACGGTCCCTGACAGCCTTCATGCGACCCCCAAAGTTCCTCGACACGCCGGGTTCCCTCGAGGGTAACACCGAGGGTACCGGCCCCACTTCATCTGAGCCCCTTCTCCCCTCCTGATGGCGAGAGGAGAGTCGATCCCCCTGCGTTGTCTGGAAGGTTCCCCGGCCTTCCCGGCATACCTCAGGATGTAGCCGGCCTCACTAGGAAATTTGAGACTAGCCCCGTGTGTGGTCCCACATGCCGAAAGACCCCGATTTCCCTGTCCGCTCTTGAAAAGAACCCGAGGCCCGGACACCTCTTCGAAGGCAACCCAGTGGGTGAAGGCACAACACGAAGGGGCACTGTCACCATCGTGCATCGTCCGGAAACACCCGCAGGTTCCACACACAACGGAACAAGGGGCCTGAGACCCCTGAGCACCTCGAGAGGCAAGCCGAGTTCCCTTCCTCAGACAAGATGATTCCTGACTCTCCTGTCCCAACTCTGCAGGGACCCTGCGGGCGGAGTCCGAAACGGAGAGGAAGCCTGAGGTTCCTGCCTTCCCTGGAGATGAGGCCCTCTTCCATTGCGCCAAACCCAGCGGAGTCCTGAGAGGCCCCGCCAACTCCACAGCATCCCTCATCTGTTAGAAGCACACTGGGAAGTTCCCTAAGGTCACCGGTAAACTTTTATTGCACAAGGTCCCCATGAAAAGGCCCACGCAGCAGGACAGCCACAGATTCTGTCTGCCATTAAAGGGCAGTAAGGTGCCCTCTCCCCTTCTTTGCTGCCTCGGCGGCCACCAGGGTGCAATTCGCGTACCCTTCCCTTTCCCATCCTAGCAGGTGCTCCAGGGCCCGCTGGCCTACAAAGTGCCAGAAGCAGGGCTGGGCCAGCCGGCCAGAATTCAGGGTTCTGTCCCTTGGACTTCCAGCGGACACTAGGCTGCTTGGGAAAACCGCCCAGACTCTGAGGTTTTTCAGCAGAGGGGTGGAATGGTAAAGGCCTTGACCCCAAAGAAGAGGCCTTTCTGCGACCGCCAGGTTGGGGAGCTCTGAGACTGTGCCAACACAGGGCGGAATACATGGTTCCCTTCTCCAGGCAGTCCCCGTTCCCTTACCTGTGTTCCGCACCCCTCCGCTGTGGCCAATGGATGCCGATCCTTGGGGATCCAGGAGTTCACGAAATGGGCATTCCCAGCCGCAATGGCGACCCCCAACAGCACATCTGGAAAGCCCTCCCCCACCCCCGCCAGGAGCCGACCCCCACTGCGAACGGACCCCCACCCCGCCCCGCGCCGCCAGGTTTCGCCCCGGCCCTGCCGGGCTCCCGGCGGGTTCCCAGCCACATTGGCGACCCCCGGGAGCACAACAGGGACCGACCCCCCACCCACAGCGAGCGGAATCTCGACCTGTGCAGCCCAGGTTTACCCCACCCTGGCTGCGCTCCCGGCGTGTTTCCAGCCGCAGTGGCCATCTCCGAGAGCACAACTGGGAAGCCCTCCCCTACCCCCGCCAGGAGCCGACACCCACCCTGTGCCGCCCGGGTTCGCCCCGTACCTGCCGCGCTCCAGGGGCGCTGCCCACCTTCACCAGCGGCTCTCGGTGAGCCCCGTCCCCACGCCCGGTTCCAGGAGAGGCTCTCGGACCTCGCTGCTGCCGCCAGGTCAAACATGAGGACAATACATACACCCCACAGAGACAATCCAAGCTGTCTATGATTTAGGGATAAAACGAGGACTACAGAAAGGCAAGATGACCTGACCTAGGAGGGCCATGATATTCTATAGAACCAGACAAAGTTGGTTACCAAGGAAACTTTTTTCCTTGGAACCCGGAAAGCTGGTTCTTTGCATATGCAATGACCAAGAATTAGCTTGTTACCCAAGCCTGCTTTACTGACACCCCCATCCCCCCACTCCCCAGAAGACTGGCTCAAAGAAATATTTTAAATCTCAGGCGGAAACCTGGAAGATGTCTTGTCTGTCTGTTTGGATTAAGGTATGTGTCAGTGTGAGCCTTGTGTTTTTTGATAATATTGCTCAAGTTCTGTGTTCTGATTTCAATGGTCTCAAGACAAGGCAGCCCTTCCAAATCAAACTGCTGGAAATAAAAGAAAACATTGACCTAAATGAATGTCAGAGTCCCGTGAACTGGGAACTAGTCAATATTAAATATCTAGTATTTTTGGTTTTGCTCCTCCATTATAGACATGTCTAAGAGTCAACAACATTAAGCACAACATGTTCATAGTGCCTAGGTTTCTTTTGAGGTAAAAATTGCTCTATTGTTATATCTGTCACAAGCTTGTCAGCAAGAAACTACCTGGAAACGACAACAACAAAAGTAAAAAAAGTAAATGTGATATGAGCTTTTAGACAAACCCTTAACAATAATTATACTCTAAAATATCTGCCTCTCATAGTCTTGATTGAAGGCAGAGGAGAAGGGGACGACAGAGGATAAGATGGTTGGATGGCATCCCTGACTCGATGGACATGAGTTTGTGCAAGCCCCTGGAGCTGGTGACGGACACGGAAGCCTAGCGTCCTTCAGGCCACGGGGTCCCAAAGACTCAGACACGACTGAGCAACTGAACTGAACTGAACTAACAAACGTTTCTCCAGGTGTTTTGGTTACCCGCGTTTCTATCCTTGTGACGACAGTGTATTGAATAGCTAGGTCATTTCCAAATAAATGAAAGTTCTGAAACATTCACGACTTGAAAGGACCTCCCTTTTACACAGAAACAAAAGAGATTTTTGACTCTCCATGAATAGTGTCTGGCACCATCCTGACATGTTAAATGTAAGAAAGCAATTGTTTTGTTTTGTTTTGTTCTGTTCTTGGGGGTGGGGGGAGGGGGGCGGGCTATAGCCAATGCCAATATAAAAGTCAGTTCTTGGTTGCTGAAGGGAAATGTATGACTTGTTATTACAAGAAAGTATGTGGAATGCAATGGCACTTGAGGAAGGAAAACGAAGTAGTTCTGTCTTACAGGTGGCAGTTTCAGGATGGGAGAAGCAAAGGAATGGGTACAGAATGGGATAAGGAGGTTGTAGGGAAAGTGGACCCCCAGAAAAGAGTTCTGTGCCTAGCACAAGTTTTCTTGAGATGTCGAACTGCCTTTGCTAATGGAGTTTAAGTTTCTTTACCTCTTAAGTGATCTCTTCTAGGTTGACCTAGAACAGAAATCTTTTGTTAGCTTTGGCTAAGTGGAGAAGTAGTGTTTCACGGTGACATATGTGATCCTTCCTGACTGTTTGCAGCCCTTTTGATATCGATGCACTGCTTCTGCTGCTGCTGCCGCCGCCGCTGCTGCTAAGTCGTTTCAGTCGTGTCCGACTCTGTGCGACCCCATAGACGGCAGCCCACCAGGCCCCGCAGTCCCTGGGGTTCTCTAGGCAAGAACACTGGGGTGGGTTGCCATTTCCTCCTCCCATGCATGAAAGTGAAAAGTGAACGTGAAGTCGCTCAGTGGTGTCCGACTCTTAACCACCCCATGGACTGCAGCCTACCAGGCTCCTCCATCCATGGGATTTTCCACGCAAGAGTACTGGAGTGGGGTGCCATTGCCTTCTCCCATATCTATGCACAAGCCTGCCTAAATAATTGACTTCTAGCTAGCTTTGGGATGCCAATGACCATCCACCCTTACCAGGCAACAGAGAAGAGAAAAACACTTACCACAGGAGGTCCTGGTAAGGAACAAGGAACTAACAAGCTCCCGCCAACCAGGATTCTGCAGAGGTCAACAAGAGGTCAGTAAGAGATGGAAGACTGCAGTCCAGAGGTCCTAGCAACTTCCATCTTGCAGCAGAGACCCAGCATAGTCAAAACGAATTCAATGTTGCAAAAAATAAGTAAACAAATAAAGGACAGAAGTTCTTTGAACACATGACTGAGATTAGGGGTGAGGCAGTACATGTACGGTGCCCAGAAAATCTTAAAGTATGAGAAAGGAAAGAAATTAAAGACAACTATCAAGCTGTCCAAACTGATAAAAACGAAAGATTACACAGTTTTTTCTGTATATATTAGCAGATAATAATCTGAAAAGGAATTAAAAAAAATTCCCTTTCAATAATGTCAACATGAATACAACACTTTGCCATGGATGTAACGAGGATGACAAGACTGGCACACTGGAAATTATACACCCTGGCTGAAAACTATCCTGAATACATGGACAGATATTCCATAACAATGGAAAGACTTAAGATGGCAATACCATGGAATGCATCTTCAATCTGAAATGAAGAGTTGATATGATTTGATCGCTCAGAGCTTTTGTGTCATCAATTGTTATTAAAGTATAAATGAGATAGAGAAAGCTGCTGACTTAGACTTGAGGCCGGGTGTACGCCCTGCTGGTCTCTAGCCAGATATTCTACAGGCACTAGCAGTCAGCTAAGGAAAGAAAGGCACTGTCTCAGGGAATGGCACCAGGCCCCTCCCCCACGACATGCCTTGAGGTCACATTGGCAGCAGGTGAGTCATCCTGGGCCAAAAACTGATTGACATGAATCTTGAAGAAAGGCAGTATTCCAGGCAAATACATCATTTCCTTAACATAGATTAGGAGAACAAGGTACGAGGAAAATATACTGTTTTGTTCAAGTCGCTTCTGAGCCTATTGGGGGAACCGACCTGAAGCCAGAGTCCAGCGGATATACATAGGATATTTACATCGCTTGAGACAAACATTTCCTCAGGAACAAATGCATTGCTTAGCTCAAGGTTTGTCTGCAAAATTCTTACACATCAGGAGATGGCTCCGAGCTGGGTTTCTACACACAAGAACATGAATGCAAAGGACAAGCCTGCACAGCCCATCTGCCCCCCTCCCCCACAGCCAGCAGCATTTCCAAGTGACCTCCTAAGGCCTTCCCCAAAATACAGGGGCACCTCTGGGTTTCCTGTTTCCCTCACTTTGAATACTTTCTTAAAAAAAAAAAAAATCCTGCACACTTCTTGATAGAATGCCACAGTGCAAGGAAAACAGGCCTTCAATACTTAAACCTCCCTGTGCCAAACACTTGGGGCTTGGTTTTGTTTTGTTTTGTTTTTTAATTACACCACCACATAATTTAAACTTTTTACAATTTCTAATTATTCAGTACCAAAACACCAAACTTATTGCACAAGGTCCCAAGGAAAAGGCCCACGCATCAGGACAGCCACAGATTCTGCCATGAAAGGGCAGCAAGGTGCCCTCTCCACTTCTTTGCTGCCTGGGCGGCCACCAGGGTTTGAAATTCATGCACCCTACTAACTTTCTAGGGTGCAATTCGCGGACCCTTCCCTTTCTCATCCTAGCAGGTGCTCCAGGGCCCGCTGGCCTACAAAGTGCCAGAAGCAGGGCTGGGCCAGCCGGCCAGAGTTCAGGGTTCTGTCCCTTGGACTTCCAGGGGACACTAGGCTGCTTGGGAAAACCGTGCAGACTGAGATTTTTCAGCAAAGGGGTGGAGCGGTAAAGGCCTTGACACCAAGGGCGAGGCCTTTCTGCAACCGCCAGGTTGGGGAGCTCCAAGAATGTGCCAACAGAGGGCGGAATACTTGGTTCCCTGCTCCAAGCAGTCCCAGTTCCCTGACCTGTGGCCCGCAGCCCTCCGCTGCACCCACTAGATGTGGATCCTTGGGGACACAGGAGCGTAGGAAATGGGCGTTCCTAGCCGCAGTGGCGACCCCCGAGAGCACAACTGGGACCGAACCCCCACCCACAGCCATCTAAATCTCGACCCGCGCAGCCCAGGTTTACCCCGCCCCGGGTGCGCTCCCGGCGCGTTTCCAGCCTCAGTGGCCACCACCGAGAGCACAACTGGGAAGCCCTCCCCCACCCCCGCCAGGAGCCGAACCCCGCCCCGCGCCACCCGGGTTCACCCCGCCCCTGCTGCACTCCCAGCGCGTTTCCAGCTGCAGTGGGGACCCCCGAGAGCACAACTGTTACCGCCCCCCACCCCCTCCCGACCAGAACCCCGACCCGCGCCGCCCGGGATCGCCCCGCCCCTGGCGCGCTCCCGGCGCGTTGCCCACTTCCACCAGGGGCTCCCGGTGAGCCCCGTCCCCACGCCCGGTTCCAGGAGAGGCTCTCGGACCTCGCTACTGCCGCCAGGTCAAACAGGAGGACAATACATCCACCCCACAGAGACAATCCAAGCTGTGTATGATTTAGGGTTCAAACGAGGACTACAGAAAGGAAAGATGTCCTGACCTAGGAGGGCCATGAGAGTCTATAGATCCAAACAAAATTGGGTACCAAGGAAACTTTTTTCCTTGGAACCCGGAAAGCTGGTTCTTTGCATATGCAATGACCAACAATTAGCTTGTTACCCAAGCCTGCCTCGCTGCCACCCCCACCCCCCCCCACTTCCCAGGAAAACGGCTCAAAGAAATATTTTAAATCTCAGGCGGAAAACTGGAAGATGTCTTGTCTGACTGTTTGGATTAAGGTATATGTCAGTGTGAGCCTTGTGTTTTTTGATAATATTGCTCAAGTTCTGAGTTCTGATTTCAATGGTCTCAAGACAAGGCAGCCCTTCCAAATCAAACTGCTGGAAATACAAGAAAACATTGATCTAAATGAATGTCAGAGTCCCGTGAACTGGGAACTAGTCAATATTAAATATCTAGTATTTTTGGTTTTGCTCCTCCACTATAGACATGTCTAAGAGTCAACAACATTAAGCACAACATGTTCATAGTGCCTAGGTTTCTTTTGAGGTAAAAATTGCTCTATTGTTATATGTGTCACAAGCTTGTCAGCAAGAAAGTACCTGGAAACAGCAACAACCAATGTAAAAAATGTAAATGTGATATGAGCTTTTAGATAAACTCTTAACAATAATTATACTCTAAAATATCTGCCTCTCATAGTCTTGATTGAAGGCAGAGGAGAAGGGGATGACAGAGGATAAGATGGTTGGATGGCATCACTGACTCGATGGACATGAGTTTGAGCAAGCCCCTGGAGTTGGTGATGGACACGGAAGCCTGGCGTCCTGCAGGCCACGGGGTCCCAAAGAGTCAGACTCGACTGAGCAACTGAACTGAACTGAACTTACAATCGTTCCTCCAGGTGTTTTGGTTACCTGAGTTTCTATCCTGGTGCTAAACTAAGTGACGACAGTGTATTGAATAGCTAGGTCACTTCCAAAGAAATGAAACTTCTTAAACATTCACGACTTGAAAGGACCTCCCTTTTACACAGAAACAAAAGAGATTTTTGACTCTGCATGAATAGTGACTGGCACCATCCGAACATATTAAATGTAAGAAAGCAATTTTTTTGTTTTGTTTTGTTTTGTTCTGTTCTTGCAGGAAGCGGGGTGGGCGCTATTATCACTGATAGGTATGCTCACCAATCTATCAAATGCCAATATAAGAGTCAGTTCTTGGTTGCTGAAGGGAAATGTATGACTTGTTATTACAAGAATGTATGGAATGCAATCACACTTTAAGAAGGAAAACGAAGTAGTTCTGTCTTAGAGGTGGCATTTTCAGGACGGGAGAAGCAAAGGAATGGGTACAGAATGGGATAAGGAGGTTGTAGGGAAAGTAGGCCCCCAGAAAAGAGTTTTGTGCCTAGCACAAGTTTTCTTGAGATGTTGAACTGCCTTTGCTAATGGAGTTTAAGTTTCTTTACCTCTTAAGTGATCTCTTCTAGGTTGACCTAGAACAGAAATCTTTCGTTAGCTTTGGCTAAGGGGAGAAGTATTGTTTCACGATGACATATGTGATCCTACCTGACTGTTCTCATCCCCTTTGATATCTATGCACTGCTGCTGCTGCTGCTGCAGCTGCTAAGTGGTTCAGTTGAGGCCGACCCTGTGCCACGCCATAGATGGCAGCCCACCAGGCCCTGCAGTCCCTGGGGTTCTCTAGGCAAGAACACTGGAGTGGGTTGCCATTTCCTCCTCCTATGCATGAAAGTGAAAAGTGAAAATGAAGTCACTCAGTGGTGTCCGACTCTTAGCCACCCCATGGACTGCAGCCTACCAGGCTCCTCCATCCTTGGGATTTTCCAGGAGTGGGGTGCCATTGCCTTCTCCCATATCTATGCACAAGCCTGCTTAAATAATTGACTTCTAGCCAACTTTGGGATGCCCATGACCACCCACCCTTACCAGGCAACAGAGAAGAGAAAAACACTTACCACAGGAGGTTCTGATAAGGAACAAGGAACTAACAAGCTCCCACCTACCAGGATTCTGCAGAGGTCAACAAGAGGTCAGCAAGAGATGAGAGACTGCAGTCCAGAGGTCCTAGCTACTTCCATCTAGCAACAAACACCCAGCATAGTCAAAACGATTTCATTGTTAAAAAATAAATAAATAAATAAATAAAAGGACAGAAGTTCTTTGAACACATGTCTGAATTTAGGGGTGAGGCATTACATATGTGTCCCAGGATAATCTTAAAGTGTCAGAAAGTAAAGAAATTAAAGACAACTATCAAGCTGTCCAAACTGATAAAAATGAATGATTACACAGTTTTATCTGTATACATTAGCAAATAATAATCTGAAAAGGAATTTTAAAAAATTCCCTTTCAATAATATCAACATGAATAAAACACTTTGCCATGGATGTAACGAGGATGACAAGACTGGCACACTGGAAATTATACACCCTGGCTGAAAACTATCCTGAATACATGGACAGATATTCCATAACGATGGAAAGACTTAAGATGGCAATACCATGGAATGCATCTTCAATCTGAAATGAAGATTTGATATGATTTGATCGCTCAGAGCTTTTGTGTAATCAAGTGTTATTAAAGTATTAAAGAGATAGAGAAAGCTGCTGACTTAGACTCGAGGCGGGGTGGGGGGTGGGTAGTAAGAGTACCCCCTGCTGGTCTTTAGCCAGATATTCTACAGGCACTAGCAGTCAGCTAAGGAAAGAAAGGAACTGTTTCAGGGAATGGCACCAGGCCCCTCCCCCACGACAGGCATTGAGATAATATTGGCAGCAGGTGAGTCATCCCGGGCCAAAACTTGATTGACATGAATCTTGAAGAAAGGCAGTATTGCAGGCAAATATATCATTTCCTTAACATAGATTAGGAGAACAAGCTAGCAGGAAAACATGCTGTTTTGTTCAAATCGCTTCTGAGCCTTTTGGGGGAACCGACCTGAAGCCAGAGTCTAGCGGAAATACATAGGATATTTACATCGCTTAAGACAAACATTTTCTTAGGGAAAAATGCATTGCTTAGCTCAAGGTTTGTCTGCGAAATTCTTACACATCAGGAGATGGCTCCGAGCTGGGTTTCCACACACAAGAACATCCATGCAAAGGACAAACCTGTACAGCCCATCTGTCCCGCTCCCGCACAGCCAGCAGCATTTCCAAGTGACCTCCTAAGGCCTTCCCCAAAATACAGGGGCACCTCTGGGTTTCCTGTTTCCCGCACTTCGAACACTTTTCTTAAAAAAAAAAAATCCTGCACACTTCTTGATAGAATGCCACAGTGCAAGGAATACAGTCCTTCAATATTTAAACCTCCATTTGCAAAACACTTGGAGCTTGGTTTTGTTTTGTTTTGTTTTTTAATTACACCACCACATAATTTAAAGCTTTTACACGCTCTAATTATTCAGTTCCAAAACACCAAACTTTTATTGCACAGGGTCCTCATGAAAAGGCCCACGCAGCTGGACAACCACAGATTCTGCCATGAAAGGGCAGCAAGTTGCCCTCCCCCCTTCTTTGCTGCCTGGGCGGCCACCAGGGTTTCAAATCCATGCACCCTACTAAGTTTCTAGGGTGCAATCCATGGACCCTTCCCTTTCCCATCCCAGCAGGTGCTCAAGGGCCCGCTGGCTTACAAAGTGCCAGAAGCAGGGCTGGGCCAGCCGGCCAGAGTTCAGTGTTCTGTCCCTTGGACTTCCAGAGGACACTAGGCTGCTTGGAAAAACCGCGCCGACTCTGAGATTTTTCAGCAGAGGGGTGGAGCGGTTAAGGCCTTGACCCCAAAGGCAAGGCCTTTCTGCGACCGCCAGGTTGGGGAGCTCCGAGAATGTGCCAACAGACGGCGGAATACTTGGTTCCCTGCTCCACGCAGTCCCAGTTCCCTTACCTGTGGTCCGCAGCCCTCCGCTGCACCCACGGGATGGCGATCCTTGGGGACCAAGGAGCGGACGAAATGGGCGTTCCCAGCCGCAGTTGCAACCCCCGAGAGCGCAACTGGGAACCCCTCCCCATCCCCCCCGTGAGCCGACCCCCGCCCCGCGCGGCCAGGGTTAGCCCCGCCCCTGCCGCGCTCCCGGTGCGTTCCCAGCCGCAGTGGCGACCCCCGGGAGCACAACTGGGACCGACCCCCACCCAAAGCCATCTGAATCTCGACCCCCGCAGCCCGGGTTTACCCAGTCCCGGGTGCGCTCCCGGCGCGTTTTCAGCCTCAGTGTCCACCTCGGAGAGCACAACTGGGAAGCCCGCCCCCACCCCCGCCAGAAGCCGACCCCCGCCCCACGCCGCCCGCGTTCGCCCCGCCCCTGCACGGTCCAGGTACCTTCCCAGCTTCTAGCGTTCACGCCCGGGTAGGAGCAGGATGTAGGAGTATGGGAGATGTGTTTGGAGCCTGACAGCCTCAGCTCCGCTCTGGCCTGCCCTTTGGACCTAGGAGCCAGGCCAACTTGCAGAGGGCTTAGGGCCCCAGGCTGCGTTCCCAAGCTGTTGCTTGGCAATGCAGATTCAGCGGTAAACGGAAGGAATCAGGCTCTCTGTAGCCTCAGCTTCACACACAGGTGTGTCTCCGTAGGAATCAAGAAAGATCCTGACAGAGTGAGGTTCATTAGAGCTATACTAAAGAGCAAAGGCTTGTCCATGTGGTCTTCCCTTCCCCTGTGCCTTTGGGTCTCCAGGCTCGGCCCCAGCTCCGTGGAAACAACCCCTGAGAAAATATCTTCAAGATCCACTTTTCCCAGTGTCTGGGAACCGGGGTTCGTAGGAGGAGAGAAAAGCACGCCTCCATCGGGAACGAAAAGGCAGCCCACCTGCCTTTGTTTTGAAGCCTCTATTTGGAAGGAATGGGTTAGCTTCTCCTAAAGGAGACCTCCAGATCTGCTCAGAAGTCGGTAATTCCAGAGGCAGGGTACTGGTTCCTGACTGCCCTTTGCTAGCCTTGCAAAGATATTCCTAGATTCTAGAGTTATTTTCCATGAAGGAGCAGGCTTCGGGAATGTGTCAGACGGGACTGGCTCCTTATTGACCTCAGCTCAGCTATTGCCTTTCCATTCAAACTAGGACAAGGGCCTACTTTATGAAGGGTAAGGGTCTTCTTCTTTGCAAACTGCCAAGGGCTACAGCAATGAGACCTCTGTCAAGGTAAGGGAAGCCTAAGAGGATGGATTCTCAAGCAGGTGCTTTGACACAAAGCATCAGCACCCCACGGAGAGAATCAAGCTCCCTGTGCACCAATGTTGGGAGTGTAGCTTCACACACAGAGTTGTCTCTATAGGAGCCAAGAATGTTCCTGAGAGATTAGGTTCACTAAACCTCTCCTACAGAGCATAGACCTGTCCATGTGGTTTTTCCTTCCCCTGTGAGTTGGGTCCCCGAGGTCCGCCACACCTCCGGGGAAACTGTCCCTGACAAAAGATCTCCAGGAACCGCTTCGCTGAGGCTGGGAAACGCTGTTCACAGGAAGTAAGGCAAGCGAATCTCCTGCAGAGAAAAAGAGGCCTTACTGTCCCTGGAGGAGCAGGCTGCCAGAGTGTGTGAAACCTGACTGTTGCCTTACTGGCCTCAGTTCCACCATTGCCTGTTCCTCCGAACTAGGACCCAGGCCTATTTGGAGAAGCGTTTGGGTGCGGATTTCTACAAAGTGCCAAGGGCTACAGCAGTGAGAATTCTCTCAGCGGTAAGGGAGAGCATTTTATGGATTCTCAAGCTGTTTTCTGAACGACAGGGTCAAAGTGAACTGAGAAAATCAGGCCCTCTGTGCCCCTATGTTAGGTACGCAGCTTCACACACAGAAGTGTCTCTATAGGAGCCAAGAATGTTCCTGAGAGATGAGGTTCACTAGAAGTCTGCTACAGAGCATAGACCTGTCCATATGGTTTTGCCTTGCCCTATGAGTTGGGTCCCTGAGGTCCGCCCCAGCTCAGGGGAAGGAGCCCCTGAGAAAAGATCTCCAGGGACCACTATTCCCCCAGGCTGGCAAACGCAGTTCACAGGAGGTAACACAAGCGAGCCTCCTGCAAGGCACAACAGGCCTTAGTGTCCCTGGACGATCAGGCTGCAAGAGTGTGTGAGACCTGACTGGTGCCTTACTGGCCTCAGCTCCGCCATTGCATGTTCCTCCGAACTAGGACCCAGGCCTACTTGGAGAAGGGTTTGGGTATGGATTTCTAAATACTGCCAAGGGGTATAGCAATGAGTACTGTGTCACGGGTAAGGAAGAGCATTGTATGGATTTTCAAGCTGTTGTTTGAACGACAGCTTCAAAGCTGCACAGAGAGAATCAGACTCTGTGTCTCCATGTTCGGTACACAGCTTCACAGACAGGGGTGTCTCCATAGGAAACAAGAACGTTCCTGACAGAGTGAGGTTCACTAGAGCTCTCCTAGAGAGCAAAGACTTGTCCATGTGGTTTTTCTTCCCCTGTGCGTTTGGGGCTCCAGGCTCGGCCCCAGCTCCGTGGAAACAACCCCTGAGAAAAGATCTTCAAGATCCGCTTTTCCCAGAGGCTGGGATGTGGGGTTCATAGGAGGCGGGAAAAGCAGGCCTCATTCAGAGAGCAAGAGGCAGCCAAGCGGCCTGCGTTTGGAAGCCTCTATTTGGAAGAATGGGTTAGCTTCCCCTAAGGGAGACCTCCAGATCTGTTCAGAAGTCGGTAATTCCAGAGGCAGTGTGCAGGGTCCTGACTGCCCTTTGCCAGCCTTGCAAAGACATTCCTAGATTCTACAGTTATCTTCCTGAAGAAGCAGGCTTTGGGAATATGTCAGACATGACTGGCGCCTTATTGGCCTCAGCTCAGCTATTGCCTTTCCATTCAAAGTAGGACAAGGCCCTACTTTATGAAGGGTAAGGGTCTTCTTCTTTCCAAACTGCCGAGGGCTACAGCAATGAGACCTCCGTAAATGCGAGGGAAGCATAAGTGGATGGATTATCAGGAAGGTTCTTTGCCACCAAGCATCAGCACCCCACGGAGAGAATCAGGCTCCCTTTGCCCCTATGTGGGGTGTGTAGATTCACACACAGTGGTGTCTCTACAGGAGCCAAGAATGTTCCTGAGAGATGAGGCTCACAAGAGCTCTCCTACAGAGTGCTCACCTGTACATGTGGTTTCGCATTCCCCTGTGAGTTGGGTGCCCGAGGTCCACCCCAGCTCCGAGAAAACAGCCTCTGAGAAAAGATCTCCAGGAACCGCTTTTCGCCCAGGCTGGGAAAAGCTGTTCACAGGAAGTAAGGCAAGTGAGCCTCCTGCAGAGAAAAAGAAGCCTTACTGTCACTGGAGGAGCAGGCTGCCAGAGTGTGTGAAAACTGACTGGTGCCATACTGGTCTTAGCTCCGCCATTGCTTGTTCCTCCGAACTGGGACTCAGGCCTACTTGGAGAAGGGTTTAGGTGCAGATTTCTACAAACTGCCAAGGGCTACTGCAATGAGAACTCTCTCAGAGGTAAGGGCGAGAATTGTATGGATTCTCAAGCTGTTTTCTGAACGACAGCATTAAACCTGCACAGAGAGAATCAGGCTCTCTGCCGCCATGTTGGGTACACAGTTTCACACACAGAGGTGTCCGCATAGGAGCCAAGGACGTTCGTCAAAGACTGAGGTTCACTAGAGCTCTCTTAGAGAGCAAAGACTTGTTCATGTGGTTTTGCCTTCCCCTGTATGTGTGGGTCTCTGGGCACAACCCCAGCTCCGTGGAAACAACCCCTGAGCAAAGATCTCCAAGATCTGCTTTTCCCCCATGCTGGGAACCAGGGATCATAGGAGGCAGGAAAAGCAAGCCTCCTTCAGGCAAGAAGAGGCAGCCAACCGGCCTGTGTTTGGAAGCCTCTATTTGCAAGGAATGGGTTAGCTTCTCCAGGAGACCTCCAGATCTGCTCAGAAGATAGATATTCCAGAGGCAGGGTCGAGGTTCCTGACTGCCCTTTGCCAGCCTTGCAAAGACATTCCTAGATTCTAGCAATATTTTCCATGAAGCAGCAGGCATCGGGAATATGTCAGAGTTGACGGGTGCCTTACTGGCCTCAGCTCAGCTATTGCCTTTCCTTTCAAACTAGGATCAGGGCCTACTTGGTGAAGGGTAAGGGTCTACTTCTTTCCCAACTGCCAAGAGACACAGCAATGAGACCTCTGTCAAGGCGAGGGAAGCGTAAGCGGATGGATTCTCAAACAGGTGCTTTGCCACAAAGCATCAGCACCCCACGGAGAGAATCAGGCTCCCTGTGCCCCTATGTTCGGTGTGTAGCTTTACACACAGAGGTGTCTCTGTACGAGCCAAGAATGTTCCTAAGACTTGAGATTCACTAAGGTCTCCTACAGAGCATAGACCTGTCCATGTGGTTTTTCCTTCCCCTGTGAGATGGGTCCCCGAGGTCCACCCCAGCTCTGGGGATAGAGCCCCTGAGAAAAGATCTCCAGGAACTGCTTTCCGCCCAGGCTGGGAAACGCTGTTCACAGGAAGTAAGGCAAGCGAGCCTCCTGAAGGGAAATAGAGGCCTTACTGTCCCTGGAGGAGCAGGCTGCCAGAGTGTGTGACACCTGACTGGTGCCTTACTGACCTCAGCTCCGCCATTGCATGGCCATCCAAACCAGGACCCAGGCCTACTTGGAGAAGGGTTTGGGTGCGGATTTGTAAAAACTGCCAAAGGCTACAGCAATGAGAAGTCTCTCAGAGGTAAGGGAGAGCATTCTATGGATTCTCAAGCTGTTGTTTGAACGACAGCTTCAAAGCTGCAAAGAGAGAATCAGGCCCTGTGTGCCCCCTTGTTGGGTACGCAGCTTCACACACAGGGGTGTCTCCATAGGTGTCAAGAACGTTCCTGACACAGTAAGTTTCACTTAGAGGTCTCCTGGAGAGCAAAGACTTGTCCATGTGGTTTTCCTTCCCCTGTGCGATTGGGTCTCTGGTCTCGGCCCCAGCTCCATGGAAACAAACCCTGAGAAAATATCTTCAAGATCCACTTTTCCCAGAGGGTGGGAACAGGGCTTCATAGGATGCGAGAAAAACAGGCCTCCTTCGGGCGCGAAGAGGCAGCCAACCGGCCTGTTTGGAAGCCTCTATTTGGAAAGAATGGGTTAGCTTCTCCTAAAGGAGACCTCCAGATCTGCTCAGAAGTCGGTAATTCCAGAGGCAGGGTGCTGGTTCCTGACTGCCCTTTGCCAGCCTTGCAAAGACATTCCCAGATTCTAGAGTTATTTTCCATGAAGGTGAAGGCTACGGGAGTATGTCAGACTTGGCAGGCACCTTATTGGCCTCAGCTCAGCTATTACATTTCCATTCAAACTAGGACAAAGGCCTACTTTATGAAGGGTAAGGGTCTTCTTCTTTCCAAACTGCCAAGGGCTACAGCAATGGGACCTCTGTCAAGGCGAGGGAAGCCTAAGTGGATGGATTATCAAGCAGGTGCTTTGCCACAAAGCATCAGCACCCCAAGGGGAGAATCAGGCTCCATTTGTCCCTATGTTGGGTGTGTAGCTTCACATACAGAGGTGTCTCTATAGGAGGCCAGAATGTTCCTGAGAGATGAGGTTCACTAGAGCTGTCCTACAGAGCATAGACCTGTCCATGTGCTTTTGCCTTCCCCTGTGAGTTGGGTCCTCGAGGTCCTCCCCAGCTCCGGGGAAGGAGCCCCTGAGAAAAGATCTCCAGGGACCTCTTTTCCCCCAGGCTGGGAAATGCAGCTCACAGGAGGGAAGTCAAGTGAGCCTCCTGCAGGGAAAAAGAGGGCTTACTGTCCCTGGACGATCAGGCTGCCAGAGTGTGTGAGACCTGACTGGTGCCTTACTGGCCTCAGCTCCGCCATTGCATGTTCCTCCGAACTAGGACCCAGGACTACTTGGAGAAGGGTTTGGGTGCGGATTTCTAAAAACTGCCAAGGGCTACAGCAATGAGAACTCTGTCACGGGTAAGGAAGAGCATTGTATGGATTTTCAAGGTGTTTTTTGAACGACATCTTTAAAGCTACACAGAGAGAATCAGGCTCTCTGTGCCCCCATGTTGGGTACGCAGCTTCGCACACAGGGGTGTCTCCATATGAATCAAGAATGTTCGTGACAGAGTGAAGTTCACTAGAGCTCTCCTAGAGAGCAAAGACTTGTCCATGTGGTTTTTCTTCCCCTGTTAGTTTGGGTCTCCAGGCTTAGCCCCAGCTCCGTGGAAACAACCCCCGAGAAAAGATCTTCAAGATCCGCTTTTCCCAGAGCCTGGGAAGCTGGGTTCATAGGAGGCAGGAAAAGCAAGCCTCCTTCGGGCACGAAGAGGCAGCCGACCGGCCTGTTTTTGGAAGTCTCAATATGGAAGGAATGAGTTAGATTCTCCTAAAGGAGACCTCCAGATCTGCTCAGAAATCGGTAATTCCAGAGGCAGGGTGCAGGCTCCTGACTGCCCTTTGCCAGCCTTGCAGAGACATTCCTAGATTCCAGCGTTATTTTCCATGAAGGAGCAGGCTTCGGGAATATGTCAGACTTGACTGGCGCCTTATTGGCCTCAGCTCAGCTCTTGCCTTTCCTTTCAAACTAGGACAAGGGCCCACTTTATGAAAGGTAAGCGTCCTCTTCTTTCCAAACTGCCAAGGGCTACAGCAATGAGACCTCTGTCAAGGCGAGGGAAGCGTAAGCTGATGGATTCTCAAGCAGGTGCTTTGCCACAAAGCATCAGCACCCCACGGAAAGAATCTGGCTCCCTTTGCCCCTACGTTGCGTGTGTAGCTACACACACAGAGGTGTCTTGATAGGAGCCAAGAATGTTCCTGAGAGAGGAGGTTCACTGTTGGGGGCCAGAGTGAGGCACTCCGCCCATGGCAAAGGTCATGAGGAAGGAGGCTCGACATACGCAAAGGTGGGATCAAGCCTCAGGAGTCCCCCTGGAAATCCTCGAGCATCTACGCCCATAACCAGAGCCTGCCTACCTTACTACTTTGTGCTCTCACCTACACCTCTGACTTTACGGGGGGCTGTCCCCCACCACCTCTTTCGGAGAAGGAGTTAACCTAGAGCTCCAGTTGAGAAAAACCCTTGGGTGTGACAAGAGTGTTTTAACCTACAAACTCCTCTGAAGGTTCCCTAGCCTGCCTGACAGGCTTGTCCGGCCACATGTGATTGCTCACAGCCTCTCAACCATGAGAGGCACGAGATGCTTTAAACCTTCTAAAAACAGGTTCCTTAGAAAAGTTAGAAAATTATTAGTATAAGTATAATGGGCTGATTAGAAATCATATTGGTGAAGGGTTTTTCATTTGTTGAGCTGATGTTTACTGCTAAGTCTCCACATCCCCTGCCCTTATACACATTAATGAATATATAGAAGAAATAAGTATTAACCTTTGATATAAATCACGTTAGACCTTAGGCTAAGTAAATTCTTTCCTTAACTAAAACCCACTACACCCTCACCCTATAGGAATGTAACTTTATTTGGGTGGCGTCTGTTTTAAGAATAATCACCCCTGGAGAAATAAGTGTCCTGGTTGACTGACCGCTGTCACAAGGAGAGGGTCGTAAATTGTCAGCAGGCCCCCCGGCCAGAAGATGATGTAACACCCCTAAGACCTCTGTATACTTTTGTATGAAGCACCTGACTTTGATAAAAGTCAGGACTGCTGACCCCACGTGACTTTTGCATAACATCTCAGTGTATAAAAGTAGACCATGGAAAATAAAGAATTGGGATCAGTTTCTCGAAATACTGGTCTCCCCATGTCTCTCTCTCTCTCTCACTCTGGTTGAGTCTCCATCTGGAGCGCGGAACCCACCAAGCTTACTAATTTTGCCTGGGCTTCTAAGATCCGACCAGGGAGGCCTCAGTGTCTCCTCTCCTTCGGGAGAACGGAAGGACGCCTGCGGCCTACGTAAGTGGTGCAAGCTTCTTGTCTTGAAGTTTTAGTGGTCCCCCGCGTAAACCAAGCTTCTCAGCCTCTTTTCTCCACTGAATTTTCCTACTGAGCTATCCTCATTTTATTACTCTTTATATCCTTAACTAACGTTTAATTAAGCAGTTGTTCCCTGACCCTCGCCTACGCCGTCTCTGCTTCGAATACCCTGGATCAGCAGGGGCTGGACCCCGGCAGTTCACTAGAGATCTCCTACAGAGCATAGACCTGTCCATTTGGTTTTGCCTTCCCCTGTGAGTTGGGTCCCCGATGTCCGCCCCAACTCCGGGGAAGCAGCCCCTGAGAAAAGATCTCCAGGAACTGCTTTCCGCCCAGGCTGGGAAACGCTGTTCACAGGAAGTAAGGCAAGCGAGCCTCCTGAAGGGAAATAGAGGCCTTACTGTCCCTGGAGGAGCAGGCTGCCAGAGTGTGTGACACCTGACTGGTGCCTTACTGGCCTCAGCTCCGCTATTGCATGTTCATCTGAACTTGAACCCAGGCCTACTTGGAGAAGTGTTTGTGTGCCGATTTCCAGAAACTGCGAAGGGCTACAGCAATGATAACTCTCTCAGTGGTAAGGGAGAGCATTGTGTGGATTCTCAATTTGTTGTTTGAATGACAGCGTCAAAGCTGCACAGAGAGAATCAGGTCTCTGTGTCTCTATGTTGGGTAAGCAGCTTCCCACACAGAGATGTCCCCGTTGGAGCCAAGAACATTCCGCATAGACTGAGGTTCACTAGAGCACTCCTAGAGAGCAAAGACATATCCATGCGGTTTTCCCTTCCCCTGTGCGTGTGGGTCTCCGGGATCGGCCCCTGCTCCGTGGAAACAGCCTCTGAGAAAAGATCTCCAAGAACCTCTTATCCCCCAGGCTGGGAAGCGGAGTTCACAGGAGGTGGGATAAGCAAGCTTCCTTCGGCAAGAAGAGACAGCCAACCGGCCTGTGTTTGGAAGCCTATATTTGCAAGGAATGGGTTAGTTTCTCCTGACCGAGACCGCCAGATGTGCTGAGAAGATAGAAATTCCAGAGGCAGGGTCGAGGTTCCTGACTGCCCTTTGCAAGCCTTGCATAGACATTCCCAGATTCTAACGTTATTTTCCATGAAGGAGCAGGCATCGGGAATATGTCAGACTTGACTGGCGCCTTACTGGCCTCAGCTCACCTACTGCCTTTCCATTCAAACAAGGACAAGGGCCTACTTGGTGAAGGGTAAGGGTCTGCTTCTTTCCAAACTGCCAAGGACTACAGCAATGAGACCTCTGTCAAGGTGAGGGAAGCCTATGCGGATGGATTCTTAGCAGGTGCTTTGCCACAAAGCATCAGCACCCACGGAGAGAATCAGACTCCCTTTGCCACTATGTTGGGTGTGTAGCTTCATGCACAGAGGTGTCTCTGTAGAAGCCAAGAATGTTCCTGAGAGATGAGGTTCACTAGAGCTCTCCTACAGAGCATAGCCCTGTCCATGTGGTTTTGTCTTCCCCTGTGAGTTGGGCCCCCGAGGTCCGACCCAGCTCCAGGGAAACAGCCCCTGAGAAAAAATCTCCAGGAACAGCTTTGCGCCCAGGCTGGGAAATGCAGTTCACAGGAGGCAAGGCAAGCGAGCCTCCTGCAGGGAAAAAGAGGCCTTACTGCTCCTGGACGATCAGGCTGCAAGAGTGTGTGAGACCTCACTTGTGCCTTACTGGCCTCAGCTCCGCCGTTGCCTGTTGTTCCGAGCTAGGACCCAGGCCTACTTGGAGAAGGGTTAGGGTGCGGATTTCTACAAACTGTCAAGGACTACAGCAATGAGAATTCTCTTGGCAGTAAGGGAGAGCATTGTATGGATTCTCAAGCTGTTGTTTGAATGACAGCTTCAAAGCTACACAGAGAGAATCAGGCTCTCTGTTCCCCTATTTTGGCTGTGCAGCTTCACACACAGAATTTGACTCTGTTGGAGCCAGAAATATTCCTGAAAGACTTAGGCTCACCAAAGCTGTCCTCCAGAGCAAAGACATTGGATGTGGTTTTGCCTTCCCTTGCCAGTATGGGTCCCCTAGCTTGGCCCCAGCTCCGGGGATACAGCCTCTGAAAAAAATCTTCCAAGAAGCGATTTTTCCTCCAGGCTGTTAAGCGGAATTCGCAGTTTGCAAGTTAAGGAAGCCTGCTTCGTGGAAGAGCAAGCAGCCAACTGGCCCTGTGTTAGGAAGCCTGTATTTGAAAGGAATGGGTTAGCTTCTACAGCGGGAGAACCTCAGATCTGCTCAGGGGGCTGAAATACTAGAGTCAGGGTCGAGGTTCTCCCTTGTCCTTTGCGCACCTTGCAAAGACATTCCTAGCTTCTAGCGTTAGTGTCCCTGTAGTAGCAGGCTGCAGGAGCGTGTGATAAATGACTGCCGCGTTCCTGTCCTCAGCTCCGCTATTGACTTTCTATTCGAACTAGAACCCAGGCCTACTTTGAGAGGGGTTAGGGTCCAGTGTTTCCAAACTGCCAAGGGCTACGGCAATGCGAGCTCTGTCAGAGGTAAGAAAAGAGCAATTGGTTGGATTCTTCAGCTGCTGCGTGGCTGCACAGCTTCCGCGCTGCATGGAGAGCATGAGGCTCCTTGTGGCCCTATTTTGGGTACGCAGCAACATGCACACAGAATGTCTGTGTTCACTTATGTACAGGCTTATGTACACTAGAGCTCTCCTACAGAGCAAAGACCACTCAGTGGGCTCCAAGAGATACCTGTCGCGGCTCGAGAAGAGAGTGGAGTCCTTTGCTTCCCCTCGAGATGAGGCCTGACTCCCCGGGTGAGTATGGAATGCAACCCCAAATCCCTGTCGCCTATGGAGAGGAACATTAAGTCCTGGATACAAGCCTAGATGAGGTCTAGTTTGCCCTTCAGTGAATGGAGCCCAATCCACAGCTCTCCCTGGCAACTCGAATGGAAGATTAGACTTCCTGGGCCAACACAAGAGGAAGCCTGAATTCCCCGTCGTAACTCGAGAATCCCACCGAAACTCGAGAAAATCCACGTGCTTCCCTCGTCATCGCAAGATGAGGCCCTTTGTCCGCTACAGCATCTCAAGAGAAGTCCCACGTTCCATCCTGAAGTGCGAAACGGTAGTTGGCACCCTTGATGCGACCCCAAAAGTTCCGCGACATACCAGACTCACTCAAGGGGAACACCGAGGTTCCCGGCACCACTTCATCTGACCCCTTCTCCTCTCCTGATTGCGACAGGAGGGTCGACTCCCCTTCTCTGTCTGCAAGGGGTTCCCGACCTTCCGGGCGCACCTCAGGATGAGGCCGGTCTCATGAGGAAGTTCGAGACGTAGCCTCGTGGGTGGTGCCACATGTCGAAAGACCCCAATTTCACGGTCCACTCTTGAAAAGAACCCGATGCCAGCACACTTCTTTGAAGGAAAACCTGTGGATGAAGGCACAACACGAAGGGGCACTGACACCCGCGTGCATCGTCCAGAAAAACCCGCAGGTCCCACAGACATTTCGACAAGTGGCCTGTCACCCTGTAAACAACTCGAAAGGCAAACGAAGGTCCATTCCTCAACAGAAGACTAGGTGTGACTCTCTTGTCCCTACTCTGCAGGGACCATGGGATCCGAGTCAGAAACGGAGAGGAAGCCTGAGGTTCCTGCGTCCACTCGAGATGAAGCCCTCTTCCATTGCACCACAACCAGTGGAGTCCCGAGTGGCGCCTACAAACTCCACAGTATCCCTGAGTTCTCAGAGGCACAATGAGAAGCTCCCTGAGGTCACAGGCACAAGTCGAGGGAACCCTGGGTTTTCTACCGTGACTCGAGAAAGACCTCGAGAGTGCTTCAAAATGTGTTGAGTCGCGATTCCCCTACCATGACTCGAGAGCCATGACACGCTACCCCTCGCCACGCGCATGGAGACCTGACTAACCTGGCACTGCACGAGAGGCTCCATGAGCTCCTCATCGTACCTCATGAGGAAACCCACACTGGTGCGGCAGCTCGAGTAAACACATGAGACACTCCGGTCATCGCGAGATGAGGGCCTGATTTTCCTGCATGGTCTGGAGACCAATCACGAGTCCTCTCTCCAAACTGAAGAGGAGGCTGGACTCCCTTGAAGCCGCTCAGGGGGCTCCAAGAGACCCGCGTCGCGACTCGAGAGGAGGGCGGAGTCCTTGGCTTCCCCTCGAGACGAGGCCTGACTCCCCGGGGGAGCCTGGAATGCAACCCCGAGATCCCTGCCTTCCCTGGAGAGGAATATTAGGTCCCGGACACACGCCTAGGTGAGGTCTCTTCGGCCCTGCAGTGACTCGAGCGCAACCCCAGCTTTCCCTCGCAACCCGAGGGGAAGATTGGGCTTCCCAGGGCCAACCCAAGGGGAAGGCTGAGATCCCAGTCGTAACTCGAGAATCCCGCCGCAACTCGAGAAAAACCACGTGGTTCCCACCTCTTGGCAAGATGAGGCCCTTGCCCGCGAAGGCGTCTCAAGGGAAGTCCCCTGTTCCGCCCTGAAGGGCGAAACGGTCCCTGACAGCCTTCCTGCGACCCCCAAAAGTCCCCCGACACGCCGGGTTCCCTCGAGGGGAACACCGAGGGTCCCGGCACCACTACATCTGGGCCCCTTCTCCCCTCCTGATCGCGACAGGAGGGTCGATTCCCCTGTTTTGTCTTGAAGGGGTTCCCGCCTTTCCCGGTGCATCTCAGGATGAGGCCGGTCTCACCAGGATATTCGAGACATAGCTTCGTGGATGGTGACACATGCCGAAAGACCCCGATTTCCCGGTCCGCTCTTGATAAGATCCCAATGCCCGGACACCTCTTTGAAGATAACCCTTTTGATGAAGGCACAACACGAAGGGGCACTGACACCCCCGGGTATCGTCCGCAGAAACCCGCAGGTACCACACACAGCTCGAGAAGTGACCTGTCACCCCGTGAACAACTGGAGAGGCAAGCAGAGTTCCATTCCTCCACACAAGACGAGGCCTGACTCTCCTGTTCGAACTCTGCAGCGAAACTGCGATCCGAGTCAGATCTGGCCCAGGGGAAGTCAGGAGAGGAAACATGAGTTTCCTGCCTCCACTCGAGATGAGGCCCTCTTCCATTGCACCGAACCCAGTGGAGTCCCGAGAGGCCCCTCCCAACTGCACAGTATCCCTGACTTCTCAGAGGCACCCTTAGACCTTCCTGAGATCACCGGCACAAGTCGAGGGTACCAAGGGTTTCCTGCCCCAACCCGTAAAAGACCTCGAGAGTCCTTCTTCAACGCGTCTTGAGGTGCAATTCCCCTACCATGACTCGAGAGCAATGACGCGCTCCCCCTAGCCACGCGCATAGAAACCTGACTTCCCTGGCGCCACAGGAGAGGCTCCCTGAGCTCCCCATTATACCTCGTGAGCAACACCACACTGGAGCCGCAGCTCGAGAATACCCACGAGACACCCCAGTCCTCACGAGATGAGGGCCTTCTTTTGCTGTATGGCCTGGAGAGCAATCCTGAGTCCTCTCTCCAAACTCCACAGGAGGCTTGACTCATTTTAGGCCACACAGTGAGCTCCAAGATATACCCGTCGCAACTTCACAGGAGAGCAGTGTCCTTGGCTTCCCCTCGAGACGAGGCCTGATTCCCCGGGTGAGTCGAGAATGCAATGCCGAGATAGCTGTCGCCCCAGCAGAGGAACATTAGGTCCTGGACACAAGCCTAGATGAGGTCTATTTGGCCCTGCAGTGTCTCGAGAGCAATCCCCAGTTCTAACTCGCAATTCGAATGAAAACTGGACTTCCCTGGGCCAGTTGAAGAGGAAGCCTGAATTCCCCGTCGTCACTCGACAATCCCGCCGCAACTCGAGAAAAAACACGTGGTTCCAACGTCTTCGCAAGATGAGGCCCTTGCCCACTACGGCGTCTCAAGGGAAGTCCATTGTTCCGCCCTGAAGTGCGAAACGGTACCTCACACCCTTCGTGAGAACCCCAAAAGTTCCCCGACACCCCGGGTTCCCTCGAAGGGAACACCGAGAGTCCCGGCACCGCTTCCTCTGAGCCCCTTCTCCCCTCCTGATCACGACAGGAGAGTCGATTCCCCTGCGTGGTCCGGAAGGGGTTCCCGGCCCTCCCGGCGCACCTCAGGATGAGGCCGGTCTCACGAGGAAATTCGAGACGAGCCACGTGGGTGGTGCCACATGCCGAACGCCCCCGATTCCCCGGTCCGCTCTTGAGAAGGACCCGAAGCCCGGACCCCTCTTCGAAGGCAACCCTGTGGGTGAAGGCACAACACGAAGGGGCACTGACACCGCCGTGCATCGTCCGCAAAGACCCGCGGGTTCCACACACAGCTCGACGAGGGGCATGAGACCCCCTGAACAACTCGAGAGGCAAGCGGGGTTTCCTTCCTCAGACAAGACGAGGCCTGACTCTCCTGTCCCAACTCTGCAGGGACCCTGCGGTCGGAGTCCGAAACGGAGAGGAAGCCTGAGGTGCCTGCCTCCCCTCTAGGTGAGGCCCTCTTCCGTTGCGCCAGACCCAGCGGAGTCCCGAGAGGCCCCGACAACTCCACAGGATCCCTCACCTCTCAGAGGCACCCTGGGAAGTTCCCTAAGGTCCCCGGCAGAAGGCGAGCGAAACGAGGGTTTCCTGCCGCCACCCGAGAAAGACCTCGAGAGTCCTTCTTCAACGTGTCTCGAGGCCCTAGTCCCCTCCCGTGACTCGAGAGCCATGACGTGCTCCCCCTCGCCACGCGCATGGAGACCTGACTTCCCTGGCGCCGCACGAGAGGCTCCCTGAGATCCTCGTCGTGCCTCGGGAGAAAACCCCCACGGGCGCCGCAGCTCGAGGAAACCCCTGAGACGCCCCCGTCCTCGCGAGCTGAGGGCCTTCTGTTCCTGCATGGCCTGGAGAGCAATCCCGGGTCCTCTCTCCAAACGGAAGAGGAGGCTGGACTCCCTTGAGTCCGCTCAGGGGGCTCCAAGAGATCCGGGTCGCGATTCAAGGGGAGAGCGGAGTCCTTGGCTTCCCCTCGAGACGAGCCCTGACTCCCCGGGGTAACCTGGAATGCAACCCCGAGATCCCTGCCTTCCCTGGAGAGGAATATTAGGTCCCGGACACACGCCTAGGTGAGGTGTCTTGGGCCCTGCAGTGACTCGAGCGCAACCCCCAGCTTTCCCTCGCAACTCGAGGGGAAGATTGGGCTTCGCAGGGCCAACCCAAGAGAAAGCCTGAGATCCCCGTCGTAACTCAAGAATCCGCCGCAACTCGAGAATAACCACGTGGTTCCCACGTCTTCGCAAGATGAGGCCCTTGCCCGCGACGGCGTCTGAAGGGAAGTCCCCTGTTCCGCCCTGAAGGGCGAAACGGTCCCTTACAGCCTTCCTGCGACCCCCAAAAGTTCCTCGACACACCGGGTTCCCTCGAGGGTAACACCGAGGGTTCTGGCCCCACTTCATCTGAGCCCCTTCTCCCCTCCTGATGGCGACAGGAGAGTCGATCCCCCTGCGTTGTCTGGAAGGCTCCCCGGCCTTCCCGGCATACCTCAGGATGTTGCCGGCCTCACTAGGAAATTTGAGAGTAGCCCCGTGGGTGGTCCCACATGCCGAAAGACCCCGATTTCCCTGTCCGCTCTTGAAAAGAACCCGAGGCCCGGACACCTCTTCGAAGGCAAGCCAGTGGGTGAAGGCACAACACGAAGGGGCACTGTCACCGTCGTGCATCATCCGGAAACACCCGCAGGTTCCACACACAGCTGAACAAGGGGCCTGAGACCCCCTGAACACCTCGACAGGCAAGCAGAGTTCCCTTCCTCAGACAAGACGATTCCTGACTCTCTTGTCCCAACTCTGCAGGGACCCTGCGGTTGGAGTCCGAAACGGAGAGGAAGCCTGAGGTTCCTGCCTTCCCTGGAGATGAGGCCCTCTTCCATTGCGCCAAACCCAGCGTAGTCCTGAGAGGCCCCTCCAACTCCACAGCATCCCTCATCTGTCAGAAGCACACTGGGAAGTTCCCTAAGGTCACCGGTAAACTTTTATTGCACAAGGTCCACATGAAAAGGCCCACACAGCAGGACAGCCACAGATTCTGACTGCCATTAAAGGGCAGTAAGGTGCCCTCCCCTCTTCTTTGCTGCCTCGGCGGCCACCAGGGTGCAATTCGCGTACCCTTCCCTTTCCCATCCTAGCAGGTGCTCCAGGGCCCGCTGGCCTGCAAAGTGCCAGAAGCAGGGCTGGGCCAGCCGGCCAGAATTCAGGGTTCTGTCCCTTGGACTTCCAGCGGACACTAGGCTGCTTGGGAAAACCGCGCAGACTCTGAGGTTTTTCAGCAGAGGGGTGGAGTTGTAAAGGCCTTGACCTCAAAGACGAGGCCTTCCTGCGACCGCCAGGTTGGGGAGCTCTGAGACTGTGCCAACACAGGGCGGAATACATGGTTCCCTGCTCCACGCAGTCCCCGTTCCCTTACCTGTGTTCCGCACCCCTCCGCTGTGGCCAATGGATGCCGATCCTTGGGGATCCAGGAGTTCACGAAATGGGCATTCCCAGCCACAATGGCGACCCCCAACAGCACATCTGGAAAGCCCTCCCCCACCCCCGCCAGGAGCCGACCCCCGCTGCGAACGGACCCCCACCACGCCCTGCGCCGCCAGGTTTTGCCCCGGCCCTGCTGGGCTCCCGGCGGGTTCCCAGCCACATTGGCGACCCCCGGGAGCACAACAGGGACCGACCCCCCACCCACAGCGAGCGGAATCTCGACCTGTGCAGCCCAGGTTTACCCCACCCTGGCTGCGCTCCCGGCGCATTTCCAGCCGCAGTGGCCATCTCCGAGAGCACAACTGGGAAGCCCTCCCCTACCCCCGCCAGGAGCCGACACCCGCCCAGTGCCGCCCGTGTTCGCCCCGCCCCTGCCGTGCTCCAGGGGCGCTGCCCACCTTCACCAGCGGCTCTCGGTGAGCCCCGTCCCCACGCCCGGTTCCAGGAGAGGCTCTCGGACCTCGCTGCTGCCGCCAGGTCAAACATGAGGACAATACATACACCCCACAGAGACAATCCAAGCTGTCTATGATTTAGGGATAAAACGAGGACTACAGAAAGGCAAGATGACCTGATCTAGGAGGGCCATGATATTCTATAGAACCAGACAAAGTTGGTTACCAAGGAAACTTTTTTCCTTGGAACCCGGGAAGCTGGTTCTTTGCATATGCAATGACCAACAATTAGCTTGTTACCCAAGCCTGCCTTACTGTCACCCCCATCCCCCCACTCCCCAGAAGACTGGCTCAAAGAAATATTTTAAATCTCAGGCGGAAACCTGGAAGATGTCTTGTCTGTCTGTTTGGATTAAGGTATGTGTCAGTGTGAGCCTTGTGTTTTTTGATAATATTGCTCAAGTTCTGTGTTCTGATTTCAATGGTCTCAAGACAAGGCAGCCCTTCCAAATCAAACTGCTGGAAATACAAGAAAACATTGACCTAAATGAATGTCAGAGTCCCGTGAACTGGGAACTAGTCAATATTAAATATCTAGTATTTTTGGTTTTGCTCCTCCATTATAGACATGTCTAAGAGTCAACAACATTAAGCACAACATGTTCATAGTGCCTAGGTTTCTTTTGAGGTAAAAATTGCTCTATTGTTATATCTGTCACAAGCTTGTCATCAAGAAACTACCTGGAAACGACAACAACAAAAGTAAAAAATGTAAATGTGATATGAGCTTTTAGACAAACTCTTTACAATAATTATACTCTAAAATATCTGCCTCTCATAGTCTTGATTGAAGGCAGAGGAGAAGGGGATGACAGAGGATACGATGGTTGGATGGCATCACTGACTCGATGGACATGAGTTTGAGCAAGCCCCTGCAGTTGGTGACGGACACGGAAGCCTAGCGTCCTTCAGGCCACGGGGTCCCAAAGAGTCAGACACGACTGAGCAACTGAACTGAACTGAACTAACAAACGTTTCTCCAGGTGTTTTGGTTACCCGAGTTTCTATCCTTGTGACGACAGTGTATTGAATAGCTAGGTCATTTCCAAATTAATGAAAGTTCTGAAACATTCACGACTTGAAAGGACCTCCCTTTTACACAGAAACAAAAGAGATTTTTGACTCTCCATGAATAGTGTCTGGCACCATCCTGACATGTTACATGTAAGAAAGCAATTGTTTTGTTTTGTTTTGTTCTGTTCTTGGGGGTGGGGGGAGGGGGGCGGGCTATAGCCAATGCCAATATAAAAGTCAGTTCTTGGTTGCTGAAGGGAAATGTATGACTTGTTATATCAAGAAAGTATGTGGAATGCAATGGCACTTGAGGAAGGAAAACGAAGTAGTTCTGTCTTACAGGTGGCAGTTTCAGGATGGGAGAAGCAAAGGAATGGGTACAGAATGGGATAAGGAGGTTGTAGGGAAAGTGGACCCCCAGAAAAGAGTTCTGTGCCTAGCACAAGTTTTCTTGAGATGTCGAACTGCCTTTGCTAATGGAGTTTAAGTTTCTTTACCTCTTAAGTGATCTCTTCTAGGTTGACCTAGAACAGAAATCTTTGGTTAGCTTTGGCTAAGTGGAGAAGTAGTGTTTCACGGTGACATATGTGATCCTTCCTGACTGTTTGCAGCCCTTTTGATATCGATGCCTTGCTTCTGCTGCTGCTGCCGCCGCCGCTGCTGCTAAGTCGTTTCAGTCGTGTCCGACTCTGTGCGACCCCATAGACGGCAGCCCACCAGGCCCCGCAGTCCCTGGGGTTCTCTAGGCAAGAACACTGGAGTGGGTTGCCATTTCCTCCTCCCATGCATGAAAGTGAAAAGTGAACGTGAAGTTGCTCAGTGGTGTCCGACTCTTAACCACCCCATGGACTGCAGCCTACCAGGCTCCTCCATCCATGGGATTTTCCACGCAAGAGTACTGGAGTGGGGTGCCATTGCCTTCTCCCATGTCTATGCACAAGCCTGCCTAAATAATTGACTTCTAGCTAGCTTTGGGATGCCAATGACCATCCACCCTTACCAGGCAACAGAGAAGAGAAAAACACTTACCACAGGAGGTCCTGGTAAGGAACAAGGAACTAACAAGCTCCCGCCAACCAGGATTCTGCAGAGGTCAACAAGAGGTCAGTAAGAGATGGAAGACTGCAGTCCAGAGGTCCTAGCAACTTCCATCTTGCAGCAGAGACCCAGCATAGTCAAAACGAATTCAATGTTGCAAAAAATAAGTAAACAAATAAAGGACAGAAGTTCTTTGAACACATGACTGAGATTAGGGGTGAGGCAATACATGTATGGTGCCCGGAAAATCTTAAAGTATGAGAAAGGAAAGAAATTAAAGACAACTATCAAGCTGTCCAAACTGATAAAAACGAAATATTACACGGTTTTTGCTGTATATATTAGCAGATAATAATCTGAAAAGGAATTAAAAAAAATTCCCTTTCAATAATGTCAACATGAATACAACACTTTGCCATGGATGTAACGAGGATGACAAGACTGGCACACTGGAAATTATACACCCTGGCTGAAAACTATCCTGAATACATGGACAGATATTCCATAACAATGGAAAGACTTAAGATGGCAATACCATGGAATGCATCTTCAATCTGAAATGAAGATTTGATATGATTTGATCGCTCAGAGCTTTTGTGTCATCAATTGTTATTAAAGTATAAATGAGATAGAGAAAGCTGCTGACTTAGACTTGAGGCGGGGTGTACGCCCTGCTGGTCTCTAGCCAGATATTCTACAGGCACTAGCAGTCAGCTAAGGAAGGAAAGGCACTGTCTCAGGGAATGGCACCAGGCCCCTCCCCCACGACATGCCTTGAGGTCACATTGGCAGCAGGTGAGTCATCCTGGGCCAAAAACTGATTGACATGAATCTTGAAGAAAGGCAGTATTCCAGGCAAATATATCATTTCCTTAACATAGATTAGGAGAACAAGGTACGAGGAAAACATACGGTTTTGTTCAAGTCGCTTCTGAGCCTACTGGGGGAACCGACCTGAAGCCAGAGTCCAGCGGATATACATAGGATATTTACATCGCTTAAGACAAACATTTCCTCAGGAACAAATGCATTGCTTAGCTCAAGGTTTGTCTGCGAAATTCTTACACATCAGGAGATGGCTCCGAGCTGGGTTTCTACACACAAGAACATGAATGCAAAGGACAAGCCTGCACAGCCCATCTGCCCCCCTTCCCCACAGCCAGCAGCATTTCCAAGTGACCTCCTAAGGCCTTCCCCAAAATACAGGGGCACCTCTGGGTTTCCTGTTTCCCTCACTTCGAACACTTTTCTTAAAAAAAAAAAATCCTGCACACTTCTTGATAGAATGCCACAGTGCAAGGAAAACAGGCCTTCAATACTTAAACCTCCCTGTGCCAAACACTTGGGGCTTGGTTTTGTTTTGTTTTGTTTTTTAATTACACCACCACATAATTTAAACTTTTTACAATTTCTAATTATTCAGTACCAAAACACCAAACTTTTATTCCACAAGGTCCCCATGAAAAGGCCCACGCATCAGGACAGCCACAGATTCTGCCATGAAAGGGCAGCAAGGTGCCCTCCCCACTTCTTTGCTGCCTGGGCGGCCACCAGGGTTTGAAATCCATGCACCCTACTAACTTTCTAGGGTGCAATTCGCGGACCCTTCCCTTTCTCATCCTAGCAGGTGCTCCAGGGCCCGCTGGCCTACAAAGTGCCAGAAGCAGGGCTGGGCCAGCCGGCCAGAGTTCAGGGTTCTGTCCCTTGGACTTCCAGGCGACACTAGGCTGCTTGGGAAAACCGTGCAGACTGAGATTTTTCAGCAAAGGGGTGGAGCGGTAAAGGCCTTGACACCAAGGGCAAGGCCTTTCTGCAACCGCCAGGTTGGGGAGCTCCAAGAATGTGCCAACAGAGGGCGGAATACGTGGTTCCCTGCTCCAAGCAGTCCGAGTTCCCTGACCTGTGGCCCGCAGCCCTCCACTGCACCCACTAGATGTGGATCCTTGGGGACACAGGAGCGTAGGAAATGGGCGTTCCTAGCCGCAGTGTCGACCCCCGAGAGCACAACTGGGACCAACCCCCCACCCACAGCCATCGAAATCTCGACCGCGCAGCCAAGGTTTACCCCGCCCCGGGTGCGCTCCCGGCGCATTTCCAGCCGCAGTGGCCACCACCGAGAGCACAACTGGGAAGCCCTCCCCTACCCCCGCCAGGAGCCGAACCCCGCCCCGCGCCACCCGGGTTCACCCCGCCCCTGCCGCACTCCCAGCGCGTTTCCAGCTGCAGTGGGGACCCCCGAGAGCACAACTGTTACCGCCTCCCACCCCTTCCCGACCGTAACCCCGACCCGCGCCGCACGGGATCGCCCCACCCCTGGCGCGCTCCCGGCACGTTGCCCACTTCCACCAGGGGCTCCCGGTGAGCCCCGTCCCCACGCCCGGTTCCAGGAGAGGCTCTCGGACCTTGCTTCTGCCGCCAGGTCAAACACAAGGACAATACATCCACCCCACAGAGACAATCCAAGCTGTCTATGATTTAGGGATAAAACGAGGACTACAAAAAGGAAAGATGTCCTGACCTAGGAGGGCCATGAGAGTCTATAGATCCAAACAAAATTGGGTACCAAGGAAACTTTTTTCCTTGGAACCCAGAAAGCTGGTTCTTTGCATATGCAATGACCAACAATTAGCTTGTTACCCAAGCCTGCCTCGCTGCCACCCCCACTCCCCCCCCTCCACCACCACTTCCCAGGAAAACGGCTCAAGGAAATATTTTAAATCTCAGGCGGAAAACTGGAAGATGTCTTGTCTGTCTGTCTGGATTAAGGTATGTGTCAGTGTGAGCCTTGTGTTTTTTGATAATATTGCTCAAGTTCTGAGTTCTGATTTCAATGGTCTCAAGACAAGGCAGCCCTTCCAAATCAAACTGCTGGAAATACAAGAAAACATTGACCTAAATGAATGTCAGAGTCCCGTGAACTGGGAACTAGTCAATATTAAATATCTAGTATTTTTGGTTTTGCTCCTCCACTATAGATATGTCTAAGAGTCAACAACATTAAGCACAACATGTTCATAGTGCCTAGGTTTCTTTTGAGGTAAAAATTGCTCTATTGTTATATGTGTCACAAGCTTGTCAGCAAGAAAGTACCTGGAAACAGCAACAACCAATGTAAAATATGTAAATGTGATATGAGCTTTTAGATAAACTCAACAATAATTATACTCTAAAATATCTGCCTCTCATAGTCTTGATTGAAGGCAGAGGAGAAGGGGATGACAGAGGATAAGATGGTTGGATGGCATCACTGACTCGATGGACATGAGTTTGAGCAAGCCCCTGGAGTTGGTGATGGACACGGAAGCCTGGCGTCCTGCAGTCCACGGGGTCACAAAGAGTCAGACTCGACTGAGCAACTGAACTGAACTGAACTTACAATCGTTCCTCCAGGTGTTTTGGTTACCTGAGTTTCTATCCTGGTGCTAAACTAAGTGACGACAGTGTATTGAATAGCTAGGTCACTTCCAAATAAATGAAACTTCTTAAACATTCACGACTTGAAAGGACCTCCCTTTTACACAGAAACAAAAGAGATTTTTGACTCTGCATGAATAGTGACTGGCACCATCCGAACATATTAAATGTAAGAAAGCAATTTTTTTGTTTTGTTTTGTTTTGTTTTGTTCTGTTCTTGCAGGAAGCGGGGTGGGCGCTATTATCACTGATAGGTATGCTCACCAATCTATCAAATGCCAATATAAGAGTCAGTTCTTGGTTGCTGAAGGGAAATGTATGACTTGTTATTACAAGAATGTATGGAATGCAATCACACTTTAAGAAGGAAAACGAAGTAGTTCTGTCTTACAGGTGGCATTTTCAGGACAGGAGAAGCAAAGGAATGGGTACAGAATGGGATAAGGAGGTTGTAGGGAAAGTAGGCCCCCAGAAAAGAGTTTTGTGCCTAGCACAAGTTTTCTTGAGATGTTGAACTGCCTTTGCTAATGGGGTTTAAGTTTCTTTACCTCTTAAGTGATCTCTTCTAGGTTGACCTAGAACAGAAATCTTTCGTTAGCTTTGGCTAAGAGGAGAAGTTTTGTTTCACGATGACATATGTGATCCTACCTGACTGTTCTCATCCCCTTTGATATCTATGCACTGCTGCTGCTGCAGCTGCTAAGTGGTTCAGTTGAGGCCGACCCTGTGCCACGCCATAGATGGCAGCCCACCAGGCCCCGCAGTCTCTGGGGTTCTCTAGGCAAGAACACTGGAGTGGGTTGCCATTTCCTCCTCCTATGCATGAAAGTGAAAAGTGAAAATGAAGTCACTCAGTGGTGTCCGACTCTTAGCCACCCCATGGACTGCAGCCTACCAGGCTCCTCCATCCTTGGGATTTTCCAGGAGTGGGGTGCCATTGCCTTCTCCCATATCTGTGCACAAGCCTGCCTAAATAATTGACTTCTAGCCAACTTTGGGATGCCCATGACCACCCACCCTTACCAGGCAACAGAGAAGAGAAAAACACTTACCACAGGAGGTTCTGATAAGGAACAAGGAACTAACAAGCTCCCACCTACCAGGATTCTGCAGAGGTCAACAAGAGGTCAGCAAGAGATGAGAGACTGCAGTCCAGAGGTCCTAGCTACTTCCATCTAGCAACAAACACCCAGCATAGTCAAAACGATTTCAATGTTAAAGAATAAATAAATAAAAAAATAAATAAATAAAAGGACAGAAGTTCTTTGAACACATGTCTGAATTTAGGGGTGAGGCATTACATATGTGTCCCAGGATAATCTTAAAGTGTCAGAAAGTAAAGAAATTAAAGACAACTATCAAGCTGTCCAAACTGATAAAAATGAATGATTACACAGTTTTATCTGTATACATTAGCAGATAATAATCTGAAAAGGAACTTTAAAAAATTCCCTTTCAATAATATCAACATGAATAAAACACTTTGCCATGGATGTAACGAGGATGACAAGACTGGCACACTGGAAATTATACACCCTGGCTGAAAACTATCCTGAATACATGGACAGATATTCCATAACAATGGAAAGACTTAAGATGGCAATACCATGGAATGCATCTTCAATCTGAAATGAAGATTTGATATGATTTGATCGCTCAGAGCTTTTGTGCCATCAACTGTTATTAAAGTATGAAAGAGATAGAGAAAGCTGCTGACTTAGACTCGAGGCGGGGTGGGGGGGGTAGTAAGAGTACCCCCTGCTGGTCTTTAGCCAGATATTCTACAGGCACTAGCAGTCAGCTAAGGAAAGAAAGGAACTGTTTCAGGGAATGGCACCAGGCCCCTCCCCCACGACATGCATTGAGATAATATTGGCAGCAGGTGAGTCATCCCGGGCCAAAACTTGATTGACATGAATCTTGAAGAAAGGCAGTATTGCAGGCAAATATATCATTTCCTTAACATAGATAAGGAGAACAAGCTAGGAGGAAAACATGCTGTTTTGTTCAAATCGCTTATGAGCCTTTTTGGGGAACCGACCTGAAGCCAGAGTCTAGCGGAAATACATAGGATATTTACATCGCTTAAGACAAACATTTTCTTAGGAAAAAATGCATTGCTTAGCTCAAGGATTGTCTGCGAAATTCTTACACATCAGGAGATGGCTCCGAGCTGGGTTTCCACACACAAGAACATCCATGCAAAGGACAAGCCTGCACAGCCCATCTGCCCCCCTCCCGCACAGCCAGCAGCATTTCCAAGTGACCTCCTAAGGCCTTCCCCAAAATACAGGGGCACCTCTGGGTTTCCTGTTTCCCTCACTTCGAAGACTTTGCTTAAAAAAAAAAAAAATCCTGCACACTTCTTGATAGAATGCCACAGTGCAAGGAATACAGTCCTTCAATATTTACACCTCCATTTGCAAAACACTTGGAGCTTGGTTTTGTTTTGTTTTGTTTTTTAATTACACCACCACATAATTTAAAGCTTTTACAAGTTCTAATTATTCAGTTCCAAAACACCAAACTTTTATTGCACAGTGTCCTCATGAAAAGGCCCACGCAGCTGGACAACCACATATTCTGCCATGAAAGGGCAGCAAGGTGCCCTCCCCCCTTCTTTGCTGCCTGGGCGGCCACCAGGGTTTGAAATCCATGCACCCTACTAAGTTTCTAGGGTGCAATCCGTGGACCCTTCCCTTTCCCATCCCAGCAGGTGCTCAAGGGCCCGCTGGCTTACAAAGTGCCAGAAGCAGGGCTGGGCCAGCCGGCAAGAATTCAGTGTTCTGTCCCTTGGACTTCCAGCGGACACTAGGCTGCTTGGAAGAACCGCACAGACTCTGAGATTTTTCAGCAGAGGGGTGGAGCGGTAAAGGCCTTGACCCCAAAGGCAAGGCCTTTCTGCGACCGCCAGTTTGGGGAGCTCCGAGTATGTGCCAACAGACGGCGGAATACTTGGTTCCCTGCTCCACGCAGTCCCAGTTCCCTTACCTGTGGTCCGCAGCCCTCCGCTGCACCCATGGGATGGCGATCCTTGGGGACCCAGGAGCGGACGAAATGGGAGTTCCCAGCCGCAGTTGCAACCCCCGAGAGCGCAACTGGGAACCCCTCCCCATCCCCCCCATGAGCCGACCCCTGCCCCGCGCCGCCAGGGTTAGCCCCGCCCCTGCCGCGCTCCCGGCGAGTTTTCAGCCTCAGTGTCCACCTCCGAGAGCACAACTGGGAAGCCCGCCCCCACCCCCGCCAGAAGCCGACTCCCGCCCCACGCCGCCCGCGTTTGCCCCGCCCCTGCACGGTCCAGGTACCTTCCCAGCTTCTAGCGTTCACGCCCGGGTAGGAGCAGGATGTAGGAGTATGGGAGATGTGTCTGGAGCCTGACAGCCTCAGCTCCGCTCTGGCCTGCCCTTTGGACCTAGGAGCCAGGCCAACTTGCAGAGGGCTTAGGGCCCCATTGTATGCAAACTACCAAGGCCTACCGCAAGGAGAGCTCTGTCCGAGGGAAGGGAAGCGCCCCAGGCTGCGTTCCCAAGCTGTTGCTTGGCAATGCAGACTCAGCGGTAAACGGAGGGAATCAGGGTCCTAGTGCCCCTGTCTTGGGGAGGAAGCTCCACAGCCAGAGTGTTCCTCCCTTTGTGCCCAGAAAGCGCCTGCCAGACTGGGCTTCCCCGGAGCTCTGTTGCAGAGCAGAGACGTGTGGATGTGTTTTGGGGCCTTGACATGTGCGTTTGGGCTCCCTAGCACAGCCCCAGCATAGGGGAACCAGCCCCTGAGCAAAGAGCTCCAGGCAGTGCTTTGTGCCAGGCCTGGATGCCCAGTCCCAGCACGCGGGAGAGATGAGTTAGGCTGCCGGCGGGTCCTTGCAAGCCTGTATTGGAAAGGACCGAGTGAGCTTCCACACCGTCGGAGCTGCAGACCTGCGCCCAGGCGCGATAGGACAGAGCCCCTGTCGAGAGGCTGCTCTGCCTGGGCGAGCCTCGCCAAGCCCTTCCCAGCTTCTAGCGTTTGCGCCTGCAAAGGAGCAGGCTGCGGGAGTGTGGGCGACATGACTGGCTCCTGACTGGCCTCAGCTCCGCTCTTGCCTTCCCTTTGGACCTAGGAGCCAGGCCTCCTTGCAGACGGCTTAGGGCACGGGGGTGTGCAAACTGCGAAAGCCTCCCGCAAGGAGACCTCTGTCTGAGGGAAGGGAAATGCCCCAGGTTGCATTCCCAAGCTGTTGCTTGGTAGCCCAGACTCAGCGCTGAACGGAGGGAATCAGGGTCCCAGTGCCCCTGTCGTGGGGAGGGAGCTCCACAGCCAGAGTGTTCCTCCGTTTGTGTTCAGAAACCGCCTTACAGACTGGGCTTCCCCGGAGCTCAGCTCCAGAGCAGAGTCATGTGCATGTGGTTTGGGGCCTTCCCCTGTGCCTTTGGGCTCCCTAGCACAGTCCCAGCGCAGGGGAACCAGCCCCTGAGCAGAGAGCTCCAGGCAGTGCTCTGTGCTCTGGATTGGAAGCCCACTCCCAGCACGCGGGAGAATAGAGTCAGGCCGCCGTCGGGTGCTTGCAAGCCTGTATTGGGAAGGACTGAATGAGCTTCCACTCCGGCGGAGCTCCAGATCTGCACCCAGGCGCGATATCGCAGAGCCCCGGCCTAGAGGCTGCTCTGCCTGGGCGAGCCTCGCCAAGCCCTTCCCAGATTCTAGCTTTCGCGCAGGGGAAGGAACAGACTGCGGAAGTGGGGGAGACGTGACTGGCGGGCGCCTTACTGGCCTCAGCTCCGCTCTTCCTTTCCCTTTGCACCTATGATCCATGCCTCCTTGCAGAGGGCTTAGGGACCGAAGGAGAGCTCTGTCAGAGGGAAGGGAAGCGCCCCAGGCTGCATTCCCAAGCTGTTGTTTAGCCGCCCAGACTCAGCGCTGCACAGGGGTAATCAGGCTCTCTGTGGCCGCAGCTTCACACACAGGTGTGTCTCCGTAGGAATCAAGAAAGATCCTGACAGAGTGAGGTTCATTAGAGCTATACTAAAGAGCAAAGGCTTGTCCATGTGGTCTTGCCTTCCCCTGTGCCTTTGGGTCTCCAGGCTCGGCCCCAGCTACGTGGAAACAACCCCTGAGAAAATATCTTCAAGATCCACTTTTCCCAGTGTCTGGGAACCGGGGTTCGTAGGAGGAGAGAAAAGAACGCCTCCATCGGGAACGAAAAGGCAGTCCACCTGCCTGTGTTTTGAAGCCTCTATTTGGAAGGAATGGGTTAGCTTCTCCTAAAGGAGACCTCCAGATCTGCTCAGAAGTCGGTAATTCCAGAGGCAGGGTACTGGTTCCTGACTGCCGTTTGCTAGCCTTGCAAAGATATTCCTAGATTCTAGAGTTATTTTCTATGAAGGAGCAGGCTTCGGGAATGTGTCAGACGGGACTGGCTCCTTATTGACCTCAGCTCAGCTATTGCCTTTCCATTCAAACTAGGGCAAGGCCCTACTTTATGAAGGGTAAGGGTCTTCTTCTTTGCAAACTGCCAAGGGCTACAGCAATGAGACCACTGTCAAGGTGAGGGAAGCCTAAGAGGATGGATTCTCAAGCAGGTGCTTTGCCACAAAGCATCAGCACCCCACGAAGAGAATCAAGCTCCCTGTTCCCCAATGTTGGGAGTGTAGCTTCACACACAGAGTTGTCTCTATAGGAGCCAAGAATGTTCCTGAGAGATTAGGTTCACTAAACCTCTCCTACAGAGCACAGACCTGTGAATGTGGTTTTGCCTTCCCCTGTGAGTTGGGTCCTCGAGGTCCGCCACACCTCCGGGGAAACTGTCCTTGAGAAAAGATCTCCAGGAACCGCTTCGCCGAGGCTGGGAAATGCTGTTCACAGGAAGTAAGGCAAGCGAATCTCCTGCAGAGTAAAAGAGGCCTTACAGTCCCTGGAGGAGCAGGCTGCCAGAGTGTGTGAAACCTGACTGTTGCCTTACTGGCCTCAGCTCTGCCATTGCGTGTTCATCCGAGCTAGCACCCAGGCCTACTTGGAAAAGCGTTTGGGTGCAGATTTCTACAAAGTGCCAAGGGCTACAGCAGTGAGAATTCTCTCGGTGGTAAGGGAGAGCATTTTATGGATTCTCAAGCTGTTTTCTGAACGACAGCGTCAAAATGAACAGAGAGAATCAGGCTCTCTGTGCCCCTATGTTAGGTACGCAGCTTCACACACAGAGGTGTCTCTATAGGAGCCAAGAATGCTCCTGAGAGATGAGGTTCACTAGAGGTCTGCTACAGAGCATAGACCTGTCCATGTGGTCTTGCCTTCCCCTGTGCCTTTGGGCCCCGGGCTCGGCCCCAGCTCCGTGGAAAGAACCCCTGAGAAAATATCTTCAAGACCCGCTTTTCCCAGAGGCTGGGAACTGGGGTTCATAGGAGGAGAGAAAAGCAAGCCTCCTTCGGGCACGAAAGGCCGCCAACCTGCCTGTGTTTTGAAGCCTCTATTTGGAAGGAATGGGTTAGCTTCTCCTAAAGGAGACCTCCAGATCTGCTCAGAAGTCGGTAATTCCAGAGGCAGGGTGCTGGTTCCTGACTGCCCTTTGCCAGCCTTGCAAAGACATTCCAAGATTCTAGAGTTATATTCCATGAAGGAGCAGGGTTCGGGAATGGACCAGAGGGGACTGGCTCCTTATTGGCCTCAGCTCAGCTATTGCCTTTCCATTCAAACTAGGACAAGGGCCTACTTTATGAAGTGTAAGGGTCTTCTTCTTTGAAACTGCCAAGGGCTACAGCAATGAGACCTCTCAAGGTGAAGGAAGCCTAAGAGGACGGATTCTCAAGCAGGTGCTTTGCTACAAAGCATCAGCACCCCACGGAGAGAACCAAGATCCCTGTTCCCCAATGTTGGGAGTGTAGCTTCACACACAGAGTTGTCTCTATAGGAGCCAAGAATGTTCCTGAGAGATTAGGTTCACTAAACCTCTCCTACAGAGTGTAGACCTGTCCATGTGGTTTTTCCTTCCCCTGTGAGTTGGGTCCCCGAGGTCCACCACACCTCCGGGGAAACTGTCCCTGAGAAAAGATCTCCAGGAACCGCTTCGCTGAGGCTGGGAAACGCTGTTCACAGGAAGTAAGGCAAACGAATCTCCTGCAGAGAAAAAGAGGCCTTACTGTCCCTGGAGGAGCAGGCTGCCAGAGTGTGTGAAACCTGACTGTTGCCTTACTGGCCTCAGTTCCACCATTGCCTGTTCCTCCGAACTAGGACCCTGGCCTATTTGGAGAAGCATTTGGCTGCGGATTTCTACAAAGTGCCAAGGGCTACAGCAGTGAGAATTCTCTCAGCGGTAATGGAGAGCATTTTATGGATTCTCAAGCTGTTTTCTGAACGACTGCGTCAAAATGAACTGAGAGAATCAGGCTCTCTGTGCCCCTATGTTAGGTACGCAGCTTCACACACAGAAGTGTCTCTATAGGAGCCAAGAATGTTCCTGAGAGATGAGGTTCACTAGAAGTCTGCTACAGAGCATAGACCTGTCCATATGGTTTTGCCTTGCCCTGTGAGATGGGTCCCCGAGGTCCGCCCCAGCTCAGGGGAAGGAGCCCCTGAGAAAAGATCTCCAGGGACCACTATTCCCCCAGGCTGGCAAACGCAGTTCACAGGAGGTAACGCAAGCGAGCCTCCTGCAAGGCACAACAGGTCTTAGTGTCCCTGGACGATCAGGCTGCCAGAGTGTGTGAGACCTGACTGGTGCCTTACTGGCCTCAGCTCCGCCATTGCATGTTCCTCCGATCTAGGACCCAGGCCTACTAGGAGAAGGGTTTGGGTATGGATTTCTAAATACTGCCAAGGGGTATAGCAATGAGAACTGTGTCACGGGTAAGGAAGAGCATTGTATGGATTTTCAAGCTGTTGTTTGAACGACAGCTTCAAAGCTGCACAGAGAGAATCAGACTCTGTGTCTCCATGTTCGGTACACAGATTCACAGACAGGGGTGTCTCCATAGGAAACAACAATGTTCCTGACAGAGTGAGGTTCACTAGAGCTCTCCTAGAGAGCAAAGACTTGTCCATGTGGTTTTTCTTCCCCTGTGCGTTTGGGGCTCCAGGCTCGGCCCCAGCTCCGTGGAAACAACCCCTGAGAAAAGATCTTCAAGATCCTCTTTTCCCAGAGGCTGGGATGTGGGGTTCATAGGAGGCGGGAAAAGCAGGCCTCCTTCAGAGAGCAAGAGGCAGCCAAGCGGCCTGCGTTTGGAAGCCTCTACTTGGAAGAATGGGTTAGCTTCCCCTAAGGGAGACCTCCAGATCTGTTCAGAAGTTGGTAATTCCAGAGGCAGTGTGCGAGGGTTTCCCGCCGCCCCCCGACAAAGACCTCGAGAGTCCTTCTTCAACGCGTCTCGAGGCCCTAGTCCCCTCCCGTGACTCGAGAGCCATGACGCGCTGCCCCTCGCCACGCACATGGAGACCTGACTTCCCTGGCGCCGCACGAGAGGCTCCCTGAGATCCTCGTCGTGCCTCGTGAGAAAAGCCCCACGGGCGCCGCAGCTCGAGGAAACCCCTGAGACGCACCCGTCCTCGCGAGCTGAGGGCCTTCTTTTCCTGCATGGCCTGGAGAGCAATCCCGGTTCCTCTCTCCAAAAGGAAGAGGAGGCTGGACTCCCTTGAGGCCGCTCAGGGTGCTCCAAGAGACCCGCGTCGCGACTCGAGAGGAGAGCGGAGTCCTTGGCTTCCCCTCGAGACGAGGCCTGACTCCCCGGGGGAGCCTGGAATGCAACCCCGAGATCCCTGCCTTCTCTGGAGAGGAATATTAGGTCCCGGACACACGCCTAGGTGAGGTCTCTTCGGCCCTGCAGTGACTCGAGCGCAACCCCCAGCTTTCCCTCGCAACCCGAGGGGAAGATTGGGCTTCACAGGGCCAACCCAATGGGAAGGCTGAGATCCCCGTCGTAACTCGAGAATGCCGCCGCAACTCGAGAAAACCACGTGGTTCCCACCTCTTGGCAAGAAGAGGCCCTTGTCCGCGACAGCGTCTCAAGGGAAGTCCCCTGTTCCGCCCTGAAGGGCGAAACGGTCCCTGACAGCCTTCCTGCGACCCCCAGAAGTCCCCCGACACGCCGGGTTCCCCCGAGGGGAACACCGAGGGTCCCGGCACCGCTTCCTCTGAGCCCTTTCTCCCCTCCTGATCGCGACAGGAGAGGCGATTCCCCTGCGTGGTCTGGAAGGGGTTCCTGGCCTACCCGGCGCACCTCAGGATGAGGCCGGTCTCACAAGAAAATTCGAGACGAGCCACGTGGGTGGTGCCACATGCCAAACGCCCCCGATTCCCCGGTCCGCTCTTGAGAAGGACCCGAGGCCCAGACCCCTCTTCGAAGGCAACCCTGTGGGTGAAGGCACAACAAGAAGGGGCACTGCCACCCCTGGGCATCGTCCGCAAAGACCCGCGAGTTCCACACACAGCTCGACGAGGGGCCTGAGACCCCTGAGCAACTCGAGAGGCCAGCGGGGTTCCCTTCCTCAGACAAGACGAGGCCTGACTCTCCTGTCCGAACTCTGCAGGGACCCTGCGGTCGGAGTCCGAAACGGAGAGGAAGCCTGAGGTTCCTGCCTCCCCTCGAGGTGAGGCCCTCTTCTGTTGTGCCAGACCCAGCAGAGTCACGAGGGGCTCCGCCACCTCCACAGGATCCCTCGCCTCTCAGAGGCACCCTGGGAAGTTCCCTAAGGTCCCCGGCAGAAGGCGAGGGAAACGAGGGTTTCCCGCCGCCCCCCGACAAAGACCTCGAGAGTCCTTCTTCAACGCGTCTCGAGGCCCTAGTCCCTGCCCGTGACTCGAGAGCCATGATGCGCTGCCCCTCGCCACGCACATGGAGACCTGACTTCCCTGGCGCCGCACGAGAGGCTCCCTGAGATCCTCGTCATGCCTCGGGAGAAAACCCCCACGGGCGCCGCAGCTCGAGGCAACCCCTGAGACGCCCCCGTTCTCGCCAGCTGAGGGCCTTCTTTTCCTGCATGGCCTGGAGAGCAATCCCGGGTCCTCTCTCCAAAAGGAAGAGGAGGCTGGACTCCCTTGAGGCCGCTCAGGGGGCTCCAAGAGACCCGCGTCGGAACTCGAGAGGAGAGCGGAGTCCTTGGCTTCCCCTCGAGACGAGGCCTGACTCTCCGTGGGAGCCTGGAATGCAACCCCGAGATCCCTGCCTTCCCTGGAGAGGAATATTAGGTCCCGGACACACGCCTAGGTGAGGTCTCTTCAGCCCTGCAGTGACTCGAGGGCAACCCCCAGCTTTCCCTCGAAACCCGAGGGGAAGATTGGGCTTCCCAGGGCCAACCCAAGGGGAAGGCTGAGATCCCCGTCGTAACTCGAGAATCCCGCTGCAACTCGAGAAAAACCACGTGGTTCCCACCTCTTGGCAAGATGAGGCCCTTGCCCGCCACGGCGTCTCAAGGGAAGTCCCCTGTTCCGCCCTGAAGGGCGAAACGGTCCCTGACAGCCTTCCTGCGACCCCCAAAAGTCCCCCGACACGCCGGGGTCCCCCGAGGGGAACACCGAGTTTCCCGGCACCGCTTCCTCTGAGCCCCTTCTCCCCTCCTGATCGTGACAGGAGAGGCGATTCCCCTGCGTGGTCTGGAAGGGGTTCCCGGCCTTCCAGGCGCACCTCAGGATGAGGCCAGTCTAACGAGGAAATTCGAGATGAGCCACGTGGGTGGGGCCACATGCCGAATGCCCCCGATTCCCCGGGCCGCTCTTGAGAAGGACCCGAGGCCCGTACCCCTCTTCGAAGGCAACCCTGTGGGTGAAGGCACAACACGAAAGGGCACTGCCACCCCCGTGCATCGTCCGCAAAGACCCGCGGGGTCCGCACACAGCTCGACGAGGAGCCTGAGACCCCCTGAGCAACTCGAGAGGCCAGCGGGGTTCCCTTCCTCAGACAAGACGAGGCCTGACTCTCCTGTCCCAACTCTGCAGGGACCCTGCGGTCGGAGTCCGAAACGGAGAGGAAGCCTGAGGTTCCTGCCTCCCCTCGAGCTGAGGCCCTCTTCCGTTGCGCCGGACCCAGCGGAGTCCCGAGGGGCCCCGCCACCTCCACAGGATCCCTCGCCTCTCAGAGGCACCCTGGGAAGTTCCCTAAGGTCCCCGGCAGAACACGAGGTAAACGAGGGTTTCCCGCCGCCCCTCGACAAAGACCTCGAGAGTCCTTCTTCAACGTGTCTCGAGGCCCTAGTGCCCTCCCGTGACTCGAGAGCCATGACGCGCTCCCCCTCGCCACGCGCATGGAGACATGACTTCCCTGGTGCCGAACGAGAGTCTCCCTTAGATCCTCGTCGTGCCTCCGGAGAAAACCCCCATGGGCGCCGCAGCTCGAGGAACACCTGAGACGCCCCCTTCCTCACGAGCTGAGGTCCTTCTTTTCCTGCATGGCCTGGAGAGCAATCCCGAGTCCTCTCTCCAAACTGAACAGGAGGCTTGACTCCCTTGAGGCCATTCAGTGGGCTCCAAGAGATCCGCGTCGTGGCTCGAGAGGAGAGCGCAGTCCTTTGCTTCCCCTCGAGGCGAAGCCTGACTCCCCGGTGGAGTCTGGAGTGCGACCCCGAGATCCTTGTCTTCCCATGAGAGGACTATTAGGTCCTGGACACACGCCTAGATGAGGTCTCTTTGGCCCTGCAGTGACTCGAGCACAACCCCCAGCTTTCGCTCGCAACTCGAAGGGAAGTTTGGGCTTCCCAGGGCCAACACAAGAGGAAGCCTGAAATCCCCGTCGTAACTCGAGAATCCCGCCGCAACTCGAGAAAAACCACGTGGTTCCATCGTCTTCGCAGCATGAGCCCCTTGCCCGCCACGGCGTCTCAAAAGAAGTCCCACGTACCTACTGAAGTGCAAAATGGTACTCTGCACCCATGATGGCACCCGCAAAGTTCCCCAACGTACATGCCTCACTCGAGCGGAACACCCATGTTCCCCACACCACATCATTTGAGCCCCTTCTCCCCTCCTGATTGCAACAGGAGTGTCGATTCTCCTGCTTTGTCTGGAAGGTGTTACCGATCTTCCCAGCGCACCTCAGAATGAGGCCGGTCTCACGAGGAAATTGGAGATGTAGCCTCGTGGGTGGTGCCACATGCGGAAAGACCCCATTTCCTGGTCCGCTATTAATAAGAACCCGATGCTCGTACACTTCTTCGAATGTATCCCGTTGGATGAAGGCACAATAAGGAGGGGCCCTGCCCACCCATGCATCTTTTGGAAAATTCTGCAGGTTCCACATACAGCTCGACAAGTGATCTGTTACCTCGTGAACAACTCGAGAGGCAAGCTAAGTTTCATTTCTCCACAGAATACGAGGCCTGACTCTCCTGTCCCAACTCTGCAGGAATCCTGAGATCGGAGTCTGAAATGGAGAGGAACCCTGAGGTTCCTTCCTCAACACGAGATGAGGCCCTCTTGCATTATACCACACCCAGTGGTGTCCCGAGTGGCCCCTCCCAACTCCACAGAATCCCTGACTTCTCAGAGGCACCATGTTAAGCTCCCTGAGGTCACCGGCACAAGTCGAGAAAAACCAGGGTTTCCTGCCGCAACCGGAGAAAGACCTTGAGAGTCGTTCTTCAACGCCTCTTGAGGCCCGATGCCCCTACCATGACTCGAGAGCAATGACGCGCTCCCCCTCCACACGTGCATGGAGACCTGACTTTCCTGTCACCACACGAGAGACTCCCTGAGCTCCCCATCGTATCTTGTGAGAAACCCCATCCTGGCACCGCACCTCGAGAAAATGCACAAGACGCCCCTGTCATCACGATATGCGGGCCTTCTTTTCCTGCATGGCCTGGAGAGCAATCCCGAGTCCTCTCTCCAATCTCCACAGGAGGCTTGACTCCCTTTAGGCCACACAATGGGCTCTAACAGATACCCGTCGCGACTCAAGAGGAGAGGGGAGTCCATTCATTACCCTCTTGAAGAGGCCTGACTTCTCGGGAGGATCTGGAATGCAACTCCGAGATCCCTGTTGCCCCTTGAAAGGAACATTAGGTCCTAGACACAAGCCTAGATGAGGTCTCTTTTGCCCTGCAATAACTCGAACCAACCCCCAGCTCTAGCTCTCAACTCGTATGGAAATTTGGACTTCCCTGGGCCAACACAAGAGGAAGCCTGAATTCCCTGCCGCAACTCGAGAAAAACCACGTGGTTCCCCCGTCATCACAAGATGGGGCCCGTGCTCACTACAGCGTCTCAAGAGAAGTCCCACGTTCCGTGTTGAAGTGCGAAACGTTACTTGGCACCCTTAATGCGACCCCAAATGTTCCCCGACACACCGGTTTCATTTGAGGGGAACACCGAGGTTCCCGGCACCACTTCTTTTGAGCCCCTTCTCCCCTCCTGATAGCGACAAGAGGGTCGATTCCCATGCTTTGACTTAAAGGGGTTCCCGACATTCACGGCGCACCTCAGGATGAAGCCAGACTCATGGGAAATTTCGAGACGTGGCCTCGTGGGGGGTGCCACATGCCGAAAGACCCCAATTTCCCAGTACACTCTTGAGAAGAACCCGATGACCAGACACCTCTTTGAAGACAACCCTGTGGATGAAGGTACAACAAAAGGGGCACTGACACCCCTGTGCATCGTCCAGAAAAACCCACAGGTTCCACATACAGCTCTACAAGAGGCCTGTCACCCCGTGAACAACTCAAGATGCAAGCGGATTTCCATTCCTCCACACAAGATGAGTCCTGACTCTCCTCTCCCAACTCTGCAGGAACATGCGATCCGAGGCAGAAATGAAGAGGAAACCTGATGTTCCTGCTTTATCTAAAGATGATGCCTTTTTCCATTTCACCAAACCCAGTGGAGTTCCGAGAGGTCACTCCCAACTCCACAGTATCCCTGATTTCACAGAGGCACCTGAGAAGCTCCCTGACGTAACATGCATGAGTCGAGGGAACCCATGGTTTCCTGCCACAACCTGAGAAAGACCTTGAGAGTCCTTCTTCAATGCGTCTTGAGGTCCAAATCCCCTATCATGACAAGAGAGCAATGACGCACTCCCCCTCGCCACGCGCATGGAGACCTGACTTCCCTGGCGCCGCACAAGATGCTCCCTGAGCTCCCAGCCTTACCACGTGGGAAACACCACACTTGTGCCTCAGCTCGAGAAAACCCACGAGATGCCCCTGTCATCCCGAGATGAGGGCCTTCTTTTTCTGCATGGCCTGGAGAGCAATACCGAGTCCTCTCTCCAAAATCCACAGGAAGCTTGGCTCCCTGTAGGCCACTCAGTGGGCTCCAAGAGATATCCGTCGCGACTCGAGAGGAGAGTGGAGTCATTTGCTTCCCCTCGAGACGAGGCCTGACTCCCCGGGTGAGTCTGGAATGCAACCCCGAGATCCCTGTCGCCCCTGGAGAGGAACATTAGATCCTGGACACAAGCCAAGATGAGGTCTCTTTTTCCCTACAGTGACTCGTGCGCAATCCCCAGCTCTCCCTCGCAACTCGAATTGAAGATTGGACTTCCCTGGGACAACACAAGAGGAAGCCTGAAATCCCCGTCGTAACTCTAGAATCCCGCCGTAACTCGAGAAAAACCAAGTGGTTGCCCCACCATCGCAATATGAGGCACTTTCCCGCTACAGCGTCTCAAGAGTAGTCCCACGTTCCATCTTGAAGTGCGAAACAGTACTTGGCACCCTTGATGCGACCCCAAAAGTTCCCCAACATACCGGTCTCACTTGAGGGGAACACCGAAGTTCCCGGCACCATTTCTTTTGAACGCCTTCTCCCCTCCTGATCACGACAGGAGGGTCGATTCCCCTGCTTTGTCTGCAAGGGTTTCCCGACCTTAACGGCGCACCTCAGGATGATGCCGGTCTCACGAGGAAGTTCGAGACGTAGCCTCGTGGGTGGTGCCACATGCCGAAAGACTCCGATTGCCCGGCCCGCTGTTGATAAGAACCCGATGCCTGGACACCCCTTAGAAGGCAACCCTGTGGATGAAGGCACAACACGAAGGGGCACAGACACACCCGTGCACCGTCCGGAAAACCTACAGGTTCCACACACAGCTCGACACGTGGTCTGTCACCCCGTGCACAACTCGAGAGGCAAGCTGAGTTCCATTCTCCACACAGGACGAGGCCTGACTCTCCTGTCCCAAATCTGCTGGGACCCTTCAATCCGAATCAGAAATGGAGAGGAACCCTGAGGTTCCTGCCTCAACTCAAGATGAGGCCCTCTTCCATAGCACCAAAACCACTGGAGTCCCGAGAGGTCCCTCCAACCCACAGTGTCCCTGACTTCTCAGAGGCACCCTGACAAGCTCCCTGAGATCTCCAGCACAAGTTGATGGAACCCAGGGTTTCCTGCCGCAACCCGAGAAAGATTGGATAGTCCTTCTTTGATGCATCTTGAGGCCCGATTCCCCTACCATGTCTCAAGAGCAATGAAGCGCTCCCAGTACCCATGCGCATGGAGACTTAACTTCCCTGGCACCTCACGAGAGGCTCCCTGAGGTCCCCGTCGTACCTCGTGAGAAACCCCACACTGGCGCCGCAGCTCGAGAAAACCCACGAGACGCCCCCGTTATAGTGAGATGAGGGCCATCATTAACTGCATGGCCTGGAGGGCAATCCCGAGTCGTCTCTCCAAACTCCACGGGAGGCTTGACTCACTAAGGCTACTCAGTGCGCTCAATAGGTACCCGTCGCGACTCGAGAGGAAACAGGAGTACTTTGCTTCCCCTAGAAACAAGGCCGGACTTCCCGGGTGAGTCTGGAATGCAACCCCGAGATCCCTGTCACCCCTGGAGAGGAATATTCGGTCCTGGACACAAGCCTAGATATGGTCTATTTTGCCCCGCAGTGACTCGAGTGGGATCCCAGCTCACCCTCGAAACTCGAATGAAAGATTGGACTTCCATGGGCCAACACAGGAGGAAATCTGAATCCCCCGTCGAAACTCGAGACTCCCGCCGCAATGCGAGAAAAACCACGTGGTTCACTCGTCATCCCAAGATGAGGCCCTGGCCCGCTACAGCGTCTCAAGTGAAGTCCCACGTTCCGTCTTGAAGTGCGAAATGCTACTTTTCACCCTTGATGTAACCCCAAAAGTTCCCCGACACACCGTTCTCACCGAGGGTAACACCGAAGTTCCCGGCACCACTTCATCTGATCACTTTCTCCCCTCCTGATCACGACAGGAGGGTAAATTCCCCTGCTTTGCCTGGAAGGAGTTCCCGCCCATCCCGGCGCACCTAAGGATGAGGCCTTTCTCAGGAGGAAATTCGAGACGTAGCCTCGTGGGTGGTGCCACATGCCAAAAGACCCCGATTGTTCGGTCCACTCTGGATAAGAACCCGATGCCCGGACACCACTTCGAAGGCAACCCTGTGGATGAAGGCACAACAGAAGGGTTACTAAAACTCCCGTGCATCGTACAGAAAAACACGCAGGTTCTACACACAGCTCGACAAGTGGAATGTCACCCCATGAACAACTCGATAGGAAAGCAGAGTTCGTTTCCTCCACACAAGATGAGGCCTGACTCTCCTGTCCCAACTCTTCAGGGACCCTGCCATCCGAGTCAGAAATGGAGAGGAAACCTGAGGTTCCTGCCTCAACTCGAGATGAGGCCCTCTTCCATTGCACCAAACCCAGATGAGTCGCGAGAGGCCCCTCCCAACTCCACAGTATCCCTGAATTCTCAGAGGCACCTTGAGAATCTACCTGAGGTCACCGGCACAAGTCGAGGGAACACAGGGTTTCCTGCTGCGACCCGAGAAAGACCTTGAGAGTCCTTCGGCGCGTCTTGAGGCCCGATTCCCCTACCATGACTCGAGAGCAAAGACCCGCTCCCCATCGCCATGCGCATGGAGACCTGACTTCCCTGACGCCTGAAGAGAGTCTCCCTGAGCTCCCCGTCGTACCTCTTCGGAAACCCCATTCAGGCACCGCAGCTCGAGAAAACCCACGATACGCCCCCGTCATCACGAGATGAGAGACTTCTTTCCTGCCTGGCATGGAGAGCAAAACCGAGTCCTCTCTCCAGACTCCACAGGAGGCTTGACTCTCTTTAGGCCTCTCAGTTGGCTCCAAGAGATACCTGTCAGGACTTGAAGGGAGAGCGGAGTCCTTTGCTTCCCCTCGAGACGAGGCCTGACTCCCCGTGTGAGTCTGGAATGCAACCCCGAGTTCCTGTCGCACCTGGAGAGGAAAATTCGGTCCTGGACACAAGCCTAGATGAGGTCTATTTTGCACTGCAGTTACTAGAGAGCAATCGCCAGCTCTACCTCGCAAATCGAATGGAAGATTGGACTTCCCTGGGCCAATACAATTGGAAGCCTGAATTCGACACCGTAACTCGAGAATCCCACCGAAACTCGAGAAAATCCACGTGGTTCCCCCATCAGCGCTAGATGAGGCCCTTGCCCGCTACAGCGACTCAAGAGAAGTCCCACGTTCTGTCTTGAAGTGCGAAACGGTACTTGGCACCCTTGATGCAATCTCAAAATTCCCCGACATACCGGTCTCACTGGAAAGGAACACCGAGGTTCCCGGAACCACTTCATTTGAGCTCCTTCTCCCCTCGTGATCGCGACAGGAGTGTCGATTCCCCTGCTATGTCTGGAAGGGGTTCCCGACCTTTCCGGCGCGCCTAAGGATGAGGCAGGTCTCACGAGGAAATTCGAGACATAGCCTCGTGGGTGGTGCCACAAGCCGAAAGACCCCGATTTCCCGGTCTGCTCTTGATAAGAACGTGATGCCCTGACACCTTTACGAAGGAAAACCTGTGGATGAAAGCACAACACGAAGGGGCACTGACACCCCCGTGCATCGTCCAGAAAAACCCGCAGGTTACAAACACAGTTTGACAAGTGGTCTGTCAGCCCGTGAACAACTCGACAGGCAAGTGGAGTTCCATTCCTCCACACAAGACGAGACCTGATTTTCTGTACCAACTCTGCAGGGAAACTGCGATCCGAGTCAGTACCAGCGACAGGAAACCCAGGAGAGGAAACATGAGGTTCCTGCCTCCACTCGAGATGAGGCTCTCATCCATTGCACCAAACCCAGTGGAGTCCAGAGAGGCCCCTCCCAACTCCACAGTACCCCTGACTTCTCAGAGGCACCCGGAGAAGCTCCATGAGGTCACCGGCACATGTCGAGGGAACCCAGGGTTTCCTGCCACAATGGGAAAAAGACCTCGAGAGTCCTACTTCAACGTGTCTTGAAGCCCGACTCTGCTTCCATGGCTCTATAGAAATGACACGCACCCCCTCGCCACGCACATGGAGACCTGACTTCCCTGGCGCCATAAGAGAGGCTCCCTGAGCTCCCTGTCGTACCTCGTGAGAAACCCCACACTGACGCCGCAGCTTGAGAAAACTCACCATACGCCCCTGTCATCGCGAGATGAGGGCCTTCTTTTCCTGCATGGCCTGGAGAGGAATCCCGAATCCTCTTTCCAAACTCCACAGGAGGCCTGACTCCCTTTAGGCCACTTAGTGGGCTCCAAGAGATACCCGTCGCGACTCGAGAGGAGAATGGAGTCCTTTGCTTCTCCTCGAGACAAGGCCTGACTCACCAGGTGGGTCTGGGATGCAACCCCGAGATCCCTATCTCCCCTGGAGAGGAACATTAGGTCCTGGAAACAAGCCTAGATGAGGTCTCTTTTGCCCTTCTGTAACTCGAGAGCAATCCCCCGCTCTCCCTAACAACTCGAATGGAAGATTGGACTTCCCTGGGCCAACACAAGAGGAAGCCTGAATTCCCCTTCGTAACTCGAGAATCCCGCCGCAACTCGAGAAAAAGCACTTGGTTCCCTTGTCATCGCAAGATGAGGCCCTTGCCCGCTACAGCTTCTCAAGAAAAGTCCCACGTTCCGTCTTGAAGTGCGAAACGTTACTTGACACCTTTGATGTGACCCCAAAAGTTTCCCGAAATATCAGTCTCACTCAAGGTGAACACCGAGGTTCCCGGCACCAGTTTATCTGAGCCCCTTCTCCCCTCCTGTTCGAGATAGGAGGGTCACTTCCCCTGCTTTGTTTGTAAGGGGTTCCCGACCATCACGGGGCACTTCAGGATGAGGCCGGTCTCACGAGGAAATTCGAGACGTAGCTCGCGGGTGGTGCCACATGCCAAAAGACTATGATTTCCCGGTATGCTCTTGATAAGAACCCAATGCCTGGACACCTCTTCGAAGGCAACCCTGTGGATGAAGGCACAACACAAAGGGGCACTGACACCCTCGTGCATCGTCTGGAAAAACCCGCAGGTTCTACATACAGCTCAACAAGTGGCTTGTCACCCCTGAAGAACTCGAGAGGCAAGTGGGGTTTCATTCCTCTACACAAGACGATGCCTGACTCTCCTGTCCCAACTCTGCAGGGACTTTGCGATCCGAATCAGACCAGCGCCAGTGAAGTCACGAGAGGAACGCTGAGGTTCCTGCCTCCACTCGAGATTAGCACCTCTTCCATTGCACGAAACCCAGTGGAGTCCCAAGAGATGCGTCCCAGCTCCACAGTATCCCTGATTTCTCAGAGGCACCCTGAGAAGCTCCCTGAGGTCACCAGCACAATTCGAGTGAACCCAGGGTTTATTGCCGCCACCATAGAAAGAACTCAAGAGTCCTTCTTCAACACGCATTGAGGCCTGATTCCCCTACCATGACTCGAGGGCAATGACGCACTCCCTCTGCTACACTCATGAAGCCCTGACTTCCCTGACGCCACACGAGAGGCTCCCTGAGCTCCCCATCACACCTCGTGAGAAACCCCACACTGGCGCCGCAGATAGAGAAAACCCACGAGACGCCCCCGTTTTCGCGACATGATGGCCTTCTTTTCTAGCACGGCTTGGAGAGCAATCCCGAGTCCTCTCTCCAAACTCCACAGTAGGCTTGACTCCATTTTGGTCACTCAGTGGACTCCAAGACATACCCGTCGCGACTCGAGAGGAGAGCGGAGTCTTTTCCTTCCCCTCGAGGCGAGGCCTGACTCCTCGGGTGAGTCTGATATACGAACCGGAGATCCCTGTCGCCCCTGGAGAGAAACATTAGGTCCTGGACACAAGCCTAGATGAGGTCTCTTTTTCCTGCAGTGACTCTAGAGCAATCCCCAACTCTCCCTCGAAACTCGAATGGAAGACTGGACTTCCCTGGGCCAACAGAAGAGGAAGCCTGAATTTCCCGTTGTAACTCAAGAATCCCGCCACAACTCGAGAAAAACCACGTCATTCCCTCTTTATCGCAAGATGCGGCCATTGCCGCTACAGCGTCTAAAAAGAAGTCTTACGTTCCATCTTGAAGTGCGATACGGTACTTGGCACCTTTGATGCGACCACAAAAGTTCCCCAACACACTGGTCTCACTGGAGGGGAACACCGAGGTTCCCGGCATCACCTCATCTGTGCCCCTTCTCCCCTCCTGATCGAGACAGGAGGGTCGATTCCCTTGCTTTGTCTGCAAGGGCTTCCGACATTCCCGGCGCACCTCAGGATGAGGCCGGTCTCACTAGGAAATTCGAGACGTAGCCTGGTGGGTGGTGCCACATGCGGAAAGACCCCGATTTCCCGGTGCGCTCTTAATAAGAACCCGATGCCCGGGCACCTCTTCGAAAGCAAACCTGTGGATGAATGCACAACACGAAGGGGTACTGACATCCCCATGCATAGTACGGAAAAACACGCAGATTCCAAACACAGATCGACAAGTGTCCTGTCATCCCTTGAAGAACTAGAGAGGCATGCGGAGTTCCGTCCCTGCACACAAGAGAAGGCCTGACTCTCCTTTCCCAACTCTGCAGGGACCGTGTGATCGGAGTCAGAAATGTAGATGAAACCTGACGTTCCTGCATCAACTCGAAATGAGGCCCTCTTCCATTGCACCATACCCAGTGGAGTCCCGAGAGGCCCCTCCCAACTCCACAGTATCCCTGACTTCTCAGAGGCACCCTCAGAAGCTCTCTGCGGTCACTGGCACAAGTCGAGTGAACCCAGGGTTTCCTGCTGCATTCTGAGAAAGACCTCGAGAGTCCCTCTTTACCGCGTCTTGAGGCCCGATACCCTACCATGACTGGAGAGCAATGACGCATTTCCCTCGCCACGCCCATTGAAACCTAACTTCCCTGGCGCCACACGAGAGGCTCCCTGCGCTCCCCGTCCTACCTCATGAAAACCCCACACTGGCACCGCCGCTCGAGAAAACTCACGAGACGCCCCCGTCATCGTCAGATGAGGGCCTTCTTTTCCTACATGACCTAGAGAGCAATCCCGAGTCCACTCTCCAAACTCCACTGGAGGCCTGTCTCCCTTTAGGCCACTCAGTAGCCTCCAAGAGATACACGTCGCTACTCTAGAGGAAAGCGGATTCCGTTGCTTCCCCTCGAGCCAAGGCCTGACTACTTGGGTGAGTCTGGAATGGGATCCCGAGATCCGTGTCGCCCCTGTAGAGGAAAACTCGGTCCTGGACACAAGCCTAAATGAGGCCTTTTTTGTCCTGCATTGAATCAAGTGCAATCCCCAGCTCTCCCTCGCAACTCGAATGGATGATTGGACTTCCCTGGGCCAACACAAGAGGAAGCCTGTATTCCCATTGTAATTCGAGAATCCCGCGGCAACTGGAGAAAAACAACGTGGTTCCTCCGTCATCGAAATATGAGGCCCCTGTCAGCTATAGCGTCTCCAGGGAAGTCCCATGTTCCGTCTTGAAGTGTGAAACGGTACTTGGCACCCTTGATGCGACCCCCAAATTTCCCTGACACCCCGGTCTCACTCAAGGAGAACACGGAGGTTCCCAGCACCGCTTCAGCTGAGCCTCTTCTCCCCTCCTGATAGCGACAGGAGGGTCGATTCCCCTGCTTTGTCTGGAAGGGGTTCCCAGACTTCCCGGCAAACCTCAGGATGAGGCCAGTCTCACGAGGGAATTCGAGACGTAGCCTCGTGTGTTGTGCCACATGCCGAAAGACCCCGATTTCCTGGTCCGCTATTGAAAAGATCCCGATGCCCGGTCACCTCTTCGAAGGTAACCCTGTGGATGAAGGCACAACACGAAGGGGCACCGACACCCCTGTGCATCGTCCCCCAAAACCGCAGGTTCCACATACAACTCGACAGGTGGCCTGTCATCCCGTGAACAACTCGAGAGGCAAGCGGAGTTCCATTACTCCACACAAGACGAGGTCTGACTCTCCTGTCCCAACTCTGCAGGGACCCTGCTATCCGAGTCAGAAATGGAGAGGAACCCTGACGTTACTGCCTCAATCCGAGATTAGGTCCTCTTCAATTGCACCAGTCCCTGTGAAGTCCCGAGAAGTCCCTCTCAATTCCACAGTATCCCTGACTTCTCAGAGGAACCCCGCTAAGCTCCCTGAGGTTATGGGCACAAGTCGAGGGAACCCAGGGTTTCCTGCCACACCCCGAGAAAGACCTCGATAGTTTTTCTTCGAAGCGTCTTGAGGCTCGATTCCCCTACCATTACTTGAGAGCAATGAGGCGCTCCCCCTCGCCACATCCATGGAGACCTGACTTCTGTGGCACCACAGGAGTCTCCCTGAGTTCCCCGTCCTATCTCGTGAGAAACCCCAACCAGGCACTGCACCTTGAGAAAACCCACGAGACGCCCTCGTCATCGCGAGATGAGGGCCTTCTTTTCCTGCATGGCCTAGAGAGCAATCCCGAGTCCTCTCTCCAAACTCCACAGGAGGCTTAACTCCATTTAGGCCACTCTTGGGCTCCAAGGGATACCCGTCGCGACTCGAGAGGAGAGCGGAGTCCATTCATTCCCTTCGAGACGAGGCCTGACTCCCCGGGTGAGTCTGGAATGCAACCCCAAGATCCCTGTCGCCCCTGGAGAGAAAAACTCGGTCCTGGACACAAACTTAGATGAGCTCTATTTTGCCCTGCAGTGACTCGAGAGCAATCTCCAGCTCTCACTTGCAACTCGAATGGAAGATTGGACTTCCCTGGGCCAACACAAGAGGAAACCTGTATTCCCCATCGTAACTCAAGAATCCGGCCGCAACTCGAGAAAAAACACGTGGGTCCCCCGTCAGCGCTAGATGAGGCCCTTGCCCACTACTGCGTCTCAAGAGAAGTCCCAGGTTCCATCTTGAAGTGCGAAACGGTACTTGGCACCCTTGATGCAACCCGAAAAGTTACCCGACTTACCAGTTTCACTCAAGGGGAGCACCGAGGTTCCCGGCACTACTTCATCTGAGCCCTTTCTCTCCTCCTGATCCCGAAAGGAGGGTCGATTCCCCTGCTTTGTCTGGAAAGGGTTCCCAGACTTTCCTGCGCACCTCAGGATGAGGGCGATCTCACGAGGAAATTCGAGACGTAGCCTAGTGGGTGGTGCAACATGCTGAAAGACCCCGATTTCCCGGTCCGCACTTGAGGAGAACCCGATGCCTGGACACCTCTTCGAAGGCAACCCTGTGGATGAAGGCACAACAGGAAGGAGCACTGACGCCCCCGTGCATCTCCGAAAAACCCGCAGGTTCCACACACATCACGAAAAGTGGTGTCATCCTTGAACAACTTGAGATGTAAGCGGAGTTCCATTCCTCCGCAGAACACGAGACCTGACTCCTGAGTAAACTCAGCAGGGACCCTGCTATCTGAGTCAGATCCGGCTCCAGGAAGTCAGGAGCAGAACCCTGAGGTTCCTGCCTCAACTCGAGATGAGGCCCTCTTCCATTGAACCAAACCCAGAGGAGTCCCGAGAGGCCTCTCCCAAATCCACAGTATCCCTGACTTCTCAGAGGCACCCTGAGAAGCTCCCTGAGGTCACCGGCACAAGTCAAGGGAACCCAGGGTTTCCTGCCGCAACCCTAGAAAGACATCGAGAGTCCTTTTTCAACCCGTCATGAGGCCCGATTCCCCTACCCTGACTGGAGAGCAATGACGCGCTCCCCCTTGCCCCGCCCATGGAGACCTGACTTCCCTGGCGCCACACGAGAGGCTACCTGAACTCCCCGTCATACCTCGTGAGAAATCCCACACTGGCTCCCCAGCTCGAGAAAACCCACGATACGCATCCGTCATCGCGAGATGAAGGCCTTCTTTTCCTGCATGGCCTGGAGAGCAATCCTGAGTCCTCTCTCCAAACTCCACAGGGGGCTTGACTCCCTTTAGGCCACTCAGTGGGCTCCAAGAGACACCTGTGGCGACTCAAGAGGAGAGCGGGGTCCTTTGCTTCCCCTCGAGTCGAGCTCTGACTCCCAGGATGCATCTGGAATGCAACCCCGAGATCGCTGTCGGCCCTGGAGAGGAATATTAGGTCCTGGACACAAGCCTAGATGAGGTCTCTTTTGCCCTGCAGTGACTCAAGAGCAAACCCCAGCTCTCCCTCGAAACTCGAATGGAAGATTGGACTTCCCTGGGCCAACACAAGAGGAAGCCTGAATTCCCCGTCGTAACTCGAGAATCCCTCCGCACCTTGAGAAAAACCACGTGATTCCCCCGTCATCCCAAGATGAGGCCCTTGCCCTCTACAGCATGTCAAGTGAAGCCCCAAGTCCGTATTGAAGTGCAAAACGGTACTTGGCACCCTTGAAGCGACCCCAAAAGTTTCCCGACACACTGGTCCCACTCGAGGGGAACACCGAGGTTCCTGGCACGACTTCAACTGAGCCCTTTCACTCCTCCTGGTCGCGACAAGATGGTCGATTCCCCTGCTTTGTCTGGAAGGGGTTCCCGATCTTCATGGCGCACCTCAGGATGACACCAGTCTAACGAAGAAATTCGAGACGTAGCCTCATGGATGGTGCCACGTTCTGAAAGACCCCGATTTCCTGCTCCGCTATTGATAAGAACCCGATATCCGGACACCTCTTTGAAGGCAACCCTGTGGATGAAGGCACAACACGAAGGGGCACTGACCCCCTCATGCATCTTACGGAAAAAACCGAAGGTTCTACTCACAGCTCAACAAATGGTCTGTTATCCTGTGAACAACTAGAGAGGCAAGCGGAGTTCAATTCCTCCACACAAGACGAGGCCTGACTCTCCTGTCCCAACTCTTCAGGGACCCTGTGGTCGGAGTTTGAAATGGAGAGGAACCCTTAGGTTCCTGCCTCAACTCGAGATGAGAACCTTTGCCATTGCACCAAACCCAGTGGAGTTCCGGGAGCCCCTCCCAAGTCCACAGTATGCCTGACTTCTCAGAGGCACCCTGAGAAGCTCCCTGAGGTCACCGGTTCAAGTCGAGGGAACCCAGGGTTTCCTGCCGCAACCTGAGAAAGACCTCGAGACTCCTTCTTCAACGCGTCTTGAGTCCTGATTTCCCTACCATGACTCGAGAGCATTTATGGGCTCCCCCTCATCACACGCATAGAGACCTGACTTTCCTGGCGACACACGAGAGGCTCCCTGAGCTCCCTGTCGTACCTCGTGAGAAAACTCATACTTGCGCCCCAACTCGAGAAAACCCACAAGACGCCCCCGTCATTGCGAGCTGAGGGCCTTCTCTTCCTGTATGGCCTGGAGAGCAATCCCGAGTCCTCTCTCCAACTCCACAGGAGGCTTGACTCCCTGGAGGCCACTCAGTGGGCTCCAAGAGATACCTATCGCGACCCAGGAGGATATCAGAATCCTTTGCTTCCCCTCGAGCCGAGGCCTGACTCACTGGGTGAGTCTGGAATGCGTCCCCGTGATCCCTATCGCCCCTGGAGAGGAACATTAGGTCCTGGACACAAGCCTAGATGAGGTCTATTTTGACCTGCCGTGACTCGAGAGCAATTCCCACCCAGCTCTCCCTGGCGACTCGAATGGAAGAATGGACTTCCCTGGGCCAACACAAGAGGAAGCCTGAATTCCCCGTCGTAAGTCAACAATCCCATCGCAACTCGAAAAAAACCACGTGGTTTCCCCTTCATCACAAGATGAGGCCCTTGCCCGCCACAGCGTCTCAAGAGAAGTCCCACGTTGCGTCTTGAAGTTTGAAACAGTATTTGGCAAGCTTCATGTGACCCCAAAAGTTCCCTGACATACTGGTCTCACTCGAGGGGAACACCGAGGTTCCCGGCACCACTTCATCTGAGCCCCTTCTCCCCTCCTGATCGCGACAGGAGGGTCGATTAACCTGCTTTGTCTGGAAGGCTTTCCCCACCTTCCAGGGGCACCTCAGCATGAGGCCCGTCTCACGAGGAAATTCGAGACGTAGCCTCGTGTGTGGTGCCGCATTCCAAAAGACCCCGATTTCCCGGTCCGCTCTTGATAAGAACCCGATGCCCACACACCACTTCGAAGGCAACCCTGTGGATGAAAGCACATCACGTAGGGGCACTGACACCCCCATGCATTGTCTGGAAAAAACCGCAGGTTCCACACACAGCTCGCCAAGTGGCCTGTCACTCCTTGAACAACTCGAGAGGCAAGCGGAGTTCCATTCCTCCACACAAGACGAGGCCTGACTCTCCTGTCCCAACTCTGCAGGGACCCTGCGATCTGAGTCAGAAATGGAGAGGAACCCTGAGGTTCCTTCCTGATCTCGAGATTAGGCCCTCTTCCATTGCAGCAAACCCAGTGGAGTCCCGAGAGGCCTCTCCCAGCTCCATAGTATCCCTGACTTCTCAGAGGCACCCTGAGAAGCTACCTGAGGCCACAGGCACAAGTCGAGGGAACCCAGGGTTTCCTGCTGCAAACCGAGAAAGACCTCGAGCGTCCTTTTTCATTGTGTTGAGCCCTGATTCCACTACCATGACTCGAGAGCAATGACGTGTGCCCCCTCGCCACTCGTATGGAGACTTGACTTCCCTGACACCACACGAGAGGCTCCCTGAGCTCCCGGTCGTACCTTGTGAGAAACCCCACACTGGCACCGCAGCTCCAGAAAAACCACGAGACTCCCCCGACATCGCGAGATGAGGGCCTTCTTTTCCTGCATGGCCTGGAGAGCAATCCCGCGTGCTCTCTCCAAACTCCACAAGAGAGGAGCCAAGATTGCTGAGGAGTAGGACGGGGAGAACTCTTTCCCCCCCAAACAATTTCATCAAAAGAGCATTTAAACGTCGAGTAAATTCCACAATACAACTTATGAATGCTGCCAGAGGACATCAGGCACCCAGAAAAGCAACCCAACTCTTGGAAAGTAGGTAGGAAAAAGTATAAAAGACAAAAAAAGAGACAAAAGAGGGAGGGAGGGATTTCTGTCCCGGGAAGATAGTCTTAAAAAGAGAAAAGTTTCCAAACACCAGGAAAGCTTTTCACTGCCAAATCTTTGCCAAGCTTTGGAAGCACAAAGGGCAACATAAGGGGGATAAAAATAAATAAACAATTAAAACTAGCAGATTGCAAGCCCTACGGTAACTCCCCCAGCCGCGAAGCAGTGCAGACGCCTGCTCACACCATTAGCAAGCAGGGGCTGGGCAGGGAGGCGCGGCGCGGGCTGCATCGCTTAGAGTAAGAATCTGGCCTGAATACCCTGAGCGCTATCTGAACGAAATAACTTGGGCTAGCAAACCAGACTCTGGGATATCTACCACGCAAAAAGCCAGCCCTAACCTAAGACACCGCCAGGCCCGCGCACGGAACAAAGGACTGAACAGAGATAGCCGGCTGCAGACCTTCCCCCTCCGGTGACAGGCAGCCAGAGCCGGAAGGGGGCAATCGCAGCCCCAGAGAGACATTATCTATAAAACTGTAAGCAGGCTTCTTTGCTAACTAAAACTTCTTGGGGATCTGGACGGTCAACATCTGCCTGAGAAGGTGCGCCTGTTTTACACCCAGATAACCGAGTGGCGGGGAGGCGATAAGTCACAACATTGGCGCTCGCCAAACACCTCATCACCTGAGCTGCTCGGACCTGGGAAGAGCACAAAACGCAGTCCCAACCGAGTCTGTGCCTCTGAGGACTACCCGAGTGCCTGAACCTGAGCGGCTTGGACCTGGGAGGTGCATGCAGCCCAGGGCCAGCCTCGGATTGTTCCCGGTGGAACAACCTAGAGCCCGAGCAGTGTGGGCAGGGAGGCTACACGCGCCGTGAGCGGGGGCAGACCCAGTGTGGCTGAGGCACTACGAGCGCACGCCAGTGTTATTTGTTTGCAGCATCCCTCCCTCCCTCCCCACAGTGCAACTGAACAAGTGAGCCTAAAAAAAAAAGTGTCCTCCACCGTCCCCTTTGTGTCAGGGCGTAAACCAGACAGTGAAGAGACCAGCAAACAAAAGAAGCTATAACAGAGGGAATCGCCTTGGAAGCTACAGGCAATAGATTAAAACCCTGTGGTTACTAGGACTACATAGGAAGGTGCCTATAGATCTTGAGAAATATAAGTCGGACCAAGGAACTAGCCAAAAATGAACCGAACCCACGATACTCACAACAAAACCAGAGAAAGTCCTAGATATATTTTTATGATCATTCATTCTTTTTTTTAATTTTTTTTAATTTTATGTCCTCTATTGTTCCTTTAATTTTCACTTTTATAACCTATTACTTTGCAAAAAAAAGACCCTGTTTTTTTCTTCTTCAGCAAACTTCATATATATATATATATATATATATATATATATATATATATATATATATATATATAAAATAATTTTTTGACCTTGTTTTTTTGTTTTGTTTTTTTTTTTCTTCTTTTCTTTATCATTGTATTTTTGAAATTCCAAAATCTACTCTAGATTTTTAATTTATGCTTTTTGGTATTTGATATCCATTTTGTACCTGTAGTTTCTTTATAATTTTTGCGACACTGCTTGTTTTTGTTTGTTTGTTTTCTCTTTAGTTTTCTTCTTCCGTTTTTTTAACATTGTATTTTTGAAATTCCAAACTCTACTCTAGATTTTTAATTTTTGCTTTTTGGTATTAGTTATCAATTTTGTACCTGTATTTTCTTGATAATTTTTGCGACCTTGTTTGTTTTTCTTTGTTCGTTTTTTCTCTCTTTCTTTTCCTTCTTCTTTTCTTTAAAATCATATTTTTGAAAGTCCAAACTCTACTCTAGATTTTTAATTTTTGCTTTTATGTATTTGTTACCAATTTTGTACCTTTAAGAACCCAATCTTCAGTACCCATTTTTCACTAGGGAGCGAGATTACTGGCTTGACTGCTCTCTCTCCCTTTGGACTCTCCTTTTTCTCCACCAGGTCGCCTGTGTCTCCTCCCTAACCCCTCTCTACTCTACCCAACTCTGTGAATTTCTGTGTATTCCAGACGGTGGAGAACACTTAGGGAACTGATTACTGGCTGGATCTGTCTCCCTCCTTTTCATTCCCCCCTTTTATCCTTCTGGCCACCTCTGTCTCCTTCCTCCTTCTTCTTGTCTCTGTATAACTCTGTGAACATCTCTGAGCGGTCCAGTTGTGGAGTGCACATAAGGAAGTGACTACTGGCCAGCCCACTCTCTCCACTATTGATTCCACCTCATCTCTATTGGGTCACCTCTAACTCCCTCCTCCCTCTTCTCTTCTCCATGTAACGCTGTGAACCTTTCCGAGTGACCCTCACAGTAGAGAAACTTTTCTTCTTTAACGTAGATGTTTTATCAATGGTGCTGTATAGAAGGAGAAGTTTTGAAACTACTGTAAAAGTAAGACAGATAACTGGAAGCAGGAGGCTTAAGTCCAAACCCTGCCTCCAGGGAACTCCTGACTCCAAGGAACATTAATTGACAAGAGCTCATCAAATGCCTCCATACCGACACTGAAATCAAGCACCACACAAGGGCCAACAAGTTCCAGGGCAAGACATACCAAGCAAATTCTCCAGCAACAAAGGAACGCAGTCCTGAGCTTCAAGATACAGGCTGCCCAAAGTCACCCCAAAACCACAGACATCTCATAACTCATTACTGGACACTTCATTGCACTCCAGAGAGAAGAAATACAGCTCCACCCACCAGAACACGGACACAAGCTTCCCTAACCAGGAATCCTTGACAAGACACCTGTACAAACCCACACACAGCGAGGAAATGCCACATTAAAGAACTCCACAAACTGCCAGAATACAGAAAGGACACCCCAAACTCAGCAATTTAAACAAGATGAGACAGAGGAATACCCAGCAGATAAAGGAACAGGATAAATGCCCACCAAACCAAACAAAAGAGGAAGAGATAGGGAATCTACCTGATAAAGAATTCCGAATAAGGAGAGTGAAATGGATCTAAAATCTTGAAATTAAAATGGAATCACAGATAAATAGCCTGGAGACAAGGATTGAGAAGATGCAAGAAAGGTTTAACAAGGACCTAGAAGAAATAAAAAAAGAGTCAATATATAATGAATAATGCAATAAATGAAATTAAAAACACACTGGAGGCAACAAATAGTAGAATAACAGAGGCAGAAGATAGGATTAGTGAATTCGAAGATAGAATGGTAGAAATAAATGAATCAGAGAGGATAAATGAAAAACGAATTAAAAGAAATGAGCACAATCTCAGCGACCTCCAGGACAATATTAAACGCTACAACATTCGAATCATAGGGGTCCCAGAAGAAGAAGACAAAAAGAAAGACCGTGAGAAAATACTTGAGGAGATAATAGTTGAAAACTTCCCTAAAATGGGGAAGGAAATACCCACTCAAGTCCAAGAAACCCAGAGAGTCCCAAACAGGATAAAGCCAAGGCGAAACCCCCCAAGACACATATTAATCACATTAACAAAAATCAAACACAAAGAACAAATATGAAAAGCAGCAAGGGAAAAACAACAAATAACACACAAGGGAATTGCCATAAGGATAACAGCTGATCTTTCAATAGAAACTCTTCAAGCAAGGAGGGAATGGCAAGACATACTTAAAATGATGAAAGAAAATAACCTACAGCCCAGATTATTGTACCCAGCAAGGATCTCATTCAAGTATGAATGAGAAATCAAAAGCTTTTCAGACAAGCAAAAGCTGAGAGAATTCTGCACCACCAAACCAGCTCTCCAACAAATACTAAACAGGAAACACAAAAACGGTGTATAAATTCGAACCCCAAACAATAAAGTAAATGGCAATGGGATCATACTTATCAGTAATTACCTTAAACGTAAATGGGTTGAATGCTCCAACCAAAAGACAAAGACTGGCTGAATGGATACAAAAACAAGACCCCTACATATGTTGTCTACAAGAGACCCACCTCAAAACAGGGGATACATACAGACTGAAAGTGAAGGGCTGGAAAAAGATTTTCCATGCAAATAGGGACCAAAAGAAAGCAGGAGTAGCGATACTCATATCAGATAAAATAGACTTTAAAACAAAGGCTGTGAAAAGAGACAAAGAAGGTCACTACATAATGATCAAAGAATCAATCCAAGAAGAAGATATAACAATTATAAATATATATGCACCCAACGTGGGAGCACCACAGTATGTAAGACAAATGCTAACAAGTATGAAAGGAGAAATTAACACTAACACAATAATAGTTGGAGATTTTAATACCCCACTCACACCTATGGATAGATCAACTAACCAGAAATTTAACAAGGAAACACAAACATTAAATGATACAATAGACCAGTTAGACCTAATTGATATCTATAGGACATTTCATCCCAAAACAATGAATTTCAACTTTTTCTAAAGTGCACATGGAACCTTCTCCAGGATAGATCACATCCTGGGCCATAAAGCTAGCCTTGGTAAATTCAAAAAAATAGAAATCATTCCAAGCATCTTTTCTGACCACAATGCAGTAAGATTAGATCTCAATTACAGGAGAAAAACTATTAAAAATTCCAACATATGGAGGCTGAACAACACGCTGCTGAATAACCAACAAATCACAGAAGAAATCAAAAAAAGAAATCAAAATTTGCATAGAAACGGATGAAAATGAAAACAGAACAACCCAAAACTTGTGGGACACGGTAAAAGCAGTCCTAAGGGGAAAGTTCATAGCAATACAGGCACACCTCAAGAAACAAGAAAAAGGTCAAATAAATAACCTAACTCTACACCTAAAGCAACTAGAAAAGGAAGAAATGAAGAACCCCAGGGTTAGTAGAAGGAAAGAAATCTTAAAAATTAGAGCAGAAATAAATGCAAAAGAAACAAAAGAGACCATAGCAAAAATCAACAAAACCAAAAGCTGGTTCTTTGAAACGATAAATAAAATTGACAAACCATTAGCCAGACTCATCAAGAAACAAAGGGAGAAAAATCAAATCAATAAAATTAGAAATGAAAATGGAGAGATCCCAACAGAAAACACAGAAATACAAAGGATCATAAGAGACTACTATCAACAATTATATGCCAATAAAATGGACAACGTGGAAGAAATGGACAAATTCTTAGAAAAGTACAACTTTCCAAAACTGGACCAGGGAAGAACTAGAAAATCTTAACAGACCCATCACAAGCACGGAAATTGAAACTGTAATCAAAAATCTTCCAGCCAACAAAAGCCCAGGTCCAGACGGCTTCACAGCTGAATTCTACGAAAAATTTAGAGAAGAGCTAACACCTATCCTGCTCAAACTCTTCCAGAAAATTGCAGAGGAAGGTAAAGTTCCAAACTCATTCTATGAGGCCACCATCAGCCTAATACCAAAACCTGCCAAAGATCCCACAAAAAAAGAAAACTACAGGCCAATATCACTGATGACATAGATGCAAAAATCCTTAACAAAATTCTAGCAATCAGAATCCAACAACACATTAAAAAGATCATACACCATGACCAAGTGGGCTTTATCCCAGGGATGCAAGGATTCTTCAATATCCGCAAATCAATCAATGTAATACACCACCTTAACAAATTGAAAAATAAAAACCATATGATTTTCTCAATAGATGCAGAGAAAGCCTTTGACAAAATTCAACATCCATTTATGATAAAAACTCTCCAGAAAGCAGGAATAGAAGGAACATACCTCAACATAATAAAAGCTATATATGACAAACCCACAGCAAACATTATCCTCAATGGTGAAAAATTGGAAGCATTTCCTCTAAAGTCAGGAACAAGACAAGGGTGCCCACTTTCACCATTACTATTCAACATAGCTTTGGAAGTTTTGGCCACAGCAATCAGAGCAGAAAAAGAAACAAAAGGAATCCAAATTGGAAAAGAAGAAGTAAAACTCTCACTGTTTGCAGATGACATGATCCTCTACATAGAAAACCCTAAAGACTCCACCAGAAAATTACTAGAACTAGCCAATGACTATAGTAAAGTTGCAGGATATAAAATCAACACACAGAAATCCCTTGAATTCCTATACACTAGTAATGAGAAAACAGAAAGAGAAATTAAGGAAACAATTTCATTCACCATTGCAACGGAAAGAATAAAATACTTAGGAATATACCTACCTAAAGAAACTAAAGACCTATATATAGAAAACTATAAAACACTGGTGAAAGAAATCAAAGAGGACACTAATAGGTGGAGAAATATACCATGTTCATGGATTGGAAGAATCAATATAGTGAAAATGAGTATACTACCCAAGGCAATTTATAGATTCAATGCAATCCCTATCAAGCTACCAACAGTATTCTTCACAGAGCTAGAACAAATAATTTCACAATTTGTATGGAAATACAAAAAACCTCGAATAGCCAAAGCGATCTTGAGAAAGAAGAATGGAACTGGAGGAATCAACCTACCTGATTTCAGGCTCCGCTACAAAGCCACAGTTATCAAGACAGTATGGTACTGGCACAAAGACAGAAATATAGATTAGTGGAACAAAATAGAAAGCCCAGAGATAAATCCACACACATATGGACACCTTATCTTTGACAAAGGAGGCAAAAATATACAATGGATTAAAGACAATCTCTTTAACAAGCGGTGCTGGGAAATCTGGTCAACCACTTGTAAAAGAATGAAACTAGAACACTTTCTAACACAATACACAAAAATAAACTCAAAATGGATTAAAGATCTAAACGTAAGACCAGAAACTATAAAACTCCTAGAGGAGAACATAGGCAAAACACTCTCTGAAATACATCACAGCAGGATCCTCTATGACCCACCTCCCAGAATATTGGAAATAAAAACAAAAATAAACAAATGGGACCTAATTAACCTTAAAAGCTTCTACACATCAAAGCAAACTATTAGCAAGGTGAAAAGACAGCCTTCAGAATGGGAGAAAATAATAGGAAATGAAGCAACTGACAAACAACTAATCTCAAAAATATACAAGCAACACCTACAGCTCAACTCCAGAAAAATAAATGACCCAATCAAAAAGTGGGCCAAAAAACTAAATAGACGTTTCTCCAAAGAAGACATACAGATGGCTAACAAACACATGAAAAGATGCTCAAAATCACTCATTATCATAGAAGTGCAAATCAAAACCACTATGAGGTACCATTTCACGCCAGTCAGAATGGCTGCAATCCAAAAGTCTACAAATAATAAATGCTGGAGAGGGTGTGGAGAAAAGGGAACCCTCTTACACTGTTGGTGGGAATGCAAACTAGTACAGCCACTATGGAGAACAGTGTGGAGATTCCTTAAACAACTGGAAATAGAACTGCCTTATGATCCAGCAATCCACCTGCTGGGCATACACACTGAGGAAACCAGAAGGGAAAGAGACACATGTACCCCAATGTTCATCGCAGCACTGTTTCTAATAGCCAGGACATGGAAGCAACCTAGATGTCCATCAGCAGATGAATGGATAAGAAAGCTGTGGTACATATACACAATGGAGTATTACTCCGCCATTAAAAAGAATAGAATGAATCAGTTCTAATGAGGTGGATGAAACTGGAGCCTATTATACAAAGTGAAGTAAGCCAGAAAGAAAAACACCAATACAGTATACTAACGCATATATATGGAACTTTGAAAGACGGTAACAATAACCCTGAGTACGAGACAGCAAAAGAGACACTGATGTATAGAAGAGTCTTATGGACTCTGTGGGAGAGGGAGAAGGTGGGAAGATGTGGGAGAATGGCATTGAAACATGTAAAATATCATGTATGAAAAGAGTTGCCAGTCCAGGTTTGATGCATGACACTGGATGCTTGGGGCTAGTGCACTGGGACGACCCAGAGGGATGCTATGGGGGGGAGGAGGGAGGAGGGTTCAGGATGGGGAGCACATGTATACCTGAGGCGGATGCATTTTGATATTTGGAAAAACTAATACAATTATGTAAAGTTTAAAAATAAAATAAAATTAAAAAAAAATCCACAGGAGGCTTGACTCCCTTTAGGCCACTCAGTGGTCTCCAAGAAATACCCGTGGGGACTCGAGAGCAGAGCAGAGTCCTTTCCTTCCTCTCGAGATGAGGCCTGACTCCTCGGGTGTGTCTAAAATGCAACCCCGAGATCTCTGTCGCCCCTGGAGAGGAACATTAGGTCCTGGACACAAGCTTAGATGAGGTCTCTTTTGCCCTGAAGTGACTCGAGAGCAATCCCTAGCTCTCTCTCACAACTCCAATGGAAGATTGGATTTCCCTGGGCCAACACAAGAGGAAGCCTGAATTCCCCATCGTAACTCGAGAATCCCGCCGAAACTCGAGAAAAACCACATGGTTACACCGTCATCGCAAGATGAGGCCCTTGCCCGCTACAGCGTCTAAAGAGAAGTCCCAGGTTTCTTCTTGAAGTGTTTTCACACTTCAAGTGTGAAAACTTGGCACCCTTGATGCGATTCCAAAAGTTCCCCGACACCCTGGTCTCTCTCGAGGGGAACACCGAGGTTCCCGGTACGACTTCATCTGAGCCACTTCTCCCCTCCTGATTGCGACTGGATGGTCGACTCCCGTGCTTTGTCTGGAAGGGGTTCCCAACCTTCCCGGCGCACCTCAGGATGAGGCCGGTCTAACGAGAATATTTGAGACGTAGCTTCATGGGTGGTAACACATGCCGAAAGACCCCGATTCCCCGGTCCGCTCTTGATAAGAACCCGATGCTCGGACACCTCTTCAAAGACAACCCTGTGGAAGAAGGCACAACACGAAGGGGCACTGACACCCTCGTGCATCGTCCGGAAAAACCCGCAGATTCCAAACACAGTTCGACAAGTTGCCTGTCACCCCGTGAATAACTCGAGAGGCAAGCGGAGGTCCATTCTTCCTTACAAGACGAGGCCTGACTCTCCTGTCCCAACTCTGCAGGGACCCTGCGATCAGAGTCAGAAATGGAGATGAACCCTGAGGTTCCTGCCTCCACTCGAGATGAGGCCCTCTTCTATTGCACCAAACCCAGTGGAGTCCCGAGAGGGCCCTCCCAACTCCAGGGTATCCTTGACTTCTCAGATGCACACTGAGAAGCTCCCTGAGGCCACCGGCACTAGTCGAGGGAACCCAGGGTTTACTGCCGTGACCCAAGAAACACCTTGAAAGTCCTTCTTTAACGGTTCTTGAGGCCCGATACACCTACCATGACTCTAGAGCAATGACGTGCTCCCCCTCGCAATGCACATGGAGACCTGACTTCCCAAGCGCCACATGAGAGGCTCCCTGAGCTCCCCGTACTACCTCATGAGAAACCCCACACTGGCGCTGCAACTCGAGAAAACCCACGAGACGCCCCCTTCATCGCGAGATGATGGCCTTCTTTTCCTGCATCGCCTGGAGAGCAATCCCGAGTCCTCTCTCCAAACTCCACAGGAGGCTTGACTCCCTTTAGGCCACTCAGTGGGCTCCAAGAGATACCCGTCGCAACTCGAGAGGAGAGCGGAGTCCTTCGCTTCCCCTCGAGACAAGGACTGACTCCCCGCGTGCATCAGGAAAGCAACCCCGAGATCCCTGTCGCCCCTGGAGACGAACATGATGTCCTGGACACAAGCCTAGATAAGGTCTCTTTTGCCCTGCAGTAACTCAAGCGCAATCCCTAGCTCTCCCTCGCAACTCGAATGGAAGACTGGACTTCCCTGGGCCAACACAAGAGGAAGCCTGAATTTCCCGTCGTAACTCGAGAATCCCGCCGCAACTCTTAAAAACCACGTGGTTCCCCATTAATCGCAATATGAGGCCTTTGCCCGCTACAGAGTCTCAAGAGAAGCCCCATGTTTCGTCATAAAGTTCGAAATGCTACTTGGCACCCTTGATGCGACCCCAAAAGTTCCCCAATATACCGGTCTCAGCGAAGGTCCTGGCACCACTTCATTTGAGCCCCTTCTCCCCTCCTGATCACGGCAGGAAGGTCTATTCCCCTGCTTTGTCTAGAAGGGGTTCCCGACCTTCATGGCGCACCTCAGGATGAGGCCAGTCTCACGAAGAAATTCGAGACGTAGCCTCGTGTTGGTGCCACGTGCCGAAAGACCCCGATTTCTCGGTCTTGCTCTTGATAAGAACCCGATGCCCGGACACCTCTTCTAAGGCAACCCTGTGGATGAAGGCACTACACGAGGGGGCGCTGGCAACCCTGTTCATCGTCCGGAAAATCCCACAGGATCCACATACAGCTCCACAACTGGCCTGTCACCCCTTAAACAACGAGAGAGGCAAGCGGAGTTCCCTTCCTCAGACAAGACGAGGCCTGAGTATCCAATCCCAACTCTGCAGGCACGCTTCGATCTGAGTCAGAAATGGAGAGGAAACCTGAGGTTCCTGCCTCAACCCGAGATGAGGCCCTCTTCCATTAAAACAAACCCAGTGGAGTCCCGAGAGGCCACTCCCATCTCCACAGTATCCCTGACTTCTCATAGGCATTCTGAGAAGCTCCTTGAGGCCACCGGCAAACCTCGAGTGAAATAAGGGTTTCCTGCCACAACCGAAGAAAGACCTTGAGAGTCCTTCTTCAATGTGTCTTGAGGTCAGATTCCCCTACCATGGCTCGAGAGCAATAACGCGCTCCCCCTTGCCACGCACATGGAGACCTGACTTCCCTGGCGCCACATGAGAGGCTCCCTGAGCTCCCTGTCGTGCCTCGTGTGAAACCCCACACTGGCGCCGAAGCTCGAGAAAACCCACAAGACCCCTCCGTCATCGCGAGATGAGGGCCATCTTTTCCTGCATGGCCTGGAGAGCAGTCCCAAGTCCTCTCTCCAAACTTCACAGTAGGCTTGACTCCCTTTAGGCCACAAAGTGGGCTCCAAGAGGTGCCCGTCGCGACTCGAAAGGAGAGCGGAGTCCTTTGCTTCCCTTCGACACGAGGCCTGACTCCCTGGGTGAGTCTGGAATGCAAACCTGAGATCCCTGTGGCCCTTGGAGAGGAACATTAGGTCCTGGACACAAGCCTAGATGAGGTCTCCTTTGTCCTGCAGTGACTCGAGCGCAACCCCCAGCTCTCCCTCGCAACTCGAATGGATGATTGGACTTCCCTGGCCCAACACAAGAGGAAGCCTGAAATCCCCGTCGTAACTCGAGAATCCCGCCGCAGCTCGAGAAAAACCACGTGGCTCCCCCGTCATCGCAAGATGAGGCCCTTGGCCGCTACAGCGTATCAAGAGAAGTCCCACGTTCCATCCTGAAGTACAAAACGGTACTTGGCACCCTTGATGCGACCCCCAAAGTTCCCTGACATACCGGTCTCACTCGAGGGAAACACCAAAGTTCACGGCACCACTTCCTGTGAGCCCCTTCACCCCTCCTGATCGCGACAGGAGGGTCGATTCCCATGCTTTTTCTGCAAGGGTTCCCGACGTTCCCCGTGAACCTCCGGATGAGGCCGGTCTCATGAGGAAATTCGAAAAGTAGCCTCATGGTTGGTGCCACATGCTGAAAGATCCCGAATTCCCGGTCCACTCTAGATAAGAACCTGACGCCCGGACATCTCTTCGAAGGCAACCCTGTGGATGAAGGCACAACACAAAGGGACACTGACATCCCCATGCATCGTCTGGAAAAACCCGCCGATTCCACTCACAGCCCCAAATGTGGACTGTCACCCCGTGAACAACTCGAGAGGCAAGTGAAGTTGCATTCCTTCACACAAGACGAGGCCTTACTCTCCTGGCCCAACTCTTCAGGGACCCTGCGATCGGAGTCAGAAATGGAGAGGAACCCTGAGGTTCCTGCCTCAACTAGAGAAGAGGCCCTCTTCCATTGAACCAAACTCAGTGGTGTCCCGAGAGGCCCCTCCCAACACCACAGTATCCCTGAATTCTCAGAGGCTCCCTGAGAAGCTACCTGAGGTCACTGGCACAAGTCGAGGGAACCCAGAGTTTCCTGAAGTAACCCGAGAAAGACTTGGAGAGTCCTTTTTCAACGTCTCTTGATGCCCGATTCCCCTACCATGTCTCCAGAGCAAGGACGTGCTCCCCTCGCCACAAGCACGAAAACTGACTTCCCTAGTACCACACAAGAGGCTCCCTGAGTACCCCATCGTACCTCGTGAGAAAACCCACAGTGGCGCCACAGTTCGAGAAAAACCACAAGATGCCCCCATCAAGGAGAGATGGGGGCCTTCTTTTCCTGCCTGACCTGGAGAGCAATCCCTGGTCCTCTCTCCAAACTTCACAGGAGGATTGACTCCCTTTAGGCCACTCAGTTGGGTCCAAGAAATACCCGGTGCGACTCGAGAGGAGAGCGGAGTCCTTTGCTTCCCTGGAGACGAGGCCTGACTCCCCGGGTGAGTTTGGAATGCAACCCCGAGATCCCTGTCGCCCCTGGAGTGGAACATTATGTCCTAGACACAAGCCTAGATGAGGTCTATTTTGCCCTACAGTGACTCGAGAGCAACCTCCATCTCTCCCTCACAATTTGAATGGAAGATTGGTCTTCCCACGGTCAACACAAGAGGAAGTCTGAATTTCCCATCGTAATTCGAGAATTCAGCCTCAAGTCTTAAAAACCATGTGGTTCCCCCTTCATCGCAATATGAGGCCCTTGCCAGCTAGAGTCTCAAGAGAAGTCCCACGTTCCATCTTAAAGTTCAAAATGCTACTTGGCACCCTTGATGCGACCCAAAAGTTCCCCAACATACCGGTCTCACTCCAGGGGAAGACCGAAGTTCCTGGAGCCTCCAGGGAAGTCCCATGTTCCGTCCTTAACTGCGAAACGGTAATTGACACCCTTGATGCGACCGCAAAAGTACGCCGACACGCTGGGTTCCCTCGAGGGGAACACCGAGGGTCCCGGCACCACTTCATCTGAGCCCCTTCTCCCCTCCTGATCGCGACAGGAGAGTCGATTCCCCTGCTTTCTCTGGAAGGGGTTCCCGGCCTTCCTGGTGCACCTCAGGATGAGGCCGGTCTCAGGAGGAAATTCGACACTAGCCATGTGTGAGGTGCCACGTGCCGAACAACCCCGATTTTCCGGTCCGCTCTTGATAAGAACCCGATGCCCGGACACCTCTTCGAAGGAAACCCTGTGAGTGAAGGCACAACACGAAGGGGCACTGACACCCCCGTGCATCAATCGGAAAAACCCGCAGGGTCTACTCACAGCTCGACAAGGGGCCTGAGACTCCCGGAACAACTCGAGAGGCAACCAGAATTCCATTCCTCAGACAAGACGAGGCATGACTCTCCTGTCCCAACACTGCAGGGACCGTGCAGTCGGAGTCAGAATCGGAGAGGAAGCCTGAGGTTCCTGCCTCCCCTCGAGATGAGGCCCTCTTCCATTGCGACGAACCCAGCAGAGTCCTGAGAGGCCCCGCCAACTCCACAGCATCCCTCACCTCTCAGAGGCACCCTGGGAAGTTCCCTATAGTCCCCTGCAGAAGTCGAGGGAAACGAGGGATTCCCGCCGCCACCCGAGAAAGACCTCGAGAGTCCTTCTTCAACGCGTCTTGAGGCCCTAGTCGCTTCCCATGACTCGAGAGTGATGACCAGCTCCCCCTCGCCATGCGCATGGAGACATGAGTTCCCTGGTGCCGCACGAGAGGCTCCCTGAGGTCCTCGTCATGCCTCGTGAGAAAACCCCCACGGGCGCTCCAGCCTGAGGAAACCCATGAGACGCCCCCGTCCTCGCGAGCTGAGGGCCTTCTTTTCCTGCCTGGCCTGGAGAGCAATCCCGAGTCCTCTCTCCAAACTGAAGAGGAGGCTCGACACCCTTGAGTCCACTCATTGGGCTCCAAGAGATCCGTGTCGCGACTTGAGAGGAAAGCGGAGTCCTCTGCTTCCCCTCGAGGCGAGGACTGACTTCCCGGGGGAGTCTGGAATGCAAACCCGAGATCCCTGTCTTCCCTTGAGAGGAATATTAGGTCCTGGACACACGCCTCGATGAGGTCTCTTTGGCCCTGTAGTGACTCGAGCAGAACCCCCAGCTTTCCCTCGCAACTCCAGGGGAAGATTGGGCTTCCCAGGGCCAACCCAAGAGGAAGCCTGAAATCCCCGTCGTTTTCAAGAATCCAGACGCAACTCGAGAAAAACGACGTGGTTCCAACGTCTTCACAGGATGAGGCCCTTGCCCGCTACAGCGTCTCCAGGGAAGTCCCATGTTCCGTCCTGAAGTGAGAAACGGTACTTGGCTCCATTGATGCGACCCCTAATGTTCCCTGAAACGCCGGGTTCCCTCGAGTGGAACACCTAGAGTCCCGGCCCCACTTCATCTGAGCCCCATCTCCCCTCCTGATCGCGACAGGAGATTCGATTCCCGTGCTTTGTGTGGAAGGTGTTCCTGTCCTTCCCGGCGCACCTCAGGATGATGCTGGTCTCACGAGGAAATTCGAGATGAGCCACGTGTGTGGTGCCACATGCCAAACGACCCCGATTTCCCGGTCCGCTCTTGAAATGAACCCGATACCCGGACACCTCTTTGAAGGCAACCCTGTGGGGGAAGACACAAAATGAAGGGGCAATGACACCCCCGTGCATCTTCTGGAAACACCCGCAGGTTCCACACACAGCTCGACAAGGGGCCTGAGACCCACTGAACGACTCGAGAGGCAAGCAGAGTTCCATTACTCAGACAAGATGAGGCCTGACTCTCCTGTCCCAACCCTGCAGGGACCCTGCGGTCGGAGTCAGAAATGGAGAGGAAGCTGAGGTTCCTGCCTCCAATCGAGATGAGGCCCTCTTTCATTTCGTCAAACCTAGTGGAGTCCCGAGAGGCCCCTCTAACACCTCAGTATCCCTCACCTCTCAGAGGCACCTGGGAAGTTCACTAAGGTCCCCGGTAGAGGTCGAGGGAAACGAGTGTTTCCCACCCCAACCCAAGAAAGACCTCGAGAGTCCTTCTTAAATACGTCTTGAGGCCCTAGTCCCTCCCATGACTCCAGAGCAATGACGTGATCTGCCTGGCCACACGCATGGAGGTCTGACTTCTCTGGCGCTGCACGAGAGGCTCCCTGATCTCCCCATCATATCTCGTGAGAAACCCCACACTGGCGCCGCAGCTCGAGAAAACCCATGAGACACTCCCGTCATCACGAGAGGAGGGCCATCTTTAACTGCATGGTATGCAGATCAAGCGTGAACCTTCTGTCCAAGCTACACAGGACGCTTGACTCCCTTTAGGCCACTCATTGGGCTCCAAGAGTTACATGTCGCGACTCGAGAGGATAGTGGAGTCCTTTGCTTCCACTCGAGACGAGGCGTGACCCACCGGGTGAGGCTGGAATTCGACCCCGATATCCTTGTTGCCCCTGGAGAGCAATACTACGTCCTGGACCCAAGCCTAGATGAGGACTCTTTGCCCTGAAGTGACTCGAGAGCAACCCACAGCTCTCTCTGACAAGTTGAATGGAAGATTGGACTTGCTGGGCCAACACAAGAGGAAGCCTGAATTCCCCGTCGTAACTCGAGAATCCCGCCACATCTCGAGAAAAACCACGTGTTTCGCTCGTCATCGCAATATGAGGCCCTTGCCCGCTAGAGCATCTCCAGAGAATTCCCACGTTCCGTCTTGAAGTGCGAAACTGTACTTGGCACCCTTGATGCGACCTCAAAAGTGCCGTGACATACTGGTCTCACTCGAGGGGACCACCGAAGTTCCCGGCACCACTTCATCTGAGCCCCTTCTCCCCTTCTGATCGCGACCGGTAGGTCGATTCCCGTGCTTTGTCTGCAAGGGTTTCCCTACCTTCCCGGCGAACCTCAGGATGAGGCCGGTCTCCTGAGGAAATTCGAGATGTAGCCTCGTGGGTGGTACCACATGCTGAAAGACCCCAATTTTCTGGTACGCTCTTGAAAAGAACCCGATGCCCAGACACCTCTTTGAAGGCAACCCTGTGGATGAAGGCACAACACGAAGGGGCACTGACACCCCTCTGCATCATCCGGAAAAACCCACAGGTTCCACACACAGCTCAACAAGAGGCCTGTCACTCCATGAACAACTCGCAAGGAAAGCGGAGATCCATTCCTCCACAGAAGACGAGGCGTGACTCTCTTGTCCATACTCTGCAGGTACTCTGCGACCCGAGTCAGAAATGGAGAGGACCCCTGAGGTTCCTGCCTGCATACGAGATGAGGCCCTCTTCAATTGCACCAAACCCAGTTGAGTAACGAAAGGCCCCTCCCAAATCCACAGTGTCCCTGACTTCTCAGAGGCACCCTGAGAAGTTGCCTGAGGTCACCGACACAATTCGAGGGAACCAAGGGTTCCCTGCCGCAACCCGAGAAAGACCTCGAGAGTCCTTCTTCAATGCGTCTTGAGGCCCGATTCGCCTACTATGACTCGAGAGCAATCACGCACTCCCCTTCACCACACGCACGGAGACCTGAAGTCCCTAGCACCACACGAGAGGCTCTCTGAGCTCCCCGTTGTACCTCGTGAGAAATCTGATACTGGCGCCACAGCTGGAGAAAACCCACGAGACGCCCCCGTCATCGCAAGATGAGGGCCTTTTTTCCTGCATGGCCAGGAAAACAATCCCGAGTCATCTCTCCAAACTCCATAGGAGGCTTCACTCCCTTTACGCCACGCAGTGGGCTCCAAGAGATACCCGTCGCGACTTGACAGGAGAGCGGAGTCCTTTTTTTCCCCTCAAGACGAGGCCTGACTCTCCGGGTGAGTCGAGAATGCAACCCTGAGGTCCCTGTCGGCCCAGTAGTGGAACAATAGGTCCTGGACACAAGCGTAGATGATGTCTATTTTGCCCTACAGTGACTGGAGAGCAATCCCCAGTTCTAACTCGCAACTCGAATGGAATACTGGATTTTCCTGGCACCACACAAGAGGCTCCCTAAGATCCCCGTGGTACTTCATGAGACACCCCACACTGGCGCCGCAGCTCGAGAAAACCCACGAGATGCCACCGTCATCTCGAGATGAGGGCCTTCTTTTCCTGCATGGCCTGGAGTCCAATCCCGAGTCCTCTCTCCAAACTCCACAGGAGGCTTCACTCCCTTTAGTACACACATTGGGCTCCAAGAGATACCCATCACGACTCGAGACGAGAGCGGAATTCTTTGCTTACCCTCGAGGTGAGAACTGACTCCCCGGATGAGTCTGGAATGCAAACCCGAGATCCCTGTCGCCCCTGGAGAGCAACATTAGATCCTGGACACAAGCCTAGATTAGGTCTCTTTTGCCCTGCAGTGACTCTAGCGCAATCCCCAGCTCCCCCTCGCAACCCGAATGGAAGATTGGATTTCAAGGCCAACAAGAGGAAGCCTAAATTCCCGGTCATAACTCGAGAATCCCGCCGCATCTTGAGCAAAACCACGTGGTTCTCCCGTCATCGTAAGATGAGGCCCTTGCCTGCTACAGCGTTTCAAAAGATGTCCCAGGTTCCATCTTGAAATGCGAAACGGTACTTGGCACCCTTGATGCGACCCCAAAAGTCCCCCAACACGCCGGTCTCACTCAAGGGGAACACCGAGGTTCCCGGCACCACTTCATTTAAGCCCCTTCTCCCCTCCTGATCGTGACCGGTGGGTCGATTCCCCTGCTTTGTCTGCAAGGGGGCCCGACCTTCCCTGCACAACTCAGGATGAGGCCGGTCTCATGGGGAAATTCGATACGTAGCTTTGTGGGTGGTGCCGCTTGCTGAAAGACTCCAATTTCCCGGTCCGCTCTTGATAAGAATCCGATGCTCAGACACCTCTTGGAAGGCAGCCTTGAGTATGAAGGTACAACACGAAGGGGCACTAACACACCTGTGCATCATCCGGAAAAACGGGCAGGTTACATACACAGCTCGACAAGTGGCCTGTCACCTCGAGAACAACTCGAGAGGCAAGAGGAGTCCCATCCTCCAGAAAAGACGAGGCCTGACTCTCCTGTACCAACATGCAGGGACCTTGCGATCTGAGTCAGAAATGGAGAGGAACACTGAGGTTCCTGCTTCAACTCGAGATGAGTCCCTCTTACATTCCACCAAATGCAGAGGAGTCTCGAGAGGCCCCTCCAAACTGCACAGTATCCCTGATTTCTCAGAGGCACTCTGAGAAGCTCCCTGAGGTCGCAGGCACAAGTCAAGGGAACCCTGGGTTTTATGCAGTGACCCGAGAAAGACCTCGAGAGTCCTTCTTCAACCCGTCTTGAGGCCCGATTACCCTACCATGACTCGAGAGCAATGACGATCTCCCCCTAGCCATCTCATGGGGACCTGACTTCCCTGGCGCCACACGAGAGGCTCCCTGAGCTCCCTCTCGTACCTCGTCAGAAACCCGGCACTAGCGCGGCAGTCTAGAAAACCCACGAGACGCCGCCGTCATCGCGAGATGAGGGCCTTCTTTTCCTGCATGGCCTGGAGAGGAATCCCGAGTCCTCTATCCAAACACCACAGGAAGCTTGACTCCCTTTATGGCACACAGTGGGCTCCAAGAGATACCCATCGCGACCCAAAAGGACAGCAGAGTTCCTTGCTTCCCCTTGAGATGAGGCCTGATTCCCCGGGTGAGTCTGGTATGCAAGCCCGAGATCCCTGTCGCCCCTAGGGACGAACATTAAGTCCTGGACACAAGCCTAGATGAGGTCTATTTTGCCCTGCAGTGACTCGAGGGCAATCCCCAGCTCTCCCTTGAAACTCGAATGGAAGATAGGACTTCCCTGGGCCAACACATGAGGAAGACTGTATTCCCTGTCAAAACTCGAGAATCCCGCCACTACTCGAGAAACGCCACGTGGTTCCCCCGTCATCGCAAGATGAGGCCCTTGCCCCCCACAGCGTCTCAAGAGAATTCCCACGTTCCGTCTTGAAGTGCGAAACGGTATTGGCACCCTTGATGCGACCTCAAAAGTTCCTCGCCACACCAGTCTGACTCAAGGTGAACACCGAGGATCCCAGCACCACTACATCTGGGCCCCTTCTCCCCTCCTGATCGCGACAGGAGGGTCGATTCCCCTGTTTTGTCTTGAAGGGGTTCCCGCCTTTCCCGGTGCATCTCAGGATGAGGCCGGTCTCACGAGGATATTCGAGACATAGCCTCGTGGATGGTGACACATGCCGAAAGACCCCGATTTCCCGGTCCGCTCTTGATAAGATCCCAATGCCCGGACACCTCTTTGAAGATAACCCTTTTGATGAAGGCACAACACGAAGGGGCACTGACACCCCCGGGTATCGTCCGCAGAAACCCGCAGGTACCACACACAGCTCGAGAAGTGACCTGTCACCCCGTGAACAACTGGAGAGGCAAGCAGAGTTCCATTCCTCCACACAAGACGAGGCCTGACTCTCCTGTTCGAACTCTGCAGCGAAACTGCGATCCGAGTCAGATCTGGCCCAGGAGAAGTCAGGAGAGGAAACATGAGTTTCCTGCCTCCACTCGAGATGAGGCCCTCTTCCATTGCACCAAACCCAGTGGAGTCCTGAGAGGCCCCTCCCAACTGCACAGTATCCCTGACTTCTCAGAGGCACCCTTATACCTTCCTGAGATCACCGGCACAAGTCGAGGGAACCAAGGGTTTCCTGCCCCAACCCGTAAAAGACCTCGAGAGTCCTTCTTCAACGCGTCTTGAGGTGCGATTCCCCTACCATGACTCGAGAGCAATGACGCGCTCCCCCTAGCCACGCGCATAGAAACCTGACTTCCCTGGCGCCACAGGAGAGGCTCCCTGAGCTCCCCATTATACCTCGTGAGCAACACCACACTGGAGCCGCAGCTCGAGAATACCCACGAGACGCCCCAGTCCTCACGAGATGAGGGCCTTCTTTTGCTGTATGGCCTGGAGAGCAATCCTGAGTCCTCTCTCCAAACTCCACAGGAGGCTTAACTCATTTTAGGCCACACAGTGAGCTCCAAGATATACCCGTCGCAACTTCACAGGAGAGCAGTGTCCTTGGCTTCCCCTCGAGACGAGGCCTGATTCCCCGGGTGAGTCGAGAATGCAATGCCGAGATAGCTGTCGCCCCAGCAGAGGAACATTAGGTCCTGGACACAAGCCTAGATGAGGTCTATTTGGCCCTGCAGTGTCTCGAGAGCAATCCCCAGTTCTAACTCGCAATTCGAATGAAAACTGGACTTCCCTGGGCCAGTTGAAGAGGAAGCGTGAATTCCCCGTCGTCACTCGACAATCCCGCCGCAACTCGAGAAAAAACACGTGGTTCCAACGTCTTTGAAAAATGAGGCCCTTGCCCACTACGGCGTCTCAAAGGAAGTCCATTGTTCCGCCCTGAAGTGCGAAACGGTACCTGACACCCTTCGTGAGAACCCCAAAAGTTCCCCGACACCCCGGGTTCCCTCGAAGGGAACACCGAGAGTCCCGGCACCGCTTCATCTGAGACTCTTCTCCCCTCCTGATCACGACAGGAGAGTCGATTCCCCTGCGTGGTCCGGAAGGGGTTCCCGGCCCTCCCGGCGCACCTCAGGATGAGGCCGGTCTCACGAGGAAATTCGAGACGAGCCACGTGGGTGGTGCCACATGCCGAACGCCCCCGATTCCCCGGTCCGCTCTTGAGAAGGACCCGAGGCCCGGACCCCTCTTCGAAGGCAACCCTGTGGGTGAAGGCACAACACGAAGGGGCACTGCCAACCCCGTGCACCGTCCGCAAAGACCCGCGGGTTGAAAACAAAGCTCGACGAGGGGCCTGAGACCCCCTGAGCAACTCGAGAGGCAAGCGGGGTTTCCTTCTTCAGACAAGACGAGGCCTGACTCTCCTGTCCCAACTCTGCAGGGACCCTGCGGTCGGAGTCCGAAACGGAGAGGAAGCCTGAGGTTCCTGCCTCCCCTCGAGCTGAGGCCCAATTCCGTTGCGCCAGACCCAGCGGAGTCCCGAGGGTCACCGCCAACTCCACAGGATCCCTCGCCTCGCAGAGGCACCCTGGGAAGCTCCCTAAGGTTCCCGGCAGAAGGCGAGGGAAACGAGGGTTTCCCGCCGCCCCCCGACAAAGACCTCGAGAGTCCTTCTTCAACGCGTCTCGAGGCCCTAGTCCCCTCCAGCGACTCGAGAGCCATGACGCGCTCGCCCTTGCCACGCGCATGGAGACCTGACTTCCCTGGCGCCGCACAGGAGACTCCCTGAGATTCTCATCGTGCCTCGGGAGAAAACCCCCACGGGCGCCGCAGCTCGAGGAAACCCCTGAGACGGCCCCGTACTCGCGAGCTGAGGGCCTTCTTTTCCTGCATGGCCTGGAGAGCAATCACGGGTCCTCTCTCCAAACGGAAGAGGAGTCTGGTCAATTGAGGCCGCTCAGGGGACTCCAAGAGACCCGCGTCGCGACTCGAGAGGAGAGCGGAATTCTTGGCTTTCCCTCGAGACGAGGCCTGACTCCCCGGGGGAGCCTGGAATGCAACCCCGAGATCCCTGCCTTCCCTGGAGAGGAATATTAGGTCCCGGACACACGCCTAGGTGAGGTTTCTTGGGCCCTGCAGTGACTCGAGCGCAACCCCCAGCTTTCCCTCGCAACTCGAGGCGAAGATTGGGCTTCCCAGGGCCAACCCAAGAGGAAGCCTGAGATCCCCATCGTAAATCGAGATTCCCGCCGCAACTCGAGAAAAACCACGTGGTTCCCACCTCTTGGCAAGATGAGGCCCTTGCCCGCCACGGCGTCTCAAGGGAAGTCCCCTCTTCCGCCCTGAAGGGCGAAACGGTCCCTGACAGCCTTCCTGCGACCCCCAAGTTCACCGACACGCCGGGTTCCCTCGAGGGGAAAACCGAGGGTCCCGGCACCGTTTAATCTGAGCCCCTTCTCCCCTCCGGATCGCGACAGGAGAGTCGATTCCCCTGCGTGGTCTGGAAGGGGTTCCCGGCCTTCCAGGCGCACCTCAGGATGAGGCCGGCCTCACGAGGTAATTCGAGACGAGCCACGTGGGTGGTGCCACATGCCGAACGCCCCTGATTCCCGGGTCCGTTCTTGAGAAGGACCCGAGGCCCGGACCCCTCTTCGAAGGCAACCCTGTGGGTGAAGGCACAACATGAAGGGGCACTGCCACCCCCGTGCATCGTCCGCAGAGGCCAGCGGGTTACACACACAGCTCGACGAGGGACCTGAGATCCCCTGAGCAACTCGAGAGGCCAGCGGGATTCCCTTCCTCAGACAAGACGAGGCCTGACTCTCCTGTCCCAACTCTGCAGGGACCCTGCAGTCGGAGTCCGAAACGGAGAGGAAGCCTGAGGTTCCTGCCTCCCCTCGAGATGAGGCCTTCTTCCGTTGAGCCAGACCCAGCGGAGTGCGGAGGGGCCCCCCCACCTCCACAGGATCCCTCGCCTCTCAGAGGCACCCTGGGAAGTTCCCTAAGTTCCCCGGCAGAAGGCGAGGGAAACGAGGGTTTCCCGCCGCCCCCCGAGAAAGAAATCGTGAGTCCTTCTTCAACGCGTCTCGAGGCCCTAGTCCCCTCCCGTGACTCGAGAGCCATGACGCGCTCCCCCTCGCCATGCGCATGCAGACCTGACTTCCCTGGCTCCGCACGAGAGGCTCCCTGAGATCCTCGTCGTGCCTCGGGAGAAAACCCCCATGGGCGCCGCAGCTCGAGAAAAGCCCTGAGACCCCCCCGTCCTCGCGAGCTGAGGGCCTTCTTTTCCTGCATGGCCTGCAGAGCAATCCCGGGTCCTCTCTCCAAACGGAAGAGGAGGCTGGACTCCCTTGAGGCCGCTCAGGGGGCTCCAAGAGATCCGCGTCGCGACTTGAGAGGAGAGCGGAGTCCTTGGCTTCCCCAAGAGACGAGCCCTGACTCCCCGGGGGAACCTGAAATGCAACCCCAAGATCCCTGCCTTCCCTGGAGAGGAATATTAGGTCCCGGACACAGGCCTAGGTGAGGTCTCTTCGGCCCTGCAGTGACCCGAGCGCAACCCCCAGCTTTCCCTCACAACTCGAGCGGAAGATTGGGCTTCCCAGGGCCAACCCAAGAGGAAGCCTGAGATCCCCGTCGTAACTTGAGATTCCCGCCGCAACTCGAGAAAAACCACGTGGTTCCCACCTCTTGGCAAGATGAGGCCCTTGCCCGCGATGGCGTCTCAAGGGAAGTCCCCTGTTCCGCCCTGAAGTGCGAAACGGTCCCTGACAGCCTTCCTGAGACACCCAAAAGTTCCCCAACACGCCGGGTTCCCTCGAGGGGAATACCGAGGGTCCCGGCACCGCTTCATCTGAGCCCCTTCTCGCCTCCTGATCGCGACAGGAGTGTCGATTCCCCTGCGTGGTCTGGAAGGGGTTCCCGGCCTTCCCGGCGCACCTCAGGATGAGGCCGGTCTCACGAGGAAATTCGAGACGAGCCACGTGGGTGGTGCCACATGCCCAACACCCCCGATTCCCGGGTCCGCTCTTGAGAAGGACCCGAGTCCTGGACTCCTCTTCGAAGGCAACCCTGTGGGTGAAGGCACAACACGAAGGGGCACAGCAACCCCCGTGCATCGTCCGCAAAGACCCGCGGGTTCCACACACAGCTCGACGAGGGGCCTGAGTCCCCCTGAGCAACTCGCGAGGCAAGCGTGGTTCCCTTCCTCAGACAAGACGAGGCCTGACTTTCCTGTCCCAACTCTGCAGGGACCCTGCGGTCGGAGTCCGAAATGGAGAGGAAGCCTGAGGCTCCTGCCTCCCCTCGAGGTGAGGCCCTCTTCCGTTGCGCCAGACCCAGTGCAGTCCCGAGAGGCCCCGCAAATTCCTCAGGATCCCTCGCCTCTCAGAGGCACCCTGGGAAGTTCCCTAAGGTCCCCGCAGAAGGCGAGGGAAACGAGGGTTTCCCGCCGCCCCCCGAGAAAGACCTCGAGAGTCCTTCTTCAACGCGTCTCGAGGCCCTATTCCCCTCCCGTGACTCGAGAGCCAGGACGCGCTCCCCCTCGCCACGCGCATGGAGTCCTGACTTCCCTGGCGCCGCACGAGAGGCTCCCTGAGGTCCCCGTCGTGCCTCGGGAGAAACCCCACACTGGCGCCGCAGCTCGAGAAAACCCACGAGTTGCCCCCGTTATCGTGAGATGAGGGCCATCATTAACTGCATGGCCTGGAGGGCAATCCCGAGTCGTCTCTCCAAACTCCACGGGAGGCTTGACTCACTAAGGCTACCCAGTGCGCTCAATAGGTACCCGTCGCGACTCGAGAGGAAAGCGGAATACTTTGCTTCCCCTAGAAACAAGGCCGGACTTCCTGGGTGAGTCTGGAATGCCACCCCGAGATCCCTGTCACCCCTGGAGAGGAATATTCGGTCCTGGACACAAGCCTAGATATGGTCTATTTTGCCCCGCAGTGACTTGAGTGGGATCCCAGCTCACCCTCGCAACTCGAATGGAAGATTGGACTTCCATGGGCCAACACAGGAGGAAATCTGAATTCCCCGTCGAAACTCGAGACTCACGCCGCAATGCGAGCAAAAGCACGTGGTTCACTCGTCATCCCAAGATGAGGCCCTGGCCCGCTACAGTGTCTCAAGTGAAGTCCCACGTTCCGTCTTGAAGTGCGAAATGCTACTTTTCACCCTTGATGTAACCCCAAAAGTTCCCCGACACACCGTTCTCACCGAGGGGAACACTGAAGTTCCCGGCACCACTTCATCTGATCACTTTCTCCCCTCCTGATCACGACAGGAGGGTATATTCCCCTGCTTTGTCTGGAAGGAGTTCCCGCCCATCCCGGCACACCTAAGGATGAGGCCTTTCTCAGGAGGAAATTCGAGACGTAGCCTCGTGGGTGGTGCCACATGCCGAAAGACCCCGATGGTGCGGTCCAATCTGGATAAGAACCCGATGCCCGGACACCACTTCGAAGGCAACCCTGTGGATGAAGGCACCACAGAAGGGTTACTAAAACTCCCGTGCATCGTCCAGAAAAACCCACAGGTTCTACACACAGCTCGACAAGTGGAATGTCACCCCGTGAACAACTCTATAGGCAAGCGGAGTTCGATTCCTCCACACAAGATGAGGCCTGACTCTCCTGTCCCAACTCTTCAGGGACCCTGCCATCCGAGTTAGAAATGGAGAGGAAACCTGAGGTTCCTGTCTCAACTCGAGGTGAGGCCCTCTTCCATTGCACCAAACCCATATGAGTCGCGAGAGGCCCCTCCCAACTCCACAGTATCCCTGAATTCTCAGAGGCACCTTGAGAATCTACCTGAGGTCACCGGCACAAGTCAAGGGAACCCAGGGTTTCCTGCTGCGACCCGAGAAAGACCTTGAGAGTCCTTCGGCGCGTCTTGAGGCCCGATTCCCCTACCATGACTCGAGAGCAAAGACCCGCTCCCCATCGCCATGTGCATGGAGACCTGACTTCCCTGACGCCTGAAGAGAGTCTCCCTGAGCTCCCCGTCGTACCTCTTCGGAAACCCCATTCAGGCACCGCAGCTCGAGAAAACCCACGATACACCCCCGTCATCACGAGATGAGGGACTTCTTTCCTGCCTGGCATGGAGAGCAAAACCGAGTCCTCTCTCCAGACTTCACAGGAGGCTTGACTCTCTTTAGGGCTCTCAGTTGGCTCCAAGAGATAGCTGTCAGGACTTGAAGGGAGAGAGGAGTCCTTTGCTTCCCCTCGAGATGAGGCCTGACTCCCCGTGTGAGTCTGGAATGCAACCCCGAGTTCCTGTCGCACCTGGAGAGGAAAACTCGGTCCTGGACACAAGCCTAGATGAGGTCTATTTTGCACTGCAGTTACTAGAGAGCAATCGCCAGCTCTCCCTTGCAAATCGAATTGAAGATTGGACTTCCCTGGGCCAATACAATTGGAAGCCTGAATTCGACATCGTAACTCGAGAATCCCGCCGAAACTCGAGAAAATCCACGTGGTTCCCCCATCAGCGCTAGATGAGGCCCTTGCCCGCTACAGCGACTCAAGAGAAGTCCCACGTTCTGTCTTGAAGTGCGAAACGGTACTTGGCACCCTTGATGCAATCTCAAAATTCCCCGACATACCGGTCTCACTCAAAAGGAACACAGAGGTTCCCGGAACCACTTCATTTGAGCTCCTTCTGCCCTCGTGATCGCGACAGGAGTGTCGATTCCCCTGCTATGTCTGGAAGGCGTTCCCGACCTTTCCAGCGCGCCTAAGGATGAGGCAGGTCTCAGGAGGAAATTCGAGACATAGCCTCGTGGGTGGTGCCACAAGCCGAAAGACCCCGATTTCCCGGTCTGCTCTTGATAAGAACGTGATGCCCTGACACCTTTACGAAGGAAAACCTGTGGATGAAAGCACAACACGAAGGGGCACTGACACCCCCGTTTATCATCCAGAAAAACCCGCAGGTTACAAACACAGTTCAACAAGTGGTCTGTCACCCCGTGAACAACTCGAGAGGCAAGTGGAGTTCCATTCCTCCACACAAGGCGAGACCTGATTTTCTGTACCAACTCTGCAGGGAAACTGCGATCCGAGTCAGTACCGGCGCAAGGAAACCCAGGAGAGGAAACATGAGGTTCCTGCCTCCACTCGAGATGAGGCTCTCATCCATTGCACCAAACCCAGTGGAGTCCAGAGAGGCCCCTCCCAACTCCACAGTACCCCTGACTTCTCAGAGGCACCCGGAGAAGCTCCATGAGGTCACCGGCATATGTCGAGGGAACCCAGGGTTTCCTGCCACAATGCGAAAAAGACCTTGAGAGTCCTACTTCAACGTGTCTTGAAGCCCGAATCTGCTTCCATGGCTCTATAGAAATGACACGCACCCCCTCGCCACGCACATGGAGACCTGACTTCCCTGGCGCCATAAGAGAGGCTCCCTGAGCTCCCTGTTGTACCTTGTGAGAAACCCCACACTGACGCCGCAGCTTGAGAAAACCCAACATACGCCCCTGTCATCGCGAGATGAGGGCCTTCTTTTCCTGCATGGCCTGGAGAGGAATACCGAATCCTCTTTTCAAAATCCACAGGAGGCTTGACTCCCTTTAGGCCACTTAGTGGGCTCCAAGAGATACCCATCTCGACTCGAGAGGAGAATGGAGTCCTTTGCTTCCCCTCGAGACAAGGCCTGACTCACCAGGTGGGTCTGGAATGCAACCCCGAGATCCCTGTCTCCCCTGGAGAGGAACATTAGGTCCTGGAAACAAGCCTAGATGAGGTCTCTTTTGCCCTTCTGTAACTCGAGAGCAATCCCCCGCTCTCCCTGACAACTCGAATGGAAGATTGGACTTCCCTGGGCCAACACAAGAGGAAGCCTGAATTCCCCTTCGTAACTCGAGAATCCCACCGCAACTCGAGAAAAAGCACTTGGTTCCCTCGTCATCGCAAGATGAGGCCCTTGCCCGCTACAGCTTCTCAAGAAAAGTCCCACGTTCCGTCTTGAAGTGCGAAACGATACTTGACACCCTTGATGTGACCCCAAAAGTTCCCCGAAATATCGGTCTCACTCGAGGTGAACACCGAGGTTCCCGGCACCAGTTTATCTGAGCCCCTTCTCCCCTCCTGTTCGTGATAGGAGGGTCACTTCCCCTGCTTTGTTTGTAAGGGGTTCCCGACCTTCACGGGGCACTTCAGGATGAGGCCGGTCTCACGAGGAAATTCGAGACGTAGCTCGCGGGTGGTGCCACATGCCAAAAGACTATGATTTCCCTGTACACTCTTCATAAGAACCCGATGCCTGGACACCTCTTCGAAGGCAACCCTGTGGATGAAGGCACAACACAAAGGGGCACTGACAGCCTCGTGCATCGTCCGGAAAAACCCGCAGGTTCCACATACAGCTCAACAAGTGGCTTGTCACCCCTGAAGAACTCGAGAGGCAAGTGGGGTTTCATTCCTCTACACAAGACGAGGCCTGACTCTCCTGTCCCAACTCTGCAGGGACTTTGCGATCCGAATCAGACCAGCGCCAGTGAAGTCACGAGAAGAACGCTGAGGTTCCTGCCTCCACTCGAGATTAGGACCTCTTCCATTGCACGAAAACCAGTGGAGTCCCGAGAGACGCGTCCCAGCTCCACAGTATCCCTGACTTCTCAGAGGCACCCTGAGAAGCTCCCTGAGGTCACCAGCACAATTCGTGTGAACCCAGGGTTTACTGCCGCCACCATAGAAAGAACTCAAGAGTCCTTCTTCAACGCATCTTGAGGCCTGATTCCCCTACAGTGACTCGAGGGCAATGACGCGCTCCCTCTGCTACACTCATGAAGCCCTGACTTCCCTGGCGCCACACGAGAGGCTCCCTGAGCTCCCCGTCATACCTCGTGAGAAACCCCACACTGGCGCCACAGATAGAGAAAACCCACGAGACGCCCCCGTTTTCGCGACATGACGGCCTTCTTTTCTAGCATGGCCTGGAGATCAATCCCGAGTCCTCTCTCCAAACTCCACAGTAGGCTTGACTCCCTTTTGGTCACTCAGTGGACTCAAAGACATACCCGTCGCGAGTCGAGAGGAGAGTGGAGTCTTTTCCTTCCCCACAAGGTGAGGCCTGACTCCTCGGGTGAGTCTGATATGCGAACCGGAGATCCCTGTCGCCCCTGGAGAGAAACATTAGGTCCTGGACACAAGCCTAGATGAGGTCTCTTTTTTCCTGCAGTGACTCGAGAGCAATCCCCAACTCTCCCTCGCAACTCAAATGGAAGACTGGACTTCCCTGGGCCAACAGAAGAGGAAGCCTGAATTTCCCATTGTAACTCAAGAATCCCGCCACAACTCGAGAAAAACCACGTCATTCCCTCTTCATCGCAAGATGCGGCCATTGTCGCTACAGCGTCTCAAAAGAAGTCTTACGTTCCATCTTGAAGTGCGATACGGTACTTGGCACCTTTGATGCGACACCAAAAGTTCCCCAACACACTGGTCTCACTGGAGGGGAACACCGAGGTTCCCGGCATCACCTCATCTGTGCCCCTTCTCCCCTTCTGATCGAGACAGGAGGGTCGATTCCCCTGCTTTGTCTGCAAGGGGTTCCGACCTTCCCAGCGCACCTCAGGATGAGGCCGGTCTCACGAGGAAATTCGAGACGAACCACGTGCGTGGTGCCACATGCCGAACGCCCCCGATGCCCCGGTCCGCTCTTGAGAAGGCCCTGAGGCCCGGACCCCTCTTCGAAGGCAACCCTGTGGGTGAAGGCACAACACGAAGGGGTACTGACATCCCCATGCATAGTATGGAAAAACACGCAGATTCCAAACACAGATTGACAAGTGTCCTGTCATCCCTTGAAGAACTAGAGAGGCATGCGGAGTTCCTTTCCTCCACACAAGAGAAGGCCTGACTCTCCTTTCCCAACTCTGCAGGGACCGTGCGATCGGAGTCAGAAATGTAGATGAAACCTGACGTTCCTGCATCAACTCGAAATGAGGCCCTGTTCCATTGTGCCATACCCAGTGGAGTCCCGAGAGGCCCCTCCCAAATCCACAGTATCCCTGATTCTCAGAGGCACCCTCAGAAGTTCTCTGCGGTCACTGGCACAAGTCAAGTGAACCCAGGGTTTCCTGCTGCATTCTGAGCAAGACCTCGAGAGACCTTCTTTACCGCATCTTGAGGCCCGATACCCTACCATGACTGGAGAGCAATGACGCATTCCCCTCGCCACGCCCATTGAAACCTAACTTCCCTGGCGCCACACGAGAGGCTCCCTGTGCTCCCCGTCCTACCTCATGAAAACCCCACACTGGCACCGCCGCTCGAGAAAACTCACGAGACGCCCCCATCATCGTAAGATGAGGGCCTTCTTTTCCTACATGACCTAGAGAGCAATCCCGAGTCCACTCTCCAAACTCCACTGGAGGCCTGACTCCCTTTAGGCCACTCAGTAGCCTCCAAGAGATACACGTCGCTACTCTAGAGGAGAGCGGAGTCCGTTGCTTCCCCTCGAGCAGAGGCCTGACTACTTGGGTGAGTCTGGAATGGGATCCCGAGATCCGTGTCGCCCCTGTAGAGGAAAACTCGGTCCTGGACACAAGCCTAAATGAGGTCTTTTTTGTCCTGCATTGACTCAAGTGCAATCCCCAGCTCTCCCTCGCAACTCGAATGGATGATTGGACTTCCCTGGGCCAACACAAGAGGAAGCCTGTATTCCCCGTTGTAATTCGAGGATCCCGCGGCAACTGGAGAAAAACAACGTGGTTCCTCCGTCATCGAAATATGAGGCCCCTGTCAGCTATAGCGTCTCCAGGGAAGTCCCATGTTCCATCTTGAAGTGTGAAACGGTAGTTGACACCCTTGATGCGACCCCCAAATTTCCCTGACACCCCGGTCTCACTCGAGGAGAACATGGAGGTTCCCAGCACCGCTTCAGCTGAGCCTCTTCTCCCCTCCTGATGGCGACAGGAGGGTCGATTCCCCTGCTTTTTCTGGAAGGGGTTCCCAGACTTCCCGGCGAACCTCAGGATGAGGCCAGTCTCACGAGGGAAGTCGAGACGTAGCCTCGTGGGTTGTGCCACATGCCGAAAGACCCCGATTTCCTGGTCCGCTATTGATAAGATCCCGATGCCTGGTCACCTCTTCGAAGGTAACCCTGTGGATGAAGGCACAACACGAAGGGGCACCGACACCCCTGTGCATCGTCCCCCAAAACCGCAGGTTCCACATACAACTCGACAGGTGGCCTGTCATCCCATGATCAACTCGAGAGGCAAGCGGAGTTCCATTACTCCACACAAGACGAGGTCTGACTCTCCTGTCCCAACTCTGCAGGGACCCTGCTATCCGAGTCAGAAATGGAGAGGAACCCTGACGTTACTGCCTCAATCCGAGATTAGGTCCTCTTCAATTGCACCAGTCCCTGTGAAGTCCCGAGAAGCCCCTCTCAACTCCACAGTATCCCTGACTTCTCAGAGGAACCCCGCTAAGCTCCCTGAGGTCATGGGCACAAGTCGAGGGAACCCAGGGTTTCCTGCCACACCCCGAGAAAGACCTCGAGAGTTCTTCTTCGAAGCGTCTTGAGGCTTGATTCCCCTACCATGACTCGAGAGCAATGAGGCGCTCCCCCACGCCACGTCCATGGAGACCTGACTTCCGTGGCACCACAGGAGTCTCCCTGAGCTCCCCGTCCTATCTCGTGAGAAACCCCAACCAGGCACTGCACCTTGAGAAAACCCACGAGACACCCCCGTCATCGCGAGATGAGGGCCTTCTTTTCCTGCATGGCCTAGAGAGCAATCCCGAGTCCTCTGTCCAAACTCCACAGGAGGCTTAACTCCATTTAGGCCACTCTTGGGCTCCAAGGGATACCCGTCACGACTCGAGAGGAGAGCAGAGTCCATTCATTCCCTTCGAGACGAGGCCTGACTCCCCGGGGGAGTCTGGAATGCAACCCCGAGATCCCTGTCGCCCCTGGAGAGAAAAACTCCGTCCTGGACACAAACCTAGATGAGCTCTATTTTGCCCTGCAGTGACTCGAGAGCAATCTCCAGCTCTCACTTGCAACTCGAATGGAAGATTGGACTTCCCTGGGCCAACACAAGAAGAAACCTGTATTCCCCATCGTAACTCAAGAATCCTGCCGCAACTCGAGAAAAAAACACGTGGGTCCCCCGTTAGCGCTAGATGAGGCCCTTGCCCACTACAGCGTCTAAAGAGAAGTCCCAGGTTCCGTCTTGAAGTGCGAAACGGTACTTGGCACCCTTGATGCAACGCGAAAAGTTACCCGACTTTCACTCAAGGAGAGCACCGAGGTTCCCGGCACTACTTCATCTGAGCCCTTTCTCTCCTCCTGATCCCGAAAGGAGGGTCGATTCCCCTGCTTTGTTTGGAAAGGGTTCCCGGACTTTCCTGCACGCCTCAGGATGAGGCCGGTCTCACGAGGAAATTCGAGACGTAGCCTCGTGGGTGGTGCAACATGCTGAAAGAACCCAATTTCCCGGTCCGCACTTGAGGAGAACCCGATGCCCGGACACCTCTTCGAAGGCAACCCTGTGGATGAAGGCACAACAGGAAGAAGCACTGACGCCCCCGTGCATCTCTGAAAAACCCGCAGGTTCCACACACATCACGAAAAGTGGTGTCATCCTTGAACAACTTGAGATGTAAGCGGAGTTCCATTCCTCCGCAGAACACGAGACCTGACACTCCTGAGCAAACTCAACAGGGACCCTGCGATCTGAGTCAGATCCGGCCTCCAGGAAGTCAGGAGCAGAACCCTGAGGTTCCTGCCTCAACTCGAGATGAGGCCCACTTCCATTGCACCAAACCCAGAGGAGTCCCGAGAGGCCTCTCCCAAATCCACAGTATCCCTGACTTCTCAGAGGCACCCTGAGAAGCTCCCTGAGGTCACCGGCACAAGTCAAGGGAACCCAGGGTTTCCTGCCGCAACCCTAGAAAGACATCGAGAGTTCTTTTTCTACCCGTCATGAGGCCCGATTCCCCTACCCTGACTTGAGAGCAATGACGCGCTCCCCCTTGCCCCGCCAATGGAGACCTGACTTCCCTGTTGCCACACGAGAGGCTACCTGAACTCCCCGTCGTACCTCGTGAGAAACCCCACACTGGCGCCGCAGCTCGAGAAAACACACGAGACGCCCCCGTCATCTCGAGATGTGGGCCTTCTTTTCCTGCATGGCCTGGAGAGCAATCCCGAGTCCTCTCTCCAAACTGAAGAGGAGGCTTGACTCCCTTTAGACCAGTCAGTGGGCTCCAAGAGATACACGTCGCAACTCGAGAGGAGAGCCGAGTCCTTTGCTTCCCCTCGATACGAGGCCTAACTCCCCGGGTGAGTCTGTAATGCAAACCCGAGATCCCTGTTGCCCTTGGAGAGGATCATTGGGTCCTGAACACAAGGCTAGATGAGGTCGCTTTTGCCCTGCAGTAACTCGAGAGCACTCCCCAGCTTTCCCTCGCAACCCGAATGGAATATTGGACCTCCCTGGGCCAACACAAGAGGAAGCCTGAATTCCCAGTAGTAATTCGAGAATTCCGCCTCAACTTGAGAAAAACCACGTGGTTTCCCCTTCATTGCAAGATGAGGCCCTTGCCTGCTCCAGCGTCTCAAGAGTAGTCCCACGTTCTGTCTTCAAGTGCGAAATGATATTTGGCACCCTTAATGCTACCCCAAAAGTTCCCCGACATACGGGTCGCACTCGAGGGGAACACCGAGGTTCCTGGCACCACTTCATCTGAGCCCCTTCTCCCCTCCTGATCGCGAAAGGAGGGTCGATTCCCCTGCTTTGTCTGCAAGGGGTTCCCGACCTTCTCCACGCACCTCAGATGAGGCTGTCTCACGAGGAAATTCGAGACGTAGCCTCGATGGTGGTGCCACATGCCGAAAGACCGCGATTTCCCGATCCGCTCTTGATAAGAACACGATGCCCAGACACCTATGCGAAGATAGTGTGGATGAAGGCACAACACGAAGGGGCACTGACACCCCCGTGCATCGTCCGGAAAAGACCGCAGGTTACTCATACAGCTCAACAAGTTCCTGTCACCCAGTGAACAACTCGAGAGGCAAGCGGAGGTCCATTCCTGCACACAAGACAAGGCCTGACTCACCTCTCCCAACTATGCAGGGGGCTGCGATTGGAATCAGAAATGGAGAGGAACCCTGAGGTTCCTGCCTCCCCTCGAGATGAGGCCCCCTTCCATTTCACCAAACCCAGTGGAGTCCCGAGAGGTCTTTCCCAACTCCACAGTATCCCTGACTTCTCAGAGGCACCCGGAGAATCTCCCTGATGTCACCGGCACAAGTCGAGGGAACTCAGGTATTCTTGCCAAGACCCGAGAGAGATCTTGAGAGTCCTTCTTCAACGTGTCTAGAGGCCTGATTCCCCTACCATGACTCGAGAGCAATGATGCGCTCCCCCTTGCCACACGCATCGAGACCTAACTTCCCTGGCGCCACACAAGAGGCTCCCTGAGCTCCCCGTCGTACCTCCTGAGAAACCAACACAGGCGCTGCAGCTCGGTAAAACCACTGAGAACCCCCCCCGTCATCGTGAGATGAGGGCCTTCTTTTCCTGCATGTCCTGGAGTGCAATCCTGGGTCCTCTCTCCAAACTCCAGAGGAGGCTTGACTCTCTTTAGTCCACTCAGTGGGCTCCAAGAAATACCCGTCGCGACTCGAGAAGAGAGATAAGTCCTTTGTTTCCCCTCGAGACGACGCCTGACTCCTGGGTGAGTCTGGAATGCAACCCCAAGATCCCAGTCACCCCTTGAGAGGAACATTAGGTCCTAGACACAAGCCTGGATGAGGTTTCTTTTGCCCTGCAGTGACTCGAGCGCAACCCCCAGCTCTCCCTCGCAACTCGAATGGAAGATTGGGCTTCCCTGGGCCAACACAAGAGGAAGCCAGAAATCCCCTTCGTAACTCGAGAATCCCGCCGAAACTCGAGAAAAACCACGTGTTTCCAACGTCATCCCAAGATGAGGCCCTTGCTGCTATGGCGTCTCAAGAAAAGAACCACGTTCCGTCTTGAAGTGCGAAACGGTACTTTGCACCCTTGATGCGACACCAAATGTTCCTGGACACGCCGGTCTCACTCGACAGGAACACCTAGGTTCCCACACCACTTCATCTGAGCACCTTCTCCCCTCCTGTTCGAGACAGGAGGGTCTTTTCCCCTGCTTTGTTTGGAAGGGGTTCCCCACATTCCCGGTGCACCTCAGGATGAGGCCGGTCTCACGAGGAAATTCGAGACATAGCGTCGGGGGTGGTGTCACATGCCGAAATACCCCGATTTCCCGGCCCACTCTTGAGAAGAACCCGATGCCCGGACACCTCTTCGAAGGCAACCCTGTGGACGAAGGCACAAAACGAAGGGTCACTGACACTCCCGTGCATCATTCGGTAAAAGCCGCAGGTTCCACACACAGCTCGACAAGAGGCCTGTCATCCCATGAACAACTCGAGAGGCAAGCAGCGTTTCATTCCTCCACTCAAGAAGAGGCCTGACTCTCCGGTCCCAACTCTGAAGGGACCCTGCGATCGGAGTCCGAAATGGAGAGGAACCCTGAGGTTCCTGACTCCACTCGAGATGAGGCCCTCTTCCATTACACCAAAAACAGTGGAGGCCCGAGAGGCCCCTCCCAAATCCACAGTATCGCGACTTCTCAGAGGCACCCTTAGAAGCTCCCTGAGGTCACCGGCACAAGTCGAGGGAACACAGGGTTTCCTGACGCAACCCGAGAAAGACCTCGAAAATCCTCCTTCACGCGTCTTGAATCCCGATTCCCCTACCATGACTCGAGAGCAATGACGCATTCCCCCTCGAAACTCGCATGGAGACTTGACTTCCCTGGCGCCACACGAGAGGCTCCCTGAGCTCCCCGTCATACCTCGTGAGAAACCCCACACTGGCTCCCCAGCTCGAGAAAACCCACGAGACGCCTCCGTCATCGCGAGATGAAGGCCTTCTTTTCCTGCATGGCCTGGAGAGCAATCTCGAGGCCTCTCTTCAAACTCCACAGGAGGCCTGACTCCCTTTAGGCCACTCTGTGGGCTCCAAGAGATACCCATTGGGACTCGAGAGGAGAGCGGAATTCTTTGCTTCCCCTATATACCAGGCCTGACTCCTCAGGTGAGTCTGGAATGCAACCCCGAGATCCCTGTCGCCCCTGGAGAGGAACATTAGGTCCTAGACACAAGCATAGATGAGGTCTCATTTGCCCTGAAGTGACTCGAGAGCAATCCCCTGCTGTCCCTCGCACCTCGAATGGAAGAATGGACTTCCCTGGGACAACACAAGAGGAAACCTGAATTCCCCATCGTAATTCGAAAATCCCGCCGCAACTCGAGGAAAACCACGTGGTTCCCCCGTCATCGCAAGATGAGGCCCTTGCCAGCTACAGCGTCTCAGGAGAAGCCCCACGTTCCATCTTGAAGTTTAAAACGATAATTGGCAACCTTGATGTTACCACAAAAGTTCCCCGACACCCTGGTCTCACTCGAGGGGAACACCAAGGTTCGGTGCACCGCTTGTTCTGAGCCCCTTATCCCCTCCTGATCGCGATGGGAGGGTCGATTACCCTGCTTTGTCTGGAAGGGGTTCCGGACCTTCCCGGCGCACCTCAGGATGAGGCCGGTCTCACGAGGAAATTCAAGACGTAGCCTTGTGGTTGGTGCCACACGCCGAAAGACCCCGATTTCCCTGTCTGCTCTTGATAAGAACCCAATGCTAGGACACCTCTTCGAAGGCAATCCTGTGGACGAAGGCACAAAACGAAGGGGTCTGACACCCTCCTGCATCGTTGGAAAAGCCCGCAAGTTCCACATACAGATCGACAAGTGGCCTGTCACCCCGTGAACAACTCGAGAGGCAAGAGGAGTTCAATTCCTCCACACAAGACGAGGCCTGACTCTCCTGTCCCAACTCTGCATGGACACTGAGATCCGATTCAGAAATGGAGAGGAACCATGAGGTTCCTGCCTCAACTCGAGATAAGGCCCTCTTCTACTGCACCAAACCCAGTGGAGTTCGGAGCGGCCCCTCCCAACTGCACAGTATCCCTGACTTCTCAGAGGCACCCTGAGAAGCTCCCTGAGGTCACGGGCATAAGTCGAGGGAACCCAGGGTTTCCTGCCATAACCTGAGAAAAACCTCTAGAGTCCTTCTTCACGCGTCTTGATGCCCGATTCCCCTACCATGACTGGAGAAAAATGACGCGCTCCCCCTCGCCACGCGCATGAAGATCTGACTTCCCCGGCACCACATGAGAGGCTCCCTGAGCTCCCCATCGTACCTCGTGAGAAACCCCACACTGGCGCCGCAGCTCGAGAAAACCCACGAGACGCCCCTGTCATGGTGAAATGAGGGCCTTCTTTCCTGCATGACCTGAAGAGCAATCCCGAATCCTCTCTCCAAACTCCAAAGGAGGCTTGACTCCCTTTAGGTCACTCAGTGGGCTCCAAGAGATACGCGTCGATACTCAGGAGGAGAGCGGTGTCCTTTGCTTCCCCTCGAGATGAGGCCTGACTACGAGGGTGAGTCTGGAATGCAACCCTGGATCCCTGTCGCCCCTGGAGAGGAACCTTAGGTCCTGGACAAAAGCCTAGAGGAGGTCTCTTTGGCCCTGCAGTGACTCAAGCAAAACCCCTAGCTTTCCCTTGCAACTCGAATGGAAGATTGGCCTTTCTGAGCCAACACAAGAGGAAGCCTGAATTTCCAGTTGTAATTTGAGAAACCCGCCACAACTCGAGAAAAATCACGTGGTTCCCTGTATTGCAAGATGAGGCCCTTGCCCCCTACAGCGTCTCAAGAGAAGTCTCACATTCCGTCTTGAAGTGCAAAACAGTACTTGGCACCCTTGATGCGACCCCAAAAGTTCCCCTATATACCGATCTCACTAGAGGGGACACTGAAGTTCCCGGCACCACTTCATCTGAGGCCTTTCTCCTCTCATGATCGCGATAGGAGGGTCGATTCCACTGCTTTGTCTCGAAGGGGTTCCCGACCTTCCCGGCGCACCTCAGGATGAGGCCGGTCTCATGAGGAAATTCGAGACGTAGCCTCGAGGGCCATACTACATGCCGAAAGACCCCGATTCCATGGTCCACTTTTGATCAAAACCAGACTCCTGGACACCTCTTCGAAGGCAAGCCTGTGGATGAAGGCACAACACGCAGGGGCACTGACACCCCGTGCATCTTCCGGAAAAACCCGCAGGTTCCTCACACAGCTCCACAAGTGGTCTGTCACCTCGTGAACAACTCGAGAAGCAAGCGGAGTTCCATTCCTCCACACAAGACGATGCCTGACTCTCCTGTCACAACTCTAGGGACCTTGCGCACCGAGTCAGAAATGGAGAGGAAGCCTGAGGTTCCTGCCTCCACTCAAGACGAGGCCTTTTCCATTGCCGCAAAACCAGAGGAGTCCCGAGAGGCCCGTCCCAAATCCACAGTATGCCTGACTTCTCAGAGGCACCCTGAGAAGCTCCCTAAGGTCACCGGCAGAAGTCGACGGAACCCAGGGTTTCCTGCCCCAACCTGAGAAAGACATTGAGAGTCCTGCTTTAACGTATCTTGAGGCCCGATTCCCGTACCATATCTCGAGAGCAATGACGCGCTCCCCCTTGCCATGCTCATGGAGACCTGACTTCCCTGGCGCCACACGAAAGGCTCTCTGAGCTTCCCGTCGCACCTCGTCAGAAACCGCACACTGGCACCACAGCTCGAGAAAACCAAAAAGACGCCCCTGTCATCGCGAGATGAGGATCTTCTTTTCCTGCATGGCCTGGAGAGCAATCCCAAGTCCTCTCTCCAAACTCCACAGGGGGCTTGACTCCCTTTAGGCCACTCAGTGGGCTCCAAGAGACACCTGTGGCGACTCGAGAGGAGAGCGGGGTCCTTTGCTTCCCCTCGAGTCGAGCTCGGACTCCCAGGATGCGTCTGGAATGCAAACCCGAGATCGCTGTCGGCCCTGGAGAGGAATATTAGGTCCTGGACACAAGCCTAGATGAGGTCTCTTTTGCCCTGCAGTGACTCAAGAGCAAACCCCAGCTCTCCCTCGAAACTCGAATGGAAGATTGGACTTCCCTGGGCCAACACAAGAGGAAGCCTGAATTCCCCGTCGTAACTCGAGAATCCCGCCGCACCTTGAGAAAAACCACGTGATTCCCCCGTCATCCCAAGATGAGGCCCTTGCCCTCTACAGCGTGTCAAGTGAAGCCCCAAGTCCGTATTGAAGTTCAAAACGGTACTTGGCACCCTTGAAGCGACCCCAAAAGTTTCCCGACACACCGGTTCCACTCGAGGGGAACACCGAGGTTCCCGGCACGACTTCAACTGAGCCCTTTCACTCCTCCTGATCGCGACAAGATGGTCGATTCCCCTGCTTTGTCTGGAAGGGGTTCCCGATCTTCATGGCGCACCTCAGGATGACACCAGTCTAACGAAGAAATTCGAGACGTAGCCTCATGGATGGTGCCACGTTCTGAAAGACCCCGATTTCCTGCTCCGCTATTGATAAGAACCCGATGTCCAGACACCTCTTTGAAGGCAACCCTGTGGATGAAGGCACAACACGAAGGGGCACTGACCCCCTCATGCATCTTACGGAAAAAACCGAAGGTTCCACTCACAGCTCGACAAATGGTCTGTTATCCTGTGAACAACTCGAGAGGCAAGTGGAGTTCCATTCGTCCACACAAGACGAGGCCTGACTCTCCTGTCCCAATTCTTCAGGGACCCTGTGGTCGGAGTTTTAAATGGAGAGGAACCCTTAGGTTCCTGCCTCAACTCGAGATGAGAACCTTTGCCATTGCACCAAACCCAGTGGAGTTCCGAGAGCCCCTCCCAAGTCCACAGTATGCCTGACTTCTCAGAGGCACCCTGAGAAGCTCCCTAGGTCACCGGTACAAGTCGAGGGAACCCAGGGTTTCCTGCCACAACCTGAGAAAGACCTTGAGACTCCTTCTTCAACGCGTCTTGAGTCCCGATTTCCCTACCATGACTCGAGAGCATTTATGGGCTCCCCCTCATCACACGCATAGACACCTGACTTTCCTGGCGCCACATGAGAGGCTCCCTGAGATCCCCGTTGTACCTCGTGAGAAAATTCATACTTGCGCCCCAACTCGAGAAAACCCACAAGACGCCCCCGTCATTGCGAGCTGAGGGCCTTCTCATCCTGTATGGCCTGGAGAGCAATCCCGAGTCCTCTCTCCAACTCCACAGGAGGCTTGACTCCCTGGAGGCCACTCAGTGGGCTCCAAGAGATACCTATCGTGTCCCAGGAGGATATCAGAATCCTTTGCTTCCCCTCGAGCCGAGGCCTGACTCACTGGGTGAGTCTGGAATGCGTCCCCGTGATCCCTATCGCCCCTGGAGAGGAACATTAGGTCCTGGACACAAGCCTAGATGAGGTCTATTTTGACCTGCCGTGACTCGAGAGCAATTCCCACCCAGCTCTCTCTGGCAACTCGAATGGAAGAATGGACTTCCCTGGGCCAACAGAAGAGGAAGCCTGAATTCCCCGTCGTAAGTCAACAATCCCATCACAACTCGAAAAAAACCACGTGGTTTCCCCTTCATCACAAGATGAGGCCCTTGCCCACCACAGCGTCTCAAGAGAAGTCCCACGTTTCGTCTTGAAGTTTGAAACAGTATTTGGCAAGCTTCATGAGACCCCAAAAGTTCCCTGACATACCAGTCTCACTCAAGGGGAACACCGAGGTTCCCGGCACCACTTCATCTGAGCCCCTTCTCCCCTCCTGATCGCGACAGTAGGGTCGATTAACCTGCTTTGTCTGGAAGGCTTTCCTGTCCTTCCAGGGGCACCTCAGCATGAGGCCCGTCTCACGAGGAAATTCGAGATGTAGCCTCGTGTGTGGTGCCGCATTCCAAAAGACCCCGATTTCCTGGTCCGCTCTTGATAAGAACCCGATGCCCGCACACCACTTCGAAGGCAACCCTGTGGATGAAAGCACATCACGAAGGGGCACTGGCACCGCCGTGCATTGTCTGGAAAAAACCGCAGGTTCCACACACAGCTCGACAAGTGGCCTGTCACTCCTTGAACAACTTGAGAGGCAAGCGGAGTTCCATTCCTCCACACAAGACGAGGCCTGACTCTCCTGTCCCAACTCTGCAAGGACCCTGCGATCTGAGTCCGAAATGGAGAGGAACCCTGAGGTTCCTTCTTGATCTCGAGATTAGGCCCTCTTCCATTGCAGCAAACCCAGTGGAGTCCCGAGAGGCCTCTCGCAGCTCCATAGTATCCCTGACTTCTCAGAGGCACCCTGAGAAGCTACCTGAGGTCACAGGCACAAGTCGAGGGAACCCAGGGTTTCCTGCCGCAACCCGAGAAAGACTTCGAGCGTCCTTTTTCATTGCGTTGAGCCCTGATTCCACTACCATGACTCGAGAGCAATGACGTGCGCCCCCTCGCCACTCGTATGGAGACTTGACTTCCCTGACACCACACGAGAGGCTCCCTGAGCTCCCGGTCGTACCTTGTGAGAAACCCCACACTAGCACCGCAGCTCCAGAAAAACCACGAGACTCCCCCGACATCGCGAGATGAGGGCCTTCTTTTCCTGCATGGCCTGGAGAGCAATCCCGCATGCTCTCTCCAAACTCCACAAGAGAGGAGCCAAGATTGCTGAGGAGTAGGACGGGGAGAACTCTTTTCCCCCCCAAACAATTTCATCAAAAGAGCATTTAAACGTCGAGTAAATTCCACAATACAACTTATGAATGCTGCCAGAGGACATCAGGCACCCAGAAAAGCAACCCAACTCTTGGAAAGTAGGTAGGAAAAAGTATAAAAGACAAAAAAAGAGACAAAAGAGGGAGGGAGGGATTTCCGTCCCGGGAAGATAGTCTTAAAAAGAGAAAAGTTTCCAAACACCAGGAAAGCTTTTCACTGCCAAATCTTTGCCAAGCTTTGGAAGCACAAAGGGCAACATAAGGGGGATAAAAATAAATAAACAATTAAAACTCGCAGATTGCAAGCCCTACGGTAACTCCCCCAGCCGCGAAGCAGTGCAGACGCCTGCTCACACCATTAGCAAGCAGGGGCTGGGCAGGGAGGCGCGGCGCGGGCTGCATCGCTTAGAGTAAGAATCTGGCCTGAATACCCTGAGCGCTATCTGAACGAAATAACTTGGGCTAGCAAACCAGACTCTGGGATATCTACCACGCAAAAAGCCAGCCCTAACCTAAGACTCTGCCAGGCCCGCGCACGGAACAAGGGACTGAACAGAGATAGCCGGCTACAGACCTTCCCCCTCCGGTGACAGGCAGCCAGAGCCGGAAGGGGGCAATTGCAGCCCCAGAGAGACATTATCTATAAAACTGTAAGCAGGCTTCTTTGCTAACTAAAACTTCTTGGGGATCTGGACGGTCAACATCTGCCTGAGAATGTGCGCCTGTTTTACACCCAGATAACCGAGTGGCGGGGAGGCGATAAGTCACAACATTGGCGCTCGCCAAACACCTCATCACCTGAGCTGCTCGGACCTGGGAAGAGCACAAAACGCAGGCCGAACTGAGTCTGTGCCTCTGAGGACTACCCGACTGCCTGAACCTGAGTGGCTTGGACCTGGGAGGTGCATGCAGCCCAGGGCCAGCCTCGGATTGTTCCCGGTGGAAAAACCTAGAGCCCGAGCAGTGTGGGCAGGAAGGCTACACGCGCCATGAGCGGGGGCAGACCCAGTGTGGCTGAGGCACTGCGAACGCACGCCAGTGTTATTTGTTTGCAGCATCACTCCCTCCCTCCCTCCCCACAGCGCAACTGAACAAGTGAGCCTAAAAAAAAAAAGTGTCCTCCACCGTCCCCTTTGTGTCAGGGCGTAAACCAGACACTGAAGAGACCAGCAAACAAAAGAAGCTATAACAGAGGGAAACGCCTTGGAAGCTACAGGCAATAGATTAAAACCCTGTGGTTATTAGGACTACATAGGAAGGCGCCTATAGATCTTGAGAAATATAAGTCGGACCAAGGAACTAGCCAAAAATGAACCGAACCCACGATACTCACAACAAAACCAGAGAAAGTCCTAGATATATTTTTATGATCATTCTTTCTTTTTTTAAATTTTTTTAATTTTAAGTCCTCTATTGTTCATTTAATTTTCACTTTTATAACCTATTACTTTGCAAAAAAAAGACCCTATTTTTTTCTTCTTCAGCAAACTTCATATATATATATATATATATATATATATATATATATATATATATAATAATTTTTTGACCTTGTTTTTTTGTTTTGTTTTTTTTTTTTCTTCTTTTCTTTAACATTGTATTTTTGAAATTCCAAACTGTACTCTAGATTTTTAATTTATGCTTTTTGATATTTGATATCAATTTTGTACCTGTAGTTTCTTTGTAACTTTTGCGACATTGCTTGTTTTTGTTTGTTTGTTTTCTCTTTAGTTTTCTTCTTCCTTTTTTTTAACATTGTATTTTTGAAATTCCAAACTCTACTCTAGATTTTTAATTTTTGCTTTTTGGTATTAGTTATCAATTTTGTACCTGTATTTTCTTGATAATTTTTGCGACCATGTTTGTTTTTCTTTGTTCGTTTTTTCTCTCTTTCTTTTCCTTCTTCTTTTCTTTAACATCGTATTTTTGAAATTCCAAACTCTACTCTAGATTTTTAATTTTTGCTTTTATGTATTTGTTACCAATTTTGTACCTTTAAGAACCCAATCTTCAGTACCCATTTTTCACTAGGGAGCGAGATTACTGGCTTGACTGCTCTCTCTCCCTTTGGACTCTCCTTTTTCTCCACCAGGTCGCCTGTGTCTCCTCCCTAACCCCTCTCTACTCTACCCAACTCTGTGAATTTCTGTGTATTCCAGACGGTGGAGAACACTTAGGGAACTGATTACTGGCTGGATCTGTCTCCCTCCTTTTCATTCCCCCCTTTTATCCTTCTGGCCACCTCTGTCTCCTTCCTCCTTCTTCTCGTCTCTGTATAACTCTGTGAACATCTCTGAGCGGTCCAGTTGTGGAGTGCACATAAGGAAGTGACTACTGGCCAGCCCACTCTCTCCACTATTGATTCCACCTCATCTCATTTGGGTCACCTCTAACTCCCTCCTCCCTCTTCTCTTCTCCATGTAACGCTGTGAACCTTTCTGAGTGACCCTCACAGTAGAGAAAATTTTCTTCTTTAACGTAGATGTTTTATCAATGGTGCTGTATAGAAGGAGAAGTTTTGAAACTACTGTAAAAGTAAGACAGATAACTGGAAGCAGGAGGCTTAAGTCCAAACCCTGCCTCCAGGGAACTCCTGACTCCAAGGAACATTAATTGACAGGAGCTCATCAAATGCCTCCATACCGACACTGAAATCAAGCACCACACAAGGGCCAACAAGTTCCAGGGCAAGACATACCAAGCAAATTCTGCAGCAACAAAGGAACGCAGCCCTGAGCTTCAAGATACAGGCTGCCCAAAGTCACCCCAAAACCACAGACATCTCATAACTCATTACTGGACACTTCATTGCACTCCAGAGAGAAGAAATACAGCTCCACCCACCAGAACATGGACACAAGCTTCCCTAACCAGGAAACCTTGACAAGACACCTGTACAAACCCACACACAATGAGGAAATGCCAGAGTAAAGAACTCCACAAACTGCCAGAATACAGAAAGGACACCCCAAACTCAGCAATTTAAACAAGATGAGACAGAGGAATACCCAGCAGATAAAGGAACAGGATAAATGCCCACCAAACCAAACAAAAGAGGAAGAGATAGGGAATCTACCTGATAAAGAATTCCGAATAAGGAGAGTGAAATGGATCTAAAATCTTGAAATTAAAATGGAATCACAGATAAATAGCCTGGAGACAAGGATTGAGAAGATGCAAGAAAGGTTTAACAAGGACCTAGAAGAAATAAAAAAAGAGTCAATATATAATGAATAATGCAATAAATGAAATTAAAAACACTCTGGAGGCAACACATAGTAGAATAACAGAGGCAGAAGATAGGATTAGTGAATTCGAAGATAGAATGGTAGAAATAAATGAATCAGAGAGGATAAATGAAAAACGAATTAAAAGAAATGAGCACAATCTCAGAGACCTCCAGGACAATATTAAACGCTACAACATTCGAATCATAGGGGTCCCAGAAGAAGAAGACAAAAAGAAAGACCGTGAGAAAATACTTGAGGAGATAATAGTTGAAAACTTCCCTAAAATGGGGAAGGAAATAATCACTCAAGTCCAAGAAACCCAAACAGTCCCAAACAGGATAAAGCCAAGGCGAAACCCCCCAAGACACATATTAATCACATTAACAAAAATAAAACACAAAGAACAAATATGAAAAGCAGCAAGGGAAAAACAACAAATAACACACAAGGGAATTGCCATAAGGATAACAGCTAGTCTTTCAATAGAAATTCTTCAAGCAAGGAGGGAATGGCAAGACATACTTAAAATGATGAAAGAAAATAACCTACAGCCCAGATTATTGTACCCAGCAAGGATCTCATTCAAGTATGAATGAGAAATCAAAAGCTTTTCAGACAAGCAAAAGCTGAGAGAATTCTGCACCACCAAACCAGCTCTCCAACAAATACTAAACAGGAAACACAAAAACGGTGTATAAATTCGAACCCCAAACAATAAAGTAAATGGCAATGGGATTATACTTATCAGTAATTACCTTAAACGTAAATGGGTTGAATGCTCCAACCAAAAGACAAAGACTGGCTGAATGGATACAAAAACAAGACCCCTACATATGTTGTCTACAAGAGACCCACCTCAAAACAGGGGATACATACAGACTGAAAGTGAAGGGCTGGAAAAAGATTTTCCATGCAAATGGGGACCAAAAGAAAGCAGGAGTAGCGATACTCATGTCAGATAAAATAGACTTTAAAACAAAGGCTGTGAAAAGAGACAAAGAAGGTCACTACATAATGATCAAAGGATCAATCCAAGAAGAAGATATAACAATTATAAATATATATGCACCCAACGTGGGAGCACCACAGTATGTAAGACAAATGCTAACAAGTATGAAAGGAGAAATTAACACTAACACAATAATAGTTGGAGATTTTAATACCCCACTCACACCTATGGATAGATCAACTAAACAGAAATTTAACAAGGAAACACAAACTTTAAATGATACAATACACCAGTTAGACCTAATTGATATCTATAGGACAATTCATCCCAAAACAATGAATTTCAACTTTTTCTAAAGTGCACATGGAACCTTCTCCAGGATAGATCACATCCTGGGCCATAAAGCTAGCATTGGTAAATTCGAAAAAATAGAAATCATTCCAAGCATCTTTTCTGACCACAATGCAGTAAGATTAGATCTCAATTACAGGAGAAAAACTATTAAAAATTCCAACATATGGAGGCTGAACAACACGCTGCTGAATAACCAACAAATCACAGAAGAAATCAAAAAAGAAATCAAAATTTGCATAGAAACGGATGAAAATGAAAACACAACAACCCAAAACTTGTGGGACACGGTAAAAGCAGTCCTAAGGGGAAAGTTCATAGCAATACAGGCACACCTCAAGAAACAAGAAAAAAGTCAAATAAATAAACTAACTCTACACCTAAAGCAACTAGAAAAGGAAGAAATGAAGAACCCCAGGGTTAGTAGAAGGAAAGAAATCTTAAAAATTAGAGCAGAAATAAATGCAAAAGAAACAAACGAGACCATAGCAAAAATCAACAAAACCAAAAGCTGGTTCTTTGAAACGATAAATAAAATTGACAAACCATTAGCCAGACTCATCAAGAAACAAAGGGAGAAAAATCAAATCAATAAAATTAGAAATGAAAATGGAGAGATCACAACAGAAAACACAGAAATACAAAGGATCATAAGAGACTACTATCAACAATTATATGCCAATAAAATGGACAACGTGGAAGAAATGGACAAATTCTTAGAAAAGTACAACTTTCCAAAACTGGACCAGGGAAGAAATAGAAAATCTTAAAAGACACATCACAAGCACGGAAATTGAAACTGTAACCAAAAATCTTCCAGCCAACAAAAGCCCAGGTCCAGACGGCTTCACAGCTGAATTCTACGAAAAATTTAGAGAAGAGCTAACACCTATCCTGCTCAAACTCTTCCAGAAAATTGCAGAGGAAGGTAAAGTTCCAAACTCATTCTATGAGGCCACCATCAGCCTAATACCAAAACCTGCCAAAGATCCCACAAAAAAAGAAAACTACAGGCCAATATCACTGATGAACATAGATGCAAAAATTCTTAACAAAATTCTAGCAATCAGAATCCAACAACACATTAAAAAGATCATACACCATGACCAAGTGGGCTTTATCCCAGGGATGCAAGGATTCTTCAATATCCGCAAATCAATCAATGTAATACACCACCTTAACAAATTGAAAAATAAAAACCATATGATTTTCTCAATAGATGCAGAGAAAGCCTTTGACAAAATTCAACATCCATTTATGATAAAAAATCTCCAGAAAGCAGGAATAGAAGGAATATACCTCAACATAATAAAAGCTATATATGACAAACCCACAGCAAACATTATCCTCAATGGTGAAAAATTGAAAGCATTTCCTCTAAAGTCAGGAACAAGACAAGGGTGCCCACTTTCACCATTACTATTCAACATAGCTTTGGAAGTTTTGGCCACAGCAATCAGAGCAGAAAAAGAAACAAAAGGAATCCAAATTGGAAAAGAAGAAGTAAAACTCTCACTGTTTGCAGATGACATGATCCTCTACATAGAAAACCCTAAAGACTCCAGCAGAAAATTACTAGAACTAGCCAATGACTATAGTAAAGTTGCAGGATATAAAATCAACACACAGAAATCCCTTGCATTCCTATACACTAATAATGAGAAAACAGAAAGAGAAATTAAGGAAACAATTTCATTCACCATTGCAACGGAAAGAATAAAATACTTAGGAATATACCTACCTAAAGAAACTAAAGACCTATATATAGAAAACTATAAAACACTGGTGAAAGAAATCAAAGAGGACACTAATAGGTGGAGAAATATACCATGTTCATGGATTGGAAGAATCAATATAGTGAAAATGAGTATACTACCCAAGGCAATTTATAGATTCAATGCAATCCCTATCAAGCTACCAACAGTATTCTTCACAGAGCTAGAACAAATAATTTCACAATTTGTATGGAAATACAAAAAACCTCGAATAGCCAAAGCGATCTTGAGAAAGAAGAATGGAACTGGAGGAATCAACCTACCTGATTTCAGGCTCCGCTACAAAGCCACAGTTATCAAGACAGTATGGTACTGGCACAAAGACAGAAATATAGATTAGTGGAACAAAATAGAAAGCCCAGAGATAAATCCACACACATATGGACACCTTATCTTTGACAAAGGAGGCAAAAATATACAATGGATTAAAGACAATCTCTTTAACAAGTGGTGCTGGGAAATCTGGTCAACCACTTGTAAAAGAATGAAACTAGAACACTTTCTAACACAATACACAAAAATAAACTCAAAATGGATTAAAGATCTAAACGTAAGACCAGAAACTATAAAACTCCTAGAGGAGAACATAGGCAAAACACTCTCTGAAATACATCACAGCAGGATCCTCTATGACCCACCTCCCAGAATATTGGAAATAAAAACAAAAATAAACAAATGGGGCCTAATTAACCTTAAAAGCTTCTGCACATCAAAGCAAACTATTAGCAAGGTGAAAAGACAGCCTTCGGACTGGGAGAAAATAATAGGAAATGAAGCAACTGACAAACAACTAATCTCAAAAATATACAAGCAACACCTACAGCTCAACTCCAGAAAAATAAATGACCCAATCAAAAAATGGGCCAAAGAACTAAATAGACATTTCTCCAAAGAAGACATACAGATGGCTAACAAACACATGAAAAGATGCTCAAAATCACTCATTATCATAGAAATGCAAATCAAAACCACTATGAGGTACCATTTCACGCCAGTCAGAATGGCTGCAATCCAAAAGTCTACAAATAATAAACGCTGGAGAGGGTGTGGAGAAAAGGGAACCCTCTTACACTGTTGGTGGGAATGCAAACTAGTACAGCCACTATGGAGAACAGTGTGGAGATTCCTTAAACAACTGGAAATAGAACTGCCTTATGATCCAGCAATCCCACTGCTGGGCATACACACTGAGGAAACCAGAAGGGAAAGAGACACGTGTACCCCAATGTTCATCGCAGCACTGTTTCTAATAGCCAGGACATGGAAGCAACCTAGATGTCCATCAGCAGATGAATGGATAAGAAAGCTGTGGTACATATACACAATGGAGTATTACTCCGCCATTAAAAAGAATAGAATGAATCAGTTCTAATGAGGTGGATGAAACTGCAGCCTATTATACAGAGTGAAGTAAGCCAGAAAGAAAAACACCAATACAGTATACTAACGCATATATATGGAACTTTGAAAGACGGTAACAATAACCCTGAGTACGAGACAGCAAAAGAGACACTGATGTACAGAAGAGTCTTATGGACTCTGTGGGAGAGGGAGAAGGTGGGAAGATTTGGGAGAATGGCATTGAAACATGTAAAATATCATGTATGAAAAGAGGTGCCAGTCCAGGTTTGATGCATGACACTGGATGCTTGGGGCTAGTGCACTGGGACGACCCAGAGGGATGCTATGGGGGGGAGGAGGGAGGAGGGTTCAGGATGGGGAGCACATGTATACCTGAGGCGGATTCATTTTGATATTTGGAAAAACTAATACAATTATGTAAAGTTTAAAAATAAAATAAAATTAAAAAAAAATCCACAGGAGGCTTGACTCCCTTTAGGCCACTCTGTGGTCTCCAAGAAATACCCGTCGGGACTCGAGAGCAGAGCAGAGTCCTTTCCTTCCTCTCGAGATAAGGCCTGACTCCTCGGGTGCGTCTAAAATGCAACCCCGAGATCTCTGTCGCCCCTGGAGAGGAACATTAGGTCCCGGACACAAGCTTAGATGAGGTCTCTTTTGCCCTGAAGTGACTCGAGAGCAATCCCTAGCTCTCTCTCGCAACTCTAATGGAAGATTGGACTTCCCTGGGCCAACACAAGAGGAAGCCTGAATTCCCCATCATAACTCGAGAATCCCGCCGAAACTCGAGAAAAACCACATGGTTACCCCGTCATCGCAAGATGAGGCCCTTGCCCGCTACAGCGTCTAAAGAGAAGTCCCAGGTTTCTTCTTGAAGTGTTTTCACACTTCAAGTGTGAAAACTTGGCACCCTTGATGCGATTACAAAAGTTCCCCAACACCCTGGTCTCTCTCGAGGGGAACACCGAGGTTCCCGGTACGACTTCATCTGAGCCACTTCTCCCCTCCTGATTGCGACTGGAGGGTCGACTCCCGTGCTTTGTCTGGAAGGGGTTCCCAACCTTCCCGGCGCACCTCAGGATGAGGCCGGTCTAACGAGAATATTTGAGACGTAGCTTCATGGGTGGTAACACATGCTGAAAGACCCCGATTCCCCGGTCCGCTCTTGATAAGAACCCAATGCCCGGACACCTCTTGAAAGGCAACCCTGTGGAAGAAGGCACAACACGAAGGGGCACTGACACCCTCGTGCATCGTCCGGAAAAACCCGCAGATTCCAAACACAGTTCGACAAGTTGCCTGTCACCCCATGAATAACTCGAGAGGCAAGCGGAGTTCCATTCCTCCTTACAAGACGAGGCCTGACTCTCCTGTCCCAACTCTGCAGGGACCCTGCGATCAGAGTCAGAAATGGAGATGAACCTTGAGGTTCCTGCCTCCACTCGAGATGAGGCCCTCTTCTATTGCACCAAACCCAGTGGAGTCCCGAGAGGGCCCTCCCAACTCCAGGGTTTCCCTGACTTCTCAGAGGCACACTGAGAAGCTCCCTGAGGCCACCGGCACTAGTCGAGGGAACCCAGGGTTTACTGCCGTGACCCAAGAAACACCTTGAAAGTCCTTCTTTAACGGTTCTTGAGGCCCAATACACCTTCCATGACTCTAGAGCAATGACGCGCTCCCCCTCGCAATGCGCATGGAGACCTGACTACCAAGCGCCACATGAGAGGCTCCCTGAGCTCCCCGTACTACCTCATGAGAAACCCCACACTGGCGCTGCAGCTCGAGAAAACCCACGAGACGCCCCCTTCATCGCGAGATGATGGCCTTCTTTTCCTGCATCGCCTGGAGAGCAATCACGAGTCCTCTCTCCAAACTCCACAGGAGGCTTGACTCCCTTTAGGCCACTCAGTGGGCTCCAAGAGATACCCGTCGCAATTCGAGAGGAGAGCGGAGTCCTTTGCTTCCCCTCGAGACAAGGACTGACTCCCCGGGTGCATCAGGAAAGCAACCCCGAGATCCCTGTCCCCCCTGGAGACGAACATTATGTCCTGGACACAAGCCTAGATAAGGTCTCTTTTGCCCTGCAGTAACTCAAGCGCAATCCCTAGCTCTCCCTCGCAACTCGAATGGAAGACTGGACTTCCCTGGGCCAACACAAGAGGAAGCCTGAATTTCCTGACCTAACTCGAGAATCCCGCCACAACTCGAGAAAAACGACGTGGTTAACCCGTCACCACAAGATGAGGCCCTTGCCAGCTACAGCGTCTCAAGAGAAGTCTCACGTTCCGTCTTGAAGTTTGAAGCGGTACTTAGCACCTTTGATGTGACTCCAAAAGTTCCCCAACATCCCAGTTTTACTCGAGGGGAACATCGAGGTTCCCGGCACCACTTCATCTGAGCCCCTTCTCCCCTCCTGATCGGGACAAGAGGGTCGATTCACTTGCTTTGTCTGAAAGGGTTACCGACCTTCCTGGTGCACCTCAGGTTGAGGTCCGTCTCAAGAAGAAATTCGAGACGTAGGCTTGTGGGTGGTGCCACATGCCGAAAGACCCTGATTTCCTGGTCTGCTCTTGATAAGAACCTGAAGGCTGGATACCTCTTCGAAGGCAACCCTGTGTATGAAGGCAAAAAACAAAGGGGAACTGACACCCCCATGCATCGTCCGGATAAAACCGCAGGTTCCACACACAGCTCGACAAGTGGCCTGTTATCTGGTGAACAACTCGAGAGTCCAGTGGAGTTCCATTCCTCCACACAAGACGAGGCCTGACTCTCCTGTCCTAACTCTGTAGGGACTCTGTGTTCAGAGTCAGAAATGGAGAGCAACCCTGAGGTTCCTGCTTCAAATCGAGATGAGGCCCTCTTCTGACAAGGTCCAGCCTCGGCTGGTCCAGGGTTTTCGAAGGGGAGACAGAGTAGGCGACCTATTGATTTATTTATCAAAGATATAAAGAGTAATAGAATGAGGATAGCTCAGTAGGAAAATTTAGTGGAGAAAAGAAGCTGAGTAGCTTGGTTTATGCGGAAAATCAGTATAACCCGTGACACCAGGTTAGCTCTTACCACGGAGGCCGCAGTCTCCCTCTCGAAAAGCGAAAAGTGCCCCACCTTAGACATCTTCTTAAGTGGTCTTCGAAGCCCAGGCAAATAAATGGTCGCAGAGGATATCCGCGCTCCAGATGGACACTCATCTGAAAATTGAGGGGAAGAATGACATTAGGAGACTAAGCGTTGGCAATCAAGGCCCGTAGCTTTAGTTTCAACAGGGGTTTTTATACCCTAAGTTACACATAGAGGATAATGGGGATGCAAAGTCAGCAGCCTTTGATCCTTATCAAAAACCAGGGTTTCTTTCCTGCAAATGTATCATATACAAATGGTTTAGGTGATTTACATCATCTTCTAGCCAGAAGACCTATTAACATTTTATGACTCTTGACAAAGACTTATCAACCGTAAGACTTATTTTCTCTAAGAGTAATTATTTTAAGGTTTGGCCCCATCTTTCGAAGATAAAATTGCATTCCTATAGGGCAGATATGTAATGGGTTTACAACAAAGGAAAGAATTTATTACCTTAAGGGTCTAAAGTTTGTAACACCAAGGCCACTACTTATTTCTTCTACATACCAACTATATTAATTAATACACATTCAATTATACAATTCAGGGGATGTGGAAACTTGGCAACAAGCATTGGTTCATCAATGAAATCTTTTACTAGTTTTATTCTGACAGTTTCTAACTCTCTGAGAGGCTCTAAGCTATTTGAATATTTAAACTTCCCGTGCCTCTCGAGGCTCGGAGACTGTAAACAATTGTATGCATTGCTGTAGGAGTCCGGGTAAACTTGTCAGGCGAGTTAGAGAGCCATCTGACGTGTTTGGATTTAAACACTCCTAATTGCCCAGGAACTTTATTAATTGGAGCTGTAAGTTAGCTCTTTGACAGAAAGAGTGAGATGGTGGTGGGGGACAGCCCCCAGTAAAGTCAGAGGTGAGAGCACAAAGCAATAAAGTAGGCAGACACTGGTTTTGGGGGGTAGATGCTCAAGAATATCCGGGAGGACTCCCGAGGCTCGATCCCGCCTTTGTGTATGCCCAGCCTCCTTCCTCATGACCTTTGTCACGAGTGGAATGTCTCTCGCCGGCTCCCGGCATCTCCCCGTTTTTTATTTCTTAAAACAGCCAGATGTAGCTCAGTCGCGAGCCTCTGAATACTCTGCCGAAGAATCCTGACAATACAAGGAAGAATGATTATGAGAAGCAGAATTAAAGCAGCCACCGCAGCATAGCTAAAGACATTAGACAGAATATTCTTTCCTGAGATGTAGTTAGGGAAAGTATGGAAGAAATCATTTGCTGTTCCAGCAGCAGTAAAATCTAATCGGGAGTGCTCCATGGTTGCTATTTGATAGTGAAGTTTCCCTACGTCTCAACCAATGTCAGAGCTGTTCCAGATACCTGAAATATGGTTTTTAATCTTTTCCCATTCAAAATCTGTCTCATTTACTTTCAGGGGTGTTCCACATATCCACCGATAGTCAGCATGACAAGACAATGCCATTTTCACCTTTAAAGCCTGCAATTCAGTCCCAATATGTATTACTGCTTCCTCTAGGGCGTCTACCCTCATTTCTAATTTTCTCTCTATAGCTTCCTGTGTTGCCAATGTTAAAGAAACATTTTTGGGCATACAATCAACATATTGAGCAGTATGTACTTGTTGAGTCAATGATATTTCTGCCACAGTAACAGAAGTGATTGCACTTATCAAAGCTGCTGTTCCCAAGATAATTAAGCCCACAAACCGTCGTGTTTGCATTAAATCCTGTAGTTGTTGTAATACAGCAAGACCATAATTCAATAAGTGGTTACATCATAAGATAAGGTGGATGTTGTAGCATTACAAAGGAGCAAACATTATATTGAGGGTTTAAACAAGATGAACCAGGGAGCAGCTGTAGGCGTCAGCCCGGGGGAGCAGTGTCCCCAGCATCAGGAGGCAGAACGCGAGCGGCAGGCTGTGGGCCAAGGCGCCTATGGCGGGCGGAGGGGCAGGGTTCGTGGTTTAGGGCTAGCCGCCACCGCTTGGGCTCAGGGCGGTCCCCTCTCGCCGGTGGGGCCACGCTGGTCTGGACAGCACTCTGCGGGTGCGCTTTCCTCTCTGGCCCTCACTCGCTGCAGAGACTTCTTTGCTCTAGGTCACGGGGTGCAGCGAGGTGGGTGCGAGGCGCTGCTGGTGGCACGGAGGCGAGAGCTGGCTGGGGGAGGGGGAGCGAGCGAGTGCACGCGCCGCAAACCTGGTCTTTGGGGAATGTGACATGACGAATTTGTCTGAGATCCAAACCGGAGAATCTGCATTCTGTAGAAATATACAAGCATACCCTCTCCCACAAGTTAGCAACACATCTGGCCTTTTTCACTCTCCCGTAAGGAGGCCTTTTTACTTGACCAGGGGCCGAGTCGTAGCCTGTAATTCAGGCATCTAGTGTCTCATCATTGTAGTCTGCCCCTGTGTGTTTACGTTTAAGTGATTAATTACAATTGGAACATAACTTCACTATTTGTCTAGCTGTTTCCCTATGGATATGTTAATTTAGGTCTAATGTTTAGTTTAGGTCTCTGTATAAATTTAAATAATAAATGTATATCCTCCTTATCTCATTTTGGTATACAGGTATACAGATATACCTAAATGCAAAATGCATTTATATATGTATTTATATATGGCAACAAGTATAAAGTTATTGACATATAATATATATAAATCAATATACTTGAATTAATCTTTATAATTAATATATTAATTAATATATATTACAACAATACAACACATACACAGCTAATACCAACCAACACAAACCAATATACTGTAATAATACATGTCACACATTTATAATTATACAGTATATAGAACATTTATCATCACAGCACATCAATCCATACCAATTAATATCAGCCACACACACATTATATTCTGCCATATATATTTAATTATACAGTATATATATATGTGTGTGTATATAGTATACATATTAATTTATATACAAATTAATTAAGTATAGATCTATAAATAGAATTAGGTATACCTTTATTATATTTTATTTATACCCATACCTAATTAGGCAAACTGTAATTAGGCAAATACATTTATATTATGTATTTATAACAATATATAAAGTATTGTTAAATGTACCACCTGTACAGCATCTCCACCCCACATACCACTTTCTCTAATCCCACGAACTCATTTTCAGTATTATGTGTTGGCCAGGAGCTGGGCCAGTCTTTCCCAGCAATGTTAAGAGACATCTGTTCCTGTGTCTAATAGCCCTGGCGTTTTATTCTCTTGAAGTAAAAGATCTTTTAAAGGCCTTGGAACTGTAATTTCCTGCACCCAAAAGGTCTAAAGTTACTAACATCAAGCCAGTACTTATTTTTTCTACATACCAACTATATTAATTAACACACATTCAAGGATACAATTCAGGGGATGTGGAAACTTGGCAAAAAGGATTAGTTCATCAATGAAATCTTTTACTAGTTTATTCTGACAGTTTCTAACTCTCTGAGAGGCTCTAAGCTATTTGAATATCTTAAACTTCCCGTGCGTCTCGAGGCTGGGAGACTGTACACAATCGTATGCATAGCTGTAGGAGACCGGGTAAACTTGTCAGGCGAGTTAGAAAACCATCTGAGGGGTTTGGATTTAAACACTACTAATTGCCCAGGAACATTATTAGTTGGAGCTGTAAGTTAGCTCTTTGACAGAGAGAGTGAGATGGTGGTAGGGGACATCCCCAGTAATGTCAGAGGTGAGAGAACAAAGCCATAAAAAAGGCAGACTTTGGTTTTTGGGGGTAGATGCTCAAGAATATACGGGGGAACTCCCGGAGGCTCGATCCTGCCTTTGCGTATGCCGAGACTCTTTCCTCATGACATTTGTCACGAGTGGAATGTCTCTCGCTGGCTCCCGGCAATCTTCCATTGCACCAAACGCAGTGGAGTCCCGAGAGGCCCCTCCCAACACCACAGTATCAGTGTCTTCTCAGAGGAACCCTGAGCAACTCCCTGAGGTCACCGGCACAAGTCGAGGGAACACAGGGTCTCCTGCCGCAACCCGAGAAAGACCTCAAGAGTCCGTCTTCAATGCGTCTTGAGGCCGGATTCCCCCACCATGACTCGAGAGCAATGACACGCTCCCCCTCGCCATGTGCATGGACACCTGACTTCACTGGCGCCACATGAGAGGCTCCCTGAGCTCCCCGTCATACCTCGTGAGAAACCCCACACTGGCGCCGCAGCTCGGGAAAACCCACGAGACGCCACCGTCATCGCGAGATTGGGGACTTCTTTTCCTGCCTGACCTGGAGAGCAATCCCTGGTCCTTTCTCCAAACTTCACAGGAGGCTTTACTCCCTTTAGGACACTCAATGGGCACCAAGAGATACCTGTCGCGACTTGAGAGGAGAGCAGAGTACTTTGTTTCCCCTCGAGATGAGGCCTTACCTCGGGTGAGTCTGGAATGCAACCCCGAGATCCCTGTTGCCCCTGGAGAGGAACATTATGTCCTGGACAAAAGCCTAGATGAGGTCTATTTTGCCCTACAGTGACTCGAGAGCAACACCCATCTCTCCCTCGCAATTCGAATGGAAGATTGGTCTTCACTGGGCCAACACAAGAGGAAGTCTGAATTTCCCGTTATAACTCGAGAATCCCGCCGCAACTCTTAAAAACCACGTGGTTCCCCATTCATCGCAATATGAGGCCTTTGCCCGCTACAGAGTCTCAAGAGAAGTCCCATGTTTCGTCATAAAGTTCGAAATGCTACTTGGCACCCTTGATGCGACCCCAAAAGTTCCCCAATATACCGGTCTCACTCCAAGGGAACACCGAAGTTACTGGCACCACTTCATTTGAGCCCCTTCTCCGCTCCTGATCACGGCAGGAATGTCGATCCCCCTGCTTTGTCTAGAAGGGGTTCCCGACCTTCATGGCGCACCTCAGGATGAGGCCAGTCTCACGAAGAAATTCGAGACGTAGCCTCGTGTTGGTGCCACGTGCCGAAAGACCACGATTTCTCGGTCTTGCTCTTGATAAGAACCCGATGCCCAGACACCTCTTCTAAGGCAACCCTGTGGATGAAGGCACTAAACGAGGGGGCACTGGCAACCCTGTTCATCGTCCGGAAAATCCCACAGGATCCACATACAGCTCCACAACTGGCCTGTCACCCCTTAAACAATGAGAGAGGCAAGCGGAGTTCCCTTCCTCAGACAAGACGAGGCCTGAGTATCCAATCCCAACTCTGCAGGCACGCTTCGATCTGAGTCAGAAATGGAGAGGAAAACTGAGGTTCCTGCCTCAACCCGAGATGAGGCCCTCTTCCATTAAAACAAACCCAGTGGAGTCCCGAGAGGCCCCTCCCATCTCCTCAGTATCCCTGACTTCTCCTAGGCATTCTGATAAGCTCCTTGAGGCCACCGGCAAACGTCGAGGGAAATAAGGGTTTCCTGCCACAATCGAAGAAAGACCTCGAGAGTCCTTCTTCAATGCGTCTTGAGGTCAGATTCCCCTACCATGGCTCGAGAGCAATAACGCGCTCCCCCTCGCCACGCACATGGAGACCTGACTTCCCTGGCGCCACATGAGAGGCTCCCTGAGCTCCCTGACATACCTCGTGTGAAACCCCACACTGGCGCCGCAGCTCGAGAAAACCCACAAGACCCCTCCGTCATCGCGAGATGAGGGCCATCTTTTCCTGCATGGCCTGGAGAGCAGTCCCAAGTCCTCTCTCCAAACTTCACAGGAGGCTTGACTCCCTTTAGGCCACAAAGTGGGCTCCAAGAGGTGCCCGTCGCGACTCGAAAGGAGAGCGGAGTCCTTTGCTTCCCTTCGACACGAGGCCTGACTCCCTGGGTGAGTCTGGAATGCAAACCTGAGATCCCTGTGGCCCTTGGAGAGGAACATTAGGTCCTGGACACAAGCCTAGATGAGGTCTCCTTTGCCCTGCAGTGACTCGAGCGCAACCCCCAGCTCTCGCTTGCAACTCGAATGGATGATTGGACTTCCCTGGCCCAACACAAGAGGAAGCCTGAAATCCCCGTCGTAACTCGAGAATCCCGCCGCAACTCGAGAAAAACCACGTGGCTCCCCCGTCATCGCAAGATGAGGCCCTTGGCCGCTACAACGTATCAAGAGAAGTCCCACGTTCCATCCTGAAGTACAAAACGGTACTTGGCACCCTTGATGCGACCCCCAAAGTTCCCTGACATACCGGTCTCACTCGAGGGAAACACCAAAGTTCACGGCACCACTTCCTGTGAGCCCCTTCACCCCTCCTGATCGCGACAGGAGGGTCGACTCCCATGCTTTGTCTGCAAGGGGTTCCCGACGTTCCCCGCGAACCTCTGGATGAGGCCGGTCTCATGAGGAAATTCGAAAAGTAGCCTCATGGTTGGTGCCACATGCTGAAAGATCCCGAATTCCCGGTCCACTCTAGATAAGAACCTGACGCCCGGACATCTCTTCGAAGGCAACCCTGTGGATGAAGGCACAACACGAAGGGACACTGACATCCCCATGCATCGTCTGGAAAAACCCGCCGATTCCACTCACAGCTCCAAATGTTGACTGTCACCCCGTGAACAACTCGAGAGGCAAGTGAAGTTGCATTCCTTCACACAAGACGAGGCCTTACCCTCCTGGCCCAACTCTTCAGGGACCCTGCGATCGGAGTCAGAAATGGAGAGGAACCCTGAGGTTCCTGCCTCAACTAGAGAAGAGGCCCTCTTCCATTGAACCAAACTCAGTGGTGTCCCGAGAGGCCCCTCCCAACACCACAGTATCCCTGAATTCTCAGAGGCTCCCTGAGAAGCTACCTGAGGTCACTGGCACAAGTCGAGGGAACCCAGAGTTTCCTGAAGTAACCCGAGAAAGACTTGGAGAGTCCTTTTTCAACGTCTCTTGATGCCCGATTCCCCTACCATGACTCCAGAGCAAGGACGCGCTCCCCTTGCCACAAGCAGGAAAACTGACTTCCCTAGTACCACACAAGAGGCTCCCTGAGTACCCCATCGTACCTCGTGAGAAAACACACAGTGGCGCCGCAGTTCGAGAAAAACCACAAGATGCCCCCGTCAAGGAGAGATGGGGGCCTTCTTTTCCTGCCTGACCTGGAGAGCAATCCCTGGTCCTCTCTCCAAACTTCACAGGAGGATTGACTCCCTTTAGGCCACTCAGTTGGGTCCAAGAAATACCCGGTGCGACTCGAGAGGAGAGCGGAGTCCTTTGCTTCCCTGGAGACGAGGCCTGACTCCCCGGGTGAGTTTGGAATGCAACCCCGAGATCCCTGTCGCCCCTGGAGTGGAACATTATGTCCTAGACACAAGCCTAGATGAGGTCTATTTTGCCCTACAGTGACTCGAGAGCAACCTCCATCTCTCCCTCACAATTTGAATGGAAGATTGGTCTTCCCACGGTCAACACAAGAGGAAGTCTGAATTTCCCATCGTAATTCGAGAATTCAGCCTCAAGTCTTAAAAACCATGTGGTTCCCCCTTCATTGCAATATGAGGCCCTTGCCAGCTAGAGTCTCAAGAGAAGTCCCACGTTCCATCTTAAAGTTCGAAATGCTACTTGGCACCCTTGATGCGACCCCAAAGTTCCCCAACATACCGTTCTCATTCCAGGGGAAGACCGAAATTCCCGGCGTCTCCAGGGAAGTCCCATGTTCCGTCCTTAAGTGTGAAACGGTACTTGACACCCTTGATGAGACCGCAAAAGTTCGCCGACACGCTGGGTGCCTCGAGGGGAACACCGAGGGTCCCGGCACCACTTCATCTGAGCCCCTTCTCCCCTCCTGATCGCGACAGGAGAGTCGATTCCCCTGCTTTCTCTGGAAGGGGTTCCCGGCCTTCCTGGTGCACCTCAGGATGAGGCCGGTCTCAGGAGGAAATTCGAGACTAGCCATGTGTGAGGTGCCACGTGCCGAACGACCCCGATTTTCCGGTCCGCTCTTGATAAGAACCCGATGCCCGGACACCTCTTTGAAGGCAACCCTGTGAGTGAAGGCACAACACGAAGGGGCACTGACACCCCCGTGCATCATCCGGAAAAACCCGCAGGGTCTACACACAGCTCGACAAGGGGCCTGAGACTCCCGGAACAACTCGAGAGGCAACCAGAATTCCATTCCTCAGACAAGAGGAGGCATGACTCTCCTGTCCCAACACTGCAGGGACCGTGCAGTCGGAGTCAGAATCGGATAGGAAGCCTGAGGTTCCTGCCTCCCCTCGAGATGAGGCCCTCTTCCATTGCGCCGAACCCAGCAGAGTCCCGAGAGGCCCTGCCAACTCCACAGCATCCCTCACCTCTCAGAGTCACCATGGGAAGTTCCCTATAGTCCCCTGCAGAAGTCGAGGGAAACGAGGGTTTCCCGCCGCCACCCGAGAAAGACCTCGAGAGTCCTTCTTCAACGCGTCTTGAGGCCCTAGTCACTTCCCATGACTCGAGAGTGATGACCAGCTCCCCCTCGCCATGCGCATGGAGACATGAGTTCCCTGGCACCGCACGAGAGGCTCCCTGAGGTCCTCGTCGTGCCTCGTGAGAAAACCCCCATGGGAGCCGCAGCCTGAGGAAACCCATGAGACGCCCCCGTCATCGCTAGATGAGGGCCTTCTTTTCCTGCCTGGCCTGGAGAGCAATTCCGAGTCCTCTCTCCAAACTGAAGAGGAGGCTCGACACCCTTGAGTCCACTCATTGGGCTCCAAGAGATCCATGTCGCGACTTGAGAGGAAAGCGGAGTCCTCTGCTTCCCCTCGAGGCGAGGCCTGACTCCCTGGGGGAGTCTGGAATGGAAACCCGAGATCCCTGTCTTCCCTTGAGAGGAATATTAGGTCCTGGACACACGCCTCGATGAGGTCTCTTTGGCCCTGTAGTGACTCGAGCAGAACCCCCAGCTTTCCCTCGCAACTCCAGGGGAAGATTGGGCTTCCCAGGGCCAACCCAAGAGGAAGCCTGAAATCCCCGTCGTTTTCGAGAATCCAGACTCAACTCGAGAAAAACGACGTGGTTCCAACGTCTTCACAGAATGAGGCCCTTGCCCGCTACAGCGTCCCCAGGGAAGTCACATGTTCCGTCCTGAAGTGGGAAACGGTACTTGGCTCCCTTGTTGCGACCCCTAAAGTTCCCTGAAACGCCGGGTTCCCTCGAGTGGAACACCTAGAGTCCCGGCCCCACTTCATCTGAGCCCCATCTCCCCACCTGATCACGACAGGAGAGTCGATTCCCCTTCTTTGTGTGGAAGGTGTTCCCGGCCTTCCCGGCGCACCTCAGGATGATGCTGGTCTCACGAGGAAATTCGAGATGAGCCACGTTGGTGCTGCCACATGCCGAACGACCCCGATTTCCTGGTCCGCTCCTGAAATGAACCCGATGCCCGGACACCTCTTTGAAGGCAACCCTGTGGGGGAAGGCACAAAATGAAGGCGCAATGACACCCCTGTGCATCTTCTGGAAACACCCGCAGGTTCCACACACAGCTCGACAAGGGGCCTGAAACCCACTGAACGACTCAAAAGGCAAGCAGAGTTTCATTACTCAGACAAGACGAGGCCTGACTCTCCTGTCCCAACCCTGCAGGGACCCTGCGGTCGGAGTCAGAAATGGAGAGGAAGCCTGAGGTTCCTGCCTCCAATCGAGATGAGGCCCTCTTTTATTTCGTCAAACCTAGTCGAGTCCCGAGAGGCCCCTCTAACTCCTCAGTATCCCTCACCTCTCAGAGGCACCTGGGAAGTTCCCTAAGGTCCCCGGTAGAGGTCGAGGGAAATAAGTGTTTCTCGCCCCTACCCAAGAAAGACCTCGAGAGTCCTTCTTAAATGCGTCTTGAGGCCCTAGTCCCTCCCATGACTCCAGAGCAATGACGCGATCTGCCTGGCCACACGCATGGAGGCCTGACTTCTCTGGCGCCACACGAGAGGCTCCCTGAGCTCCCCATCATATCTCGTGAGAAACCCCACACTGACGCCGCAGCTCGAGAAAACCCATGAGATGCTCCCGTCATCAAGAGAGGAGGGCCATCTTTAACTGAATGGTATGCAGATCAAGCGTGAACCTTCTGTCCAAGCTACACAGGACGCTTGACTCCCTTTAGGCCAGTCATTGGGCTCCAAGAGTTACACGTCGTGACTCGAGAGGATAGTGGAGTCCTTTGCTTCCACTCGAGAAGAGGCGTGACCCACCAGGTGAGACTGGAATGCGACCCCGATATCCCTGTTGCCCCTAGAGAGGAACACTACGTCCTGGACCCAAGCCTAGATGAGGACTCTTTGCCCTGAAGTGACTCGAGAGCAACCCACAGCTCTCTGTGACAAGTTGAATGGAAGATTGGACTTCCTGGGCCAACACAAGAGGAAGCCTGAATTCCCCGTCGTAACTCGAGAATCCCGCCGCATCTCGAGAAAAACCACGTGTTTCCCTCGTCATCGCAATATGAGGCCCTTGCCCGCTAGAGCATCTCCAGAGAATTCCCACGTTCCGTCTTGAAGTGCGAAACTGTACTTGGCACCCTTGATGCGACCTCAAAAGTGCCGTGACATACCGGTCTCACTCGAGGGGACCACCGAGGTTCCCGGCACCACTTCATCTGAGCCCCTTCTCCCCTTCTGATCGTGACCGGTGGGTCGATTCCCCTGCTTTGTCTGCAAGGGGTTCCCGAGCTTCCCGGCGCACCTCAGGATGAGGCCGGTCTCCCGAGGAAATTCGAGACGTAGCCTCGTGGGTGGTACCACATGCTGAAAGACCCCAATTTTCTGGTACGCTCTTGAAAAGAACCCGATGCCCGGACACCTCTTTGAAGGCAACCCTTTGGATGAAGGCACAACACGAAGGGGCACTGACACCACTGTGCATCGTCTGGAAAAACCCGCAGGTTCCACACACAGCTCAACACGTGGCCTGTCACTCCGTGAACAACTCGAAAGGCAAGCGGAGATCCATTCCTCCACAGAAGACGAGGCGTGACTCTCTTGTCCATACTCGGCAGGTACTCTGCGACCCGAGTCAGAAATGGAGAGGACCCCTGAGGTTCTTGGCTCCATTCGAGATGAGGCCCTCTTCGATTGCACCAAACCCAGTTGAGTAACGAAAGGCCCCTCCCAAATCCACAGTGTCCCTGACTTCTCAGAGGCACCCTGAGAAGTTGCCTGAGGTCACCGACACAAGTCGAGGGAACCCAGGGTTCCCTGCCGCAACCCGAGAAAGACCTCGAGAGTCCTTCTTCAATGCGTCTTGAGGCCCGATTCGCCTACTATGACTCGAGAGCAATCACGCACTCCCCTTCACCACATGCACGGAGACCTGACGTCCCTAGCACCACACGAGAGGCTCTCTGAGTTCTCCGTCGTACCTCGTGAGAAATCTGATACTGGCGCCGCAGCTGGAGAAAACCCACGAGACGCCCCTGTCATCGCGAGATGAGGGCCTTTTTTCCTGCATGGCCAGGAAAACAATCCCGAGTCATCTCTCCAAACTCCATAGGAGGCTTCACTCCCTTTACGCCACGCAGTGGGCTCCAAGAGATACCCGTCGCGAATCGACAGGAGAGTGGAGTCCTTTTTTTCCCCTCAAGACGAGGCCTGACTCTCCGGGTGAGTCCAGAATGCAACCCTGAGATCCCTGTCGGCCCAGTAGTGGAACACTAGGTCCTGGACACAAGCGTAGATGATGTCTATTTTTCCCTGCAGTGACTGGAGAGCAATCCCCAGTTCTAACTCGCAACTCGAAAGGAATACTGGATTTTCCTGGCGCCACACAAGAGGCTCCCTGAGATCCCCGTGGTACTTCATGAGACACCCCACACTGGCGCCGCAGCTTGAGAAAAACCACGAGACGCCACCGTCATCTCGAAATGAGGGCCTCCTTTTCCTGCATGGCCTGGAGTCCAATCCCGAGTCCTCTCTCCAAACTCCACAGGAGGCTTGACTCCCTTTAGTACACACATTGGGCTCCAAGAGATACCCATCGCGACTCGAGATGAGAGCGGAATTCTTTGCTTACCCTCGAGGTGAGAACTGACTCCCCGGATGAGTCTGGAATGCAAACCCGAGATCCCTGTCGCCCCTGGAGAGCAACATTAGATCCTGGACACAAGCCCAGATTAGGTCTCTTTTGCCCTGCAGTGACTCTAGTGCAATCCTCAGCTCCCCCTCGCAACCCGAATGGAAGATTGGATTTCAAGGCCAACAAGAGGAAGCCTAAATTCCCGGTCATAACTCGAGAATCCCGCCGCAACTCGAGCAAAACCACGTGGTTCTCCCGTCATCGCAAGATGAGGCCCTTGCCCACTACAGCGTTTCAAAAGATGTCCCAGGTTCCGTCTTGAAATGCGAAACGGTACTTGGCACCCTTGATGCGACCCCAAAAGTCCCCCAACACGCCGGTCTCACTCAAGGGGAACACCGAGGTTCCCGGCACCACTTCATTTAAGCCCCTTCTCCCCTCCTGATCGTGACCGGTGGCTCGATTCCCCTGCTTTGTCTGCAAGGGGGCCCGACCTTCCCTGCACAACTCAGGATGAGGCCGGTCTCATGGGTAAATTCGATACGTAGCTTTGTGGGTGGTGCCACTTGCCGAAAGACTCCAATTTCCCGGTCCGCTCTTGATAAGAATCCGATGCTCGGACACCTCTTGGAAGGCAGCCTTGAGTATGAAGGTACAACACGAAGGGGCACTAACACACCTGTGCATCATCCGGAAAAACGGGCAGGTTACACACACAGCTCAACAAGTGGCCTGTCACCTCGAGAACAACTCGAGAGGCAAGAGGAGTCCCATCCTCCAGAAAAGACGAGGCCTGACTCTCCTGTACCAACATGCAGGGACCTTGCTATCTGAGTCAGAAATGGAGAGGAACACTGAGGTTCCTGCTTCAACTCGAGATGAGTCCCTCTTACATTCCACCAAATGCAGAGGAGTCTCGAGAGGACCCTCCAAACTGCACAGTATCCCTGACTTCTCAGAGGCACTCTGAGAAGCTCCCTGAGGTCGCAGGCACAAGTCAAGGGAACCCTGGGTTTTATGCAGTGACCCGAGAAAGACCTCGAGAGTCCTTCTTCAACCCGTCTTGAGGCCCGATTACCCTACCATGACTCGAGAGCAATGACGAACTCCCCCTAGCCATCTCATGGGGTCCTGACTTCCCTGGAGCCACACGAGAGGCTCCCTGAGCTCCCTCTCGTACCTCGTCAGAAACCCGGCACTAGCGCGGCAGTCTAGAAAACCCACGAGATGCCGCCGTCATCACGAGATGAGGGCCTTCTTTTCCTGCATGGCCTGGAGAGGAATCCCGAGTCCTCTATCCAAACAGCACAGGAGGCTTGACTCCCTTTAGGGCACACAGTGGGCTCCAAGAGATACCCATCGCGACTCAAAAGGACAGCGGAGTTCTTTGCTTCCCCTTGAGACGAGGCCTGATTCCCCGGGTGAGTCTGGTATGCAACCCCCAGATCCCTGTCGCCCCTAGGGACGAACATTAAGTCCTGGACACAAGCCTAGATGAGGTCTATTTTGCCCTGCAGTGACTCGTGGACAATCCCCAGCTCTCCCTTGAAACTCGAATGGAAGATAGGACTTCCCTGGGCCAACAAATGAGGAAGACTGTATTCCCTGTTGAAACTCGAGAATCCCGCCACAACTCGAGAAACGCCACGTGGTTCCCCCGTCATCGCAAGATGAGGCCCTTGCCCCCTACAGCGTCTCAAGAGAAGTCCCACGTTCCGTCTTGAAGTGCGAAACGGTATTGGCACCCTTGATGCGACCTCAAAAGTTCCTCGACACACCGGTCTGACTCGAGGAGAACACCGAGGTTCCCGGCACCACTACATCTGGGCCCCTTCTCCCCTCCTGATCGTGACAGGAGGGTTGATTCCCCTGTTTTGTCTTGAAGGGGTTCCCGCCTTTCCCGGTGCATCTGAGGATGAGGCCGGTCTCACGAGGATATTCGAGACATAGCCTCGTGGATGGTGACACATGCCGAAAGACCCCGATTTCCCGGTTCACTCTTGATAAGATCCCAATGCCCGGACACCTCTTTGAAGATAACCCTTTTGATGAAGGCACAACACGAAGGGGCACTGACACCCCCAGGTATCGTCCGGAGAAACCCGCAGGTACCACACACAGCTCGAGAAGTGACCTGTCTCCCCGTGAACAACTGGAGAGGCAAGCAGAGTTCCATTCCTCCACACAAGACGAGGCCTGACTCTCCTGTTCGAACTCTGCAGCGAAACTGCGATCCGAGTCAGATCTGGCCCAGGGGAAGTCAGGAGAGGAAACATGAGTTTCCTGCCTCCACTCGAGATGAGGCCCTCTTCCATTGCACCGAACCCAGTGGAGTCCCGAGAGGCCCCTCCCAACTGCACAGTATCCCTGACTTCTCAGAGGCACCCTTAGACCTTCCTGAGATCACCGGCACAAGTCGAGGGAACCAAGGGTTTCCTGCCCCAACCCGTAAAAGACCTCGAGAGTCCTTCTTCAACGCGTCTTGAGGTGCGATTCCCCTACCATGACTCGAGAGCAATGACGCGCTCCCCCTAGCCACGCGAATAGAAACCTGACTTCCCTGGCGCCACAGGAGAGGCTCCCTGAGCTCCCCATTATACCTCGTGAGCAACACCACACTGGAGCCGCAGCTCGAGAATACACACGAGACGCCCCAGTCCTCACGAGATGAGGGCCTTCTTTTCCTGTATGGCCTGGAGAGCAATCCTGAGTCCTCTCTCCAAACTCCACAGGAGGCTTGACTCATTTTAGGCCACACAGTGAGCTCCAAGATATACCCGTCGCGACTCGAGAGGAGAGCGGTGTCCTTGGCTTCCCCTCGAGACGAGGCCTGATTCCCAGGGTGAGTCGAGAATGCAATGCCGAGATCGCTGTCGCCCCAGCAGAGGAACATTAGGTCCTGGACACAAGCCTAGATGAGGTCTATTTGGCCCTGCAGTGTCTCGAGAGCAATCCCCAGTTCTAACTCGCAATTCGAATGAAAACTGGACTTCCCTGGGCCAGTTGAAGAGGAAGCCTGAATTTCCCGTCGTAACTCGAGAATCCCGCCCCAACTCAAGAAAAACCACGTGGTTCCCCCGTCATCGAAAGATGAGGCCCTTGCCGGCTACAGCGTCTCAAGAGAAGTCCCACGTTCCGTATTGAAGAGCGAAAAGTTACTTGGAACCCTTGATGCGACCCCAAAAGTTCCCCGACATACCAGTCTCACTTGAGGAGAACACCGAGGTTCCCGGCACCACTTCATCTGAGACTCTTCTCCCCTCTTGATCGCGACAGGAGGTTCGATTCCCCTGCTTTGTCTGGAAGGCGTTCCCGACCTTCCTGGCGCACATCAAGATGAGGCCAGTCTCACGAGGAAATTCAAGACATAGCCTCATGGGTGGTGCGACATGACAAAAGACCCCGATTCCCTGGTCCGCTCTTGATAAGAACCCGATGGCAGAACCCAACTCGAAGGCAATCCTGTGGATCAAGGCACAACACGAAGGCGCAGTGACACCGCGGTGCATCGTCCAGAAAAACCCGCAAGTTCCACATACAAATCGACAAGTGGCCTGTCACCCCATGAACAACGCGAGAGTCAAGCGGAGTTCCATTCCTCCACACAAGACGAGGCCTGACTCTCCTGTCCCAACTCTGCAGGGACTCTGGGATCCGAGTCAGATCCGGCGCATTCGAAGCCAGGAGAGGAACCCTGAGGTTCCTGCCTCAACTTGTCATGAGGCCCTCTTCCATTGCACCAAACCCAGTGGAGTTCCGAGAGGCCCCTCCCAACTCCACAGTGACCCTGACTTCTCAGAGGCACGCTGAGAAGCTTCCTGAGGTCACTGGCACAAGTTGATGGAACCCAGGGTTTCCTGCTGCAACCCAAGAAAGGCCTTGAGAGTCCTTCTTTAACACGTCTTCAGGCCCAATTCCCCTACCATGACTCGAGAACAATGACGGGCTCCCTCTCACCACGTGCATAGAGACCTGACTGCCCTGGCACCACGTGAGAGGCTCACTGAGCTCCCAGTCTTACTTCGTGAGAAACCCCACACTAGCGCCACAGCTCGAGAAAACCTACGAGACGCCCCAGTCATTGGGAGATGAGGGCCTTCATTTCATGCATTGCCTGGAGAGCAATCCCGTGTCCTCCCTCCAAATACCAGAGGAGGTTTGACTGCCTTTAAGCCACTCAGTGGGCTCCAAGACATACCCGTCCGACTCGAGAGGAGAGCAGAGTCCTTTGCTTCCCCTCGAGACGAGGCCTGACTCCAAGGTGAGTCTGGAATGCAACCCCGAGATTTCTGTCGAGTCTTGAGATGAACATTAGGTCCTGCACACAAGCCTTGGTGGGGTCTCTTTTGCCTTCAGTGACTAGAGCGCACCTCCAGCTCTTCCTCGAATCTCGAATGGAAGATAAGACTTTTGTGGGCCAACACAAGAGGAAGCATGAATTCCCTGTGGTAACTCAAATATCCCACCGCAACCCGAGAAAAACCAAGTGGTTCCGCAGTCATTCCAAGATGAGGCCCTTGCCCGCTGGAGGACCCCAAGAGAAGTCCAACGTTCCATTTTGAAGAGTGAAACGGTACTTGGAACGCTTTATGCGACCCCAAAAGTTACCCGACATACCTGTCTCACTTGAGGGAAACACCGAGGTTCCCAGCAGCACTTCATCTGAGCCACTTCTCCCCTCCTGATCGCCACAGGAGGGTCGATTCCTCTGCTTTGTCTGGAAGAGTTTCATGACCTTCGCGGAACACCTCAGGATGAGGCCGGTTTCATGAGGAAATTCGAGACAACCCACGTGGGTGCTGCCAAATGCTGAACGACCCCGATTTCCCAGTCCGCTCTTCATAAGAACCCGATGCCCGGACACCTCTTCGAAGGCAACCCTGTGGATGAAGGCACAAATCGAAGGATCACTGACACCCCCGTGCATCGTCTGGAAAAACCTGCAGATTCCACACACAGTTTGACAAGGGGCCTGAAACCCGATGAACAACTCGAGAGGCAAGCGGAGTTCCACTCCTCAGAAAAGACGTAGCCTGACTCTCCTGTCCCAACTCTGCAGGGACCCTGCGGTCTGAGTCCGAAACAGAGAGGAAGTCTGAGGTTCCTGCCTCCCCTCGAGATGAGGCCCTCTTCCATTGCGACAAACCCAGCGGAGTCCCGAGAGGCCCCGCCAACTCCACAGTATCCATCAACTCTCAGAGACACCCTGGGAAGTTCCCTAAGGTCCCCAGCAGAAGTCGAGGGAAATGACTTTTCCCGACACAACCCGAGAAAGACCTCGATAGTCCCTCTTCAACGCGTCTCGAGGCCCTAGTCCCCTCCCGTGACTCGAGAGCCATGACGCGTTCCCCCTCGCCACGCGCAGGGAGACCTGACTTCCCTGGCGCCGCACGAGAGGCTCCCTGAGATCCTAGTCGTGCCTCGCGAGAAAACCCCCAAGGGCGCCGCAGCTCGAGGAAACCCCTGAGACGCCCCCGTCCTCACGAGGTAAAGGGCCTTCTTTTCCTACATGGCCTGGAGAACAATCCCGAGCCCTCTCTCCAAAATGAAGAGGAGGCTTGACTCCACTGAGGCCACTAGGGGGCTCCAAGAGATCCGCGTCGCGACTCGGGAGGACAGCGGAGTCCTTGGCTTCCCCTCGAGACGAGGCCTGGCACCCCGGGGGATCCTGGAATGCAACCCCGAGATCCCTGCCTTCCCTGGATAGTAACATTAGGTCCTGGACACACGCCTAGATGAGGTCTCTTTGGCCCTGCAGTGACTCAAGGCAGCCCCCAGCTTTCCCTCGCCACTCGAATGGAAGACGGGGCTTCCCAGGGCCAACAGAGGAGGAAGCCTGTAATCCCCGTCGTCGCTCGAGAATCCCACCGCAAATCGAGAAAAAACACGTGGTTTCAACGTCTTCGCAAGATGAGGCCCTTGCCCACTACGGCGTCTCAAGGGAAGTCCCATGTTCCGCCCTGAAGTGCGAAACGGTACCTGACACCCTTCGTACGACACCCAAAAGTTCCCTGACACGCCGGGTTCCCTCGAGGGGAACACCGAGAGTCCCGGCACAGCTTCATCTGAGCCCCTTCTCCCCTCCTGATCGCGACAGGAGAGGCGATTCCCCTGCGTGGTCCAGAAGGGGTTCCCGGCCTTCCCGGCGCACCTCAGGATGAGGCCGGTCTCACGGGGAAATTCGAGACGAGCCACGTGGGTTGTGCCACATGCCGAACGCCCCCGATTCCCCGGTCCGCTCTTGAGAAGGACCCGAGGCCCGGACCCCTCTTCGAAGGCAACCCTGTGGGTGAAGGTACCACTCGAAGGGGCACTGACACCCCCGTGAGTCGTCCGGAAAAACCCGCGGTTTCCACACACAGCTCGACGAGGTACGTGAGACACCCTGAGCAATTCGAGAGGCAAGCGGAGTTCCCTTCCTCAGACAAGACGAGGCCTGACTCTCCTGTCCCAACTCTGCAGGGACCCTGTGGTTGGAGTCCGAAAAGGAGAGGAAGCCTAAGTTTCCTGTCTCCCCTCGAGATGAGGCCCTCTTCCATTGCGCCAAGCCCAGCGGAGTCCCGAAAGGCCCCGCCAACTCCACAGCATCCCTCACCTATCAGAGGCACCATGGGAAGTTCCCTCAGGTCCCTGGCAGAAGTCGAGGGAAATGAGGCTTTCCCGCCGCAACCCCAGAAAGACCGCGAGTGTCCTTCTTCAACGCGTCTGGAGGCCCTAGTCCTCTCCCATGACTCGAGAGCCATGACGCGCTCCCCCTCGCCACGTGCACAGAGACCTGACTTCCCTGGCACCGCACGAGAGGCTCCCTGAGATCCTCGTCTTGCCTCGTGAAAAACCCCCAGGGGCGCCGCAGCTCGAGGAAACCCCTGAGAAGCCCCCATCCTCGCGAGGTGAGGGCCTTCTTTTCCTGCCTGACCCAGACCGCAATCCTGAGTCCTCTCTCCAAACTGAAGAGAAGGCCTGACTCCCTTGAGGCCATTCAGTGGGCTCCAGGAGATCTGCGTCGCGACTTGAGAGGAGAGCGGCATCCTTTGCTTGCCCTCGAGGCTAGGCCTGACTCCCCGGGGGAGTCTGGAACGCCACCCTGAGATCCCTGTCTTCCCTTGAGAGGAACGTTAAGTCCCGGACACAGGCCTACATGAGGTCTCTTTGGCCCTGCAGTGACTCGAGTGCAACCCCAAGCTTTCCCTCGCAACTCGAATGGAAGATTAGGCTTCCCGGGGCCAACACAAGAGGAAGCCTGAAATCCCCGTCGTAACTCTAGAATCCCGCCGCAACTCGAGAAAATCCACATGGTTCCAACGTCTTCGCAAGATGAGGCCCTTGCCCGCTACGGCGTCTCAAGGGAAGTCCCAGGTTCTGTCCTGAAGTGCGAAATGGTACCTGACTCCTTTCATGCAACCCCCAAAAGTCCCCCACACGCCGGTTTCTCTCGAGGGTAACACCGAGGGTTCCGGCCCCACTTCATCTGAGCCCCTTCTCCCCTCCTGATGGCGACAGGAGAGTCGATCCCCATGCGTTGTCTGGAAGGGTCCCCGGCCTTCCCTGCACACGTCAGGATGAAGCCGGCCTCACTAGGAAATTTGAGACTAGCCCCGTGGGTGGTCCCACATGCCGAAAGACCCCGATTTCCCGGTCCGCTCTTAAAAAGAACCCGAGGCCCAGACACCTCTTCGAAGGCAACCCAGTGGGTGAAGGCACAACACGAAGGGGCACTGTCACCGTCGTGCATTTCTGGAAATACCCGCAGGTTCCACACACAGCTCAACAAGGGGCCTGAGACCCCCTGAGCACCTCGCGAGGCAAGCGGAGTTCCCTTCCTCAGACAAGACGATTCCTGACTCTCCTGTCCCAACTCTGCAGGGACCCTGCGGTCGGAGTCCGAAACGGAGAGGAAGCCTGAGGTTCCTGCCTTCCCTGGAGATGAGGCCCTCTTCCATTGCGCCAAACCCAGCAGAGTCCTGAGAGGCCCCGCCAACTCCACAGCATCCCTCATCTGTCAGAAGCACACTGGGAAGTTCCCTAAGTTCACCGGTAAACTTTTATTGCACAAGGTCCCCATGAAAAGGCCCACGCAGCAGGACAGCCACAGATTCTGTCTGCCATTAAAGGGCAGTAAGGTGCCCTCCCCTCTTCTTTGCTGCCTCGGCGGCCACCAGGGTGCAATTCGCATACCCTTCCCTTTCCCATCCTAGCAGGTGCTTCAGGGCCCGCTGGCCTACAAAGTGCCAGAAGCAGGGCTGGGCCATCCGGCCAGAATTCAGGGTTCTGTCCCTTGGACTTCCAGCAGACACTAGGCTGCTTGGGAAAACCGCGCAGACTCTGAGGATTTTCAGCAGAGGGGTGGAGTGGTAAAGGCCTTGACCCCAAAGGCCAGGCCTTCCTGCGACCGACAGGTTGGGGAGCTCTGAGACTGTGCCAACACAGGGCGGAATACATGGTTCCCTGCTCCACGCAGTCCCCGTTCCCTTACCTGTGTTCCGCACCCCTCCGCTGTGGCCAATGGATGCCGATCCTTGGGGATCCAGGAGTTCACGAAATGGGCATTCCCAGCCGCAATGGCGACCCCCAACAGCACATCTGGAAAGCCCTCCCCCACCCCTGCCAGGAGCCGACCCCCGCTGCGAACGGACCCCCACCCTGCCCCGCGCCGCCAGGTTTCGTCCCGGCCCTGCCGGGCTCCCTGCGGGTTCCCAGCCATATTGGCGACCCCCGGGAGCACAACAGGGACCGACCCCCCACCCACAGTGAGCGGAATCACGACCTGTGCAGCCCAGGTTTACCCCACCCTGGCTGCGCTCCCGGCGCGTTTCCAGCCGCAGTGGCCATCTCCGAGAGCACAACTGGGAAGCCCTCCCCTACCCCCGCCAGGAGCCGACACCCGCCCTGCACCGCCCGGGGCGCCCCACCCCTGCCGTGCTCCAGGGGCGCTGCCCACCTTCACCAGCGGCTCTCGGTGAGCCCCGTCCCCACGCCCGGTTCCAGGAGAGGCTCTCGGACCTCGCTGCTGCCGCCAGGTCAAACATGAGGACAATACATACACCCCACAGAGACAATCCAAGCTGTCTATGATTTAGGGATAAAACGAGGACTACAGAAAGGCAAGATGACCTGACCTAGGAGGGCCATGATATTCTATAGAAACAGACAAAGTTGGTTACCAAGGAAACTTTTTTCCTTGGAACCCGGAAAGCTGGTTCTTTGCATATGCAATGACCAACAATTAGCTTGTTACCCAAGCCTGCCTTACTGCCACCTCCATCCCCCCACTCCCCAGAAGACTGGCTCAAAGAAATATTTTAAATCTCAGGCGGAAACCTGGAAGATGTCTTGTCTGTCTGTTTGGATTAAGGTATGTGTCAGTGTGAGCCTTGTGTTTTTTGATAATATTGCTCAAGTTCTGAGTTCTGATTTCAATGGTCTCAAGACAAGGCAGCCCTTCCAAATCAAACTGCTGGAAATACAAGAAAACATTGACCTAAATGAATGTCAGAGTCCCGTGAACTGGGAACTAGTCAATATTAAATATCTAGTATTTTTGGTTTTGCTCCTCCATTATAGACATGTCTAAGAGTCAACAACATTAAGCACAACATGTTCATAGTGCCTAGGTTTCTTTTGAGGTAAAAATTGCTCTATTGTTATATGTGTCACAAGCTTGTCAGCAAGAAACTACCTGGAAACGACAACAACAAAAGTAAAAAATGTAAATGTGATATGAGCTTTTAGACAAACTCTTTACAATAATTATACTCTAAAATATCTGCCTCTCATAGTCTTGATTGAAGGCAGAGGAGAAGGGGATGACAAGGGTACGATGGTTGGATGGCATCACTGACTCGATGGACATGAGTTTGAGCAAGCCCCTGGAGCTGGTGACAGACACGGAAGCCTGGCGTCCTTCAGGCCACGGGGTCCCAAAGAGTCAGACACGACTGAGCAACTGAACTGAACTGAAATAACAAACGTTTCTCCAGGTGTTTTGGTTACCCGAGTTTCTATCCTTGTGACGACAGTGTATTGAATAGCTAGGTCATTTCCAAATAAATGAAAGTTCTGAAACATTCACGACTTGAAAGGACCTCCCTTTTACACAGAAACAAAAGAGATTTTTGACTCTCCATGAATAGTGTCTGGCACCATCCTGACATGTTAAATGTAAGAAAGCAATTGTTTTGTTTTGTTTTGTTCTGTTCTTGGGGGTGGGGGGAGGGGGGCGGGCTATAGCCAATGCCAATATAAAAGTCAGTTCTTGGTTGCTGAAGGGAAATGTATGACTTGTTATATCAAGAAAGTATGTGGAATGCAATGGCACTTGAGGAAGGAAAACGAAGTAGTTCTGTCTTACAGGTGGCAGTTTCAGGATGGGAGAAGCAAAGGAATGGGTACAGAATGGGATAAGGAGGTTGTAGGGAAAGTGGACCCCCAGAAAAGAGTTCTGTGCCTAGCACAAGTTTTCTTGAGATGTCGAACTGCCTTTGCTAATGGATTTTAAGTTTCTTTACCTCTTAAGTGATCTCTTCTAGGTTGACCTAGAACAGAAATCTTTGGTTAGCTTTGGCTAAGTGGAGAAGAAGTGTTTCACGGTGACATATGTGATCCTTCCTGACTGTTTGCAGCCCTTTTGATATCGATGCCTTGCTTCTGCTGCTGCTGCCGCCGCCGCTGCTGCTAAGTCGTTTCAGTCGTGTCCGACTCTGTGCGACCCCATAGACGGCAGCCCACCAGGCCCCGCAGTCCCTGGGGTTCTCTAGGCAAGAACACTGGAGTGGGTTGCCATTTCCTCCTCCCATGCATGAAAGTGAAAAGTGAACGTGAAGTCGCTCAGTGGTGTCCGACTCTTAACCACCCCATGGACTGCAGCCTACCAGGCTCCTCCATCCATGGGATTTTCCACGCAAGAGTACTGGAGTGGGGTGCCATTGCCTTCTCCCATATCTATGCACAAGCCTGCCTAAATAATTGACTTCTAGCTAGCTTTGGGATGCCAATGACCATCCACCCTTACCAGGCAACAGAGAAGAGAAAAACACTTACCACAGGAGGTCCTGGTAAGGAACAAGGAACTAACAAGCTCCCACCAACCAGGATTCTGCAGAGGTCAACAAGAGGTCAGTAAGAGATGGAAGACTGCAGTCCAGAGGTCCTAGCAACTTCCATCTTGCAGCAGAGACCCAGCATAGTCAAAACGAATTCAATGTTGCAAAAAATAAGTAAACAAATAAAGGACAGAAGTCCTTTGAACACATGACTGAGATTAGGGGTGAGGCAGTACATGTACGGTGCCCGGAAAATCTTAAAGTATGAGAAAGGAAAGAATTTAAAGACAACTATCAAGCTGTCCGAACTGATAAAAACGAAAGATTACACAGTTTTTTCTGTATATATTAGCAGATAATAATCTGAAAAGGAATTAAAAAAAATTCCCTTTCAATAATGTCAACATGAATACAACACTTTGCCATGGATGTAACGAGGATGACAAGACTGGCACACTGGAAATTATACACCCTGGCTGAAAACTATCCTGAATACATGGACAGATATTCCATAACAATGGAAAGACTTAAGATGGCAATACCATGGAATAAATCTTCAATCTGAAATGAAGATTTGATATGATTTGATCGCTCAGAGCTTTTGTGTCATCAATTGTTATTAAAGTATAAATGAGATAGAGAAAGCTGCTGACTTAGACTTGAGGCGGGGTGTACGCCCTGCTGGTTTCTAGCCAGATATTCTACAGGCACTAGCAGTCAGCTAAGGAAAGAAAGGCACTGTCTCAGGGAATGGCACCAGGCCCCTCCCCCACGACATGCCTTGAGGTCACATTGGCAGCAGGTGAGTCATCCTGGGCCAAAAACTGATTGACATGAATCTTGAAGAAAGGCAGTATTCCAGGCAAATATATCATTTCCTTAACATAGATTAGGAGAACAAGGTACGAGGAAAACATACTGTTTTGTTCAAGTCGCTTCTGAGCCTATTGGGGGAACCGACCTGAAGCCAGAGTCCAGCAGATATACATAGGATATTTACATCGCTTAAGACAAACATTTCCTCAGGAACAAATGCATTGCTTAGCTCAAGGTTTGTCTGCGAAATTCTTACACATCAGTAGATGGCTCCGAGCTGGGTTTCTACACACAAGAACATGAATGCAAAGGACAAGCCTGCACAGCCCATCTGCCCCCCTCCCCCACAGCCAGCAGCATTTCCAAGTGACCTCCTAAGGCCTTCCCCAAAATACAGGGGCACCTCTGGGTTTCCTGTTTCAAGCTCTTCGAACACTTTTCTTAAAAAAAAAAAAAATCCTGCACACTTCTTGATAGAATGCCACAGTGCAAGGAAAACAGGCCTTCAATACTTAAACCTCCCTGTGCCAAACACTTGGGGCTTGGTTTTGTTTTGTTTTGTTTTTTAATTACACCACCACATAATTTAAACTTTTTACAATTTCTAATTATTCAGTACCAAAACACCAAACTTTTATTGCACAAGGTCCCCATGAAAAGGCCCACGCATCAGGACAGCCACAGATTCTGCCATGAAAGGGCAGCAAGGTGCCCTCCCCCCTTCTTTGCTGCCTGGGCGGCCACCAGGGTTTGAAATCCATGCACCCTACTAACTTTCTAGGGTGCAATTCGCGGACCCTTCCCTTTCTCATCCTAGCAGGTGCTCCAGGGCCCGCTGGCCTACAAAGTGCCAGAAGCAGGGCTGGGCCAGCCGGCCAGAGTTCAGGGTTCTGTCCCTTGGACTTCCAGCGGACACTAGGCTGCTTTGGAAAACCGTGCAGACTGAGATTTTTCAGCAAAGGGGTGGAGCGGTAAAGGCCTTGACACCAAGGGCGAGGCCTTTCTGCAACCGCCAGGTTGGGGAGCTCCGAGAATGTGCCAACAGAGGGCGGAATACGTGGTTCCCTGCTCCAAGCAGTCCCAGTTCTCTGACCTGTGGCCCGCAGCCCTCAGCTGCACCCACTAGATGTGGATCCTTGGGGACACATTAGCATAGGAAATGGGCATTCCTAGCCGCAGTGGCGACCCCGGAGAGCACAACTGGGACCGAACCCCCACCCACAGCCATCTAAATCTCGACCCGCGCAGCCCAGGTTTACCCCGCCCCGGGTGCGCTCCCGGCGCGTTTCCAGCCTCAATGGCCACCACCGAGAGCACAACTGGGAAGCCCTCCCCCACCCCCGCCAGGAGCCGAACCCTGCCCCGAGCCACCAGGGTTCACCCCGCCCCTGCCGCACTCCCAGCGCGTTTCCAGCTGCAGTGGGCACCCCCGAGAGCACAACTGTTACCACCCCCCACCCCCTCCCGACCGGAACCCCGACCCGCGCCGCCTGGGATCGCCCCGCCCCTGGCGCGCTCCCGGCGCATTGCCCACTTCCACCAGGGGCTCCCGGTGAGCCCTGTCCCCACGCCCGGTTCCAGGAGAGGCTCTCGGACCTCGCTACTGCCGCCAGGTCAAACACGAGGACAATACATCCACCCCACAGAGACAATCCAAGCTGTCTATGATTTAGGGTTCAAACGAGGACTACAGAAAGGAAAGATGTCCTGACCTAGGAGGGCCATGAGAGTCTATAGATCCAAACAAAATTGGGTACCAAGGAAGCTTTTTTCCTTGGAACCCGGAAAGCTGGTTCTTTGCATATGCAATGACCAACAATTAGCTTGTTACCCAAGCCTGCCTCGCTGCCACCCCCACTCCCCCCCCCCACTTCCCAGGAAAACGGCTCAAAGAAATATTTTAAATCTCAGGCGGAAAACTGGAAGATGTCTTGTCTGTCTGTCTGGATTAAGGTATATGTCAGTGTGAGCCTTGTGTTTTTTGATAATATTGCTCAAGTTCTGAGTTCTGATTTCAATGGTCTCAAGACAAGGCAGCCCTTCCAAATCAAACTGCTGGAAATACAAGAAAACACTGACCTAAATGAATGTCAGAGTCCCGTGAACTGGGAACTAGTCAATATTAAATATCTAGTATTTTTGGTTTTGCTCCTCCACTATAGACATGTCTAAGAGTCAACAACATTAAGCACAACATGTTCATAGTGCCTAGGTTTCTTCTGAGGTAAAAATTGCTCTATTGTTTTATGTGTCACAAGCTTGTCAGCAAGAAAGTACCTGGAAACAGCAACAACCAATGTAAAATATGTAAATGTGATATGAGCTTTTAGATAAACTCTTAACAATAATTATACTCTAAAATATCTGCCTCTCATAGTCTTGATTGAAGGCAGAGGAGAAGGGGATGACAGAGGATAAGATGGTTGGATGGCATCACTGACTCGATGGACATGAGTTTGAGCAAGCCCCTGGAGTTGGTGATGGACACGGAAGCCTGGCGTCCTGCAGGCCACGGGGTCACAAAGAGTCAGACTCGACTGAGCAACTGAACTGAACTGAACTTACAATCGTTCCTCCAGGTGTTTTGGTTACCTGAGTTTCTATCCTGGTGCTAAACTAAGTGACGACAGTGTATTGAATAGCTAGGTCACTTCCAAAGAAATGAAACTTCTGAAACATTCACGACTTGAAAGGACCTCCCTTTTACACAGAAACAAAAGAGATTTTTGACTCTGCATGAATAGTGACTGGCACCATCCGAACATATTAAATGTAAGAAAGCAATTTTTTTGTTTTGTTTTGTTTTGTTCTGTTCTTGCAGGAAGCGGGGTGGGCGCTATTATCACTGATAGGTATGCTCACCAATCTATCAAATGCCAATATAAGAGTCAGTTCTTGGTTGCTGAAGGGAAATGTATGACTTGTTATTACAAGAATGTATGGAATGCAATCACACTTTAAGAAGGAAAACGAAGTAGTTCTGTCTTACAGGTGGCATTTTCAGGACGGGAGAAGCAAAGGAATGGGTACAGAATGGGATAAGGAGGTTGTAGGGAAAGTAGGCCCCCAGAAAAGAGTTTTGTGCCTAGCACAAGTTTTCTTGAGATGTTGAACTGCCTTTGCTAATGGAGTTTAAGTTTCTTTACCTCTTAAGTGATCTCTTCTAGGTTGACCTAGAACAGAAATCTTTCGTTAGCTTTGGCTAAGAGGAGAAGTATTGTTTCACGATGACATATGTGATCCTACCTGACTGTTCTCATCCCCTTTGATATCTATGCACTGCTGCTGCTGCTGCTGCAGCTGCTAAGTGGTTCAGTTGAGGCCGACCCTGTGCCACGCCATAGATGGCAGCCCACCAGGCCCCGCAGTCTCTGGGGTTCTCTAGGCAAGAACACTGGAGTGGGTTGCCATTTCCTCCTCCTATGCATGAAAGTGAAAAGTGAAAACGAAGTCACTCAGTGGTGTCCGACTCTTAGCCACCCCATGGACTGCAGCCTACCAGGCTCCTCCATCCTTGGGATTTTCCAGGAGTGGGGTGCCATTGCCTTCTCCCATATCTGTGCACAAGCCTGCCTAAATAATTGACTTCTAGCCAACTTTGGGATGCCCATGACCACCCACCCTTACCAGGCAACAGAGAAGAGAAAAACACTTACCACAGGAGGTTCTGATAAGGAACAAGGAACTAACAAGCTCCCACCTACCAGGAATCTGCAGAGGTCAACAAGAGGTCAGCAAGAGATGAGAGACTGCAGTCCAGAGGTCCTAGCTACTTCCATCTAGCAACAAACACCCAGCATAGTCAAAACGATTTCAATGTTAAAGAATAAATAAATAAAAAAATAAAAGGACAGAAGTTCTTTGAACACATGTCTGAATTTAGGGGTGAGGCATTACATATGTGTCCCAGGATAATCTTAAAGTGTCAGAAAGTAAAGAAATTAAAGACAACTATCAAGCTGTCCAAACTGATAAAAATGAATGATTACACAGTTTTATCTGTATACATTAGCAGATAATAATCTGAAAAGGAATTTTAAAAAATTCCCTTTCAATAATATCAACATGAATAAAACACTTTGCCATGGATGTAACGAGGATGACAAGACTGGCACACTGGAAATTATACACCCTGGCTGAAAACTATCCTGAATACATGGACAGATATTCCATAACGATGGAAAGACTTAAGATGGCAATACCATGGAATGCATCTTCAATCTGAAATGAAGATTTGATATGATTTGATCGCTCAGAGCTTTTGTGTCATCAAGTGTTATTAAAGTATTAAAGAGATAGAGAAAGCTGCTGACTTAGACTTGAGGCGGGGTGGGGGGGGGTAGTAAGAGTACCCCCTGCTGGTCTTTAGCCAGATATTCTACAGGCACTAGCAGTCAGCTAAGGAAAGAAAGGAACTGTTTCAGGGAATGGCACCAGGCCCCTCCCCCACGACATGCATTGTGATAATATTGGCAGCAGGTGAGTCATCCCGGGCCAAAACTTGATTGACATGAATCTTGAAGAAAGGCAGTATTGCAGGCAAATATATCATTTCCTTAACATAGATAAGAAGAACAAGCTAGGAGGAAAACATGCTGTTTTGTTCAAATCGCTTCTGAGCCTTTTGGGGGAACCGACCTGAAGCCAGAGTCTAGCGGAAATACATAGGATATTTACATCGCTTAAGACAAACATTTTCTTAGGAAAAAATGCATTGCTTAGCTCAAGGTTTGTCTGCGAAATTCTTACACATCAGGAGATGGCTCCGAGCTGGGTTTCCACACACAAGAACATCCATGCAAAGGACAAGCCTGCACAGCCCATCTGCCCCCCTCCCGCACAGCCAGCAGCATTTCCAAGTGACCTCCTAAGGCCTTCCCCAAAATACAGGGGCACCTCTGGGTTTCCTGTTTCCCTCACTTTGAACACTTTTCTTAAGAAAAAAAAAATCCTGCACACTTCTTGATAGAATGCCACAGTGCAAGGAATACAGTCCTTCAATATTTAAACCTCCATTTGCAAAACACTTGGAGCTTGGTTTTGTTTTGTTTTGTTTTTTAATTACACCACCACATGATTTAAAGCTTTTACACGTTCTAATTATTCAGTTCCAAAACACCAAACTTTTATTGCACAGGGTCCTCATGAAAAGGCCCATGCAGCTGGACAACCACAGATTCTGACATGAAAGGGCAGCAAGGTGCCCTCCCCCCTTCTTTGCTGCCTGGGCGGCCACCAGGGTTTGAAATCCATGCACCCTACTAAGTTTCTAGGGTGCAATCCATGGACCCTTCCCTTTCCCATCCCAGCAGGTGCTCAAGGGCCCGCTGGCTTACAAAGTGCCAGAAGCAGGGCTGGGCCCGCCGGCCAGAGTTCAGTGTTCTGTCCCTTGGACTTCCAGCGGACACTAGGCTGCTTGGAAAAACCACGCAGACTCTGAGATTTTTCAGCAGAGGGGTGGAGCGGTAAAGGCCTTGACCCCAAAGGCAAGGCCTTTCTGCGACCGCCAGGTTGGGGAGCTCCGAGAATGTGCCAACAGACGGCGGAATACTTGGTTCCCTGCTCCACGCAGTCCCAGTTCCCTTACCTGTGGTCCGCAGCCCTCCGCTGCACCCACGGGATGGCGATCCTTGGGGACCCAGGAGCGGACGAAATGGGCGTTCCCAGCTGCAGTTGCAACCCCCGAGAGCGCAACTGGGAACCCCTCCCCATCCCCCCCGTGAGCCGACCCCGCCCCGCTCCGCCAGGGTTAGCCCCGCCCCTGCCGCGCTCCCTGGGCGTTCCCAGCCGCAGTGGCGACCCCGGGAGCACAACTGGGACCGACCCCCACCCAAAGCCATCTGAATCTCGACCCCCGCAGCCCGGGTTTACCCAGTCCCGGGTGCGCTCCCGGCGAGTTTTCAGCCTCAGTGTCCACCTCTGAGAGCACAACTGGGAAGCCCGCCCCCACCCCCGCCAGAAGCCGACCCCCGCCCCACGCCGCCCGCGTTCGCCCCGCCCCTGCACGGTCCAGGTACCTTCCCAGCTTCTAGCGTTCACGCCCGGGTAGGAGCAGGATGTAGGAGTATGGGAGATGTGTCTGGAGCCTGACAGCCTCAGCTCCGCTCTGGCCTGCCCTTTGGACCTAGGAGCCAGGCCAACTTGCAGAGGGCTTAGGGCCCCATTGTATGCAAACTACCAAGGCCTACCGCAAGGAGAGCTCTGTCCGAGGGAAGGGAAGTGCCCCAGGCTGCATTCCCAAGCTGTTGCTTGGCAATGCAGACTCAGCGGTAAACGGAGGGAATCAGGCTCTCTGTAGCCGCAGCTTCACACACAGGTGTGTCTCCGTAGGAATCAAGAAAGATCCTGACAGGGTGAGGTTCATTAGAGCTATACTAAAGAGCAAAGGCTTGTCCATGTGGTCTTGCCTTCCCCTGTGCCTTTGGGTCTCCAGGCTCGGCCCCAGCTCCGTGGAAACAACCCCTGAGAAAATATCTTCAAGATCCACTTTTCCCAGTGTCTGGGAACCGGGGTTCGTAGGAGGAGAGAAAAGCACGCCTCCATCGGGAACAAAAATGCAGCCCACCTGCCTGTGTTTTGAAGCCTCTATTTGGAAGGAATGGGTTAGCTTCTCCTAAAGGAGACCTCCAGATCTGCTCAGAAGTCGGTAATTCCAGAGGCAGGGTACTGGTTCCTGACTGCCCTTTGCTAGCCTTGCAAAGATATTCCTAGATTCTAGAGTTATTTTCCATGAAGGAGCAGGCTTCGGGAATGTGTCAGACGGGACTGGCTCCTTATTGACCTCAGCTCAGCTATTGCCTTTCCATTCAAACTAGGACAAGGCCCTAGTTCATGAAGGGTAAGGGTCTTCTTCTTTGCAAACTGCCAAGGGCTACAGCAATGAGACCTCTGTCAAGGTGAGGGAAGCCTAAGAGGATGGATTCTCAAGCAGGTGCTTTGCCACAAAGCATCAGCACCCCCACGGAGAGAATCAAGCTCCCTGTGCACCAATGTTGGGAGTGTAGCTTCACACACAGAGTTGTCTCTATAGGAGCCAAGAATGTTCCTGAGAGATTAGGTTCACTAAACCTCTCCTACAGAGCATAGACCTGTCCATGTGGTTTTGCCTTCCCCTGTGAGTTGGGTCCTCGAGGTCCGCCACACCTCCGGGGAAACTGTCCCTGAGAAAAGATCTCCAGGAACCGCTTCGCCGAGGCTGGGAAATGCTGTTCACAGGAAGTAAGGCAAGCGAATCTCCTGCAGAGTAAAAGAGGCCTTACAGTCCCTGGAGGAGCAGGCTGCCAGAGTGTGTGAAACCTGACAGTTGCCTTACTGGCCTCAGCTCCGCCATTGCCTGTTCATCCGAGCTAGCACCCAGGCCTACTTGGAAAAGCGTTTGGGTGCAGATTTCTACAAAGTGCCAAGGGCTACAGCAGTGAGAATTCTCTCAGTGGTAAGGGAGAGCATTTTATGGATTCTCAAGCTGTTTTCTGAATGACAGCGTCAAAATGAACAGAGAGAATCAGGCTCTCTGTGCCCCTATGTTAGGTACGCAGCTTCACACACAGAGGTGTCTCTATAGGAGCCAAGAATGCTCCTGAGAGATGAGGTTCACTAGAGGTCTGCTACAGAGCATAGACCTGTCCATGTGGTCTTGCCTTCCCCTGTGCCTTTGGGCCCCAGGCTCGGCCCCAGCTCCGTGGAAAGAACCCCTGAGAAAAGATCTTCAAGATCCGCTTTTCCCAGAGGCTGGGAACTGGAGTTCATAGGAGGCGGGAAAAGCAGGCCTCCTTCAGAGAGCAAGAGGCAGCCAAGCGGCCTGCGTTTGGAAGCCTCTATTTGGAAGAATGGGTTAGCTTCCCCTAAGGGAGACCTCCAGATCTGTTCAGAAGTCGGTAATTCCAGAGGCAGTGTGCAGGGTCCTGACTGCCCTTTGCCAGCCTTGCAAAGACATTCCTAGATTCTACAGTTATCTTCCTGAAGAAGCAGGCTTTGGGAATATGTCAGACTTGACTGGCGCCTTATTGGCCTCAGCTCAGCTATTGCCTTTCCATTCAAAGTAGGACAAGGCCCTACTTTATGAAGGGTAAGGGTCTTCTTCTTTCCAAACTGCCGAGGGCTACAGCAATGAGACCTCCGTAAATGCGAGGGAAGCATAAGCGGATGGATTATCAGGAAGGTTCTTTGCCACCAAGCATCAGCACCCCACGGAGAGAATCAGGCTCCCTTTGCCCCTATGTGGGGTGTGTAGATTCACACACAGTGGTGTCTCTACAGGAGCCAAGAATGTTCCTGAGAGATGAGGCTCACAAGAGCTCTCCTACAGAGTGCTCACCTGTACATGTGGTTTCACCTTCCCCTGTGAGTTGGGTGCCCGAGGTCCACCCCAGCTCCGAGAAAACAGCCTCTGAGAAAAGATCTCCAGGAACCGCTTTTCGCCCAGGCTGGGAAAAGCTGTTCACAGGAAGTAAGGCAAGTGAGCCTCCTGCAGAGAAAAAGAAGCCTTACTGTCCCTGGAGGAGCAGGCTGCCAGAGTGTGTGAAAACTGACTGGTGCCATACTGGTCTTAGCTCCGCCATTGCTTGTTCCTCCGAACTGGGACTCAGGCCTACTTGGAGAAGGGTTTAGCTGCAGATTTCTACAAACTGCCAAGGGCTACTGCAATGAGAACTCTCTCAGAGGTAAGGGCGAGAATTGTATGGATTCTCAAGCTGTTTTCTGAACGACAGCATTAAACCTGCACAGAGAGAATCAGGCTCTCTGCCGCCATGTTGGGTACGCAGTTTCACACACAGAGGTGTCCGCATAGGAGCCAAGAACGTTCGTCAAAGACTGAGGTTCACTAGAGCTCTCTTAGAGAGCAAAGACTTGTTCATGTGGTTTTGCCTTCCCCTGTATGCGTGGGTCTCTGGGCACAACCCCAGCTCCGTGGAAACAACCCCTGAGCAAAGATCTCCAAGATCTGCTTTTCCCCCATGCTGGGAACCAGGGATCATAGGAGGCAGGAAAAGCAAGCCTCCTTCAGGCAAGAAGAGGCAGCCAACTAGCCTGTGTTTGGAAGCCTCTATTTGCAAGGAATGGGTTAGCTTCTCCAGAAGGAGACCTCCAGATCTGCTCAGAAGATAGAAATTCCAGAGGCAGGGTCGAGGTTCCTGACTGCCCTTTGCCAGCCTTGCAAAGACATTCCTAGATTCTAGCAATATTTTCCATGAAGGAGCAGGCATCGGGAATATGTCAGAGTTGACGGGTGCCTTACTGGCCTCAGCTCAGCTATTGCCTTTCCTTTCAAACTAGGATCAGGGCCTACTTGGTGAAGGGTAAGGGTCTACCTCTTTCCCAACTGCCAAGAGACACAGCAATGAGACCTCTGTCAAGGCGAGGGAAGCGTAAGCGGATGGATTCTCAAACAGGTGCTTTGCCACAAAGCATCAGCACCCCACGGAGAGAATCAGGCTCCCTTTGCCCCTATGTTCGGTGTGTAGCTTTACACACAGAGGTGTCTCTGTACGAGCCAAGAATGTTCCTAAGAGATGAGACACACTAACGTCTCCTACAGAGCATAGACCTGTCCATGTGGTTTTTCCTTCCCCTGTGAGATGGGTCCCCGAGGTCCACCCCAGCTCTGGGGATAGAGCCCCTGAGAAAAGATCTCCAGGAACCGCTTTTTGCCCAGGCTGGGAAACGCAGTTCACAGGAGGCAAGGCAAGCGAGCCTCCCGCAGGGAAAAATAGGCCTTACTGTCCCTGGAGGAGCAGGCTGCCAGAGTGTGTGACACCTGACTGGTGCCTTACTGGCCTCAGCTCCGCTATTGCATGTTCATCTGAACTTGAACCCAGGCCTACTTGGAGAAGTGTTTGTGTGCCGATTTCCAGAAACTGCGAAGGGCTACAGCAATGATAACTCTCTCAGTGGTAAGGGAGAGCATTGTGTGGATTCTCAATTTGTTGGTTGAACGACAGCGTCAAAGCTGCACAGAGAGAATCAGGTCTCTGTGTCTCTATGTTGGCTATGCAGCTTCCCACACAGAGATGTCCCCGTTGGAGCCAAGAACATTCCCCATAGAGTGAGGTTCACTAGAGCACTCCTAGAGAGCAAAGACTTATCCATGCGGTTTTCCCTTCCCCTGTGCGTGTGGGTCTCTGGGATCGGCCCCTGCTTCGTGGAAACAGCCTCTGAGAAAAGATCTCCAAGAACCTCTTATCCCCCAGGCTGGGAAGCGGAGTTCGCAGGAGGTGGGATAAGCAAGCTTCCTTCGGCAAGAAGAGACAGCCAACCGGCCTGTGTTTGGAAGCCTATATTTGCAAGGAATGGGTTAGTTTCTCCTGACCGAGACCGCCAGATGTGCTGAGAAGATAGAAATTCCAGAGGCAGGGTCGAGGTTCCTGACTGCCCTTTGCCAGCCTTGCAAAGACATTCCCAGATTCTAACGTTATTTTCCATGAAGGAGCAGGCATCGGGAATATGTCAGACTTGACTGGCGCCTTACTGGCCTCAGCTCAGCTACTGCCTTTCCATTCAAACAAGGACAAGGGCCTACTTGGTGAAGGGTAAGGGTCTGCTTCTTTCCAAACTGCCAAGGACTACAGCAATGAGACCTCTGTCAAGGTGAGGGAAGCCTATGCGGATGGATTCTTAGCAGGTGCTTTGCCACAAAGCATCAGCACCCACGGAGAGAATCAGACTCCCTTTGCCACTATGTTGGGTGTGTAGCTTCATGCACAGAGGTGTCTCTGTAGAAGCCAAGAATGTTCCTGAGTGATGAGGTTCACTAGAGCTCTCCTACAGAGCATAGACCTGTCCATGTGGTTTTGTCTTCCCCTGTGAGTTGGGCCCCCGAGGTCCGACCCAGCTCCAGGGAAACAGCCCCTGAGAAAAAATCTCCAGGAACAGCTTTGCGCCCAGGCTGGGAAATGCAGTTCACAGGAGGCAAGGCAAGCGAGCCTCCTGCAGGGAAAAAGAGGCCTTACTGCTCCTGGACGATCAGGCTGCAAGAGTGTGTGAGACCTCACTTGTGCCTTACTGGCCTCAGCTCCGCCGTTGCCTGTTGTTCCGAGCTAGGACCCAGGCCTACTTGGAGAAGGGTTAGGGTGCGGATTTCTACAAACTGTCAAGGACTACAGCAATGAGAATTCTCTTAGCAGTAAGGGAGAGCATTGTATGGATTCTCAAGCTGTTGTTTGAATGACAGCTTCAAAGCTACACAGAGAGAATCAGGCTCTCTGTTCCCCTATTTTGGCTGTGCAGCTTCACACACAGAATTTGATTCTGTTGGAGCCGGAAATATTCCTGAAAGACTTAGGCTCACCAAAGCTGTCCTCCAGAGCAAAGACATTGGATGTGGTTTTGCCTTCCCTTGCCAGTATGGGTCCCCTAGCTTGGCCCCAGCTCCGGGGATACAGCCTCTGAAAAAAATCTTCCAAGAAGCGATTTTTCCTCCAGGCTGTTAAGCGGAATTCGCAGTTTGCAAGTTAAGGAAGCCTGCTTCGTGGAAGAGCAAGCAGCCAACTGGCCCTGTGTTAGGAAGCCTGTATTTGAAAGGAATGGGTTAGCTTCTACAGCGGGAGAACCTCAGATCTGCTCAGGGGGCTGAAATACTAGAGTCAGGGTCGAGGTTCTCCCTTGTCCTTTGCGCACCTTGCAAAGACATTCCTAGCTTCTAGCGTTAGTGTCCCTGTAGTAGCAGGCTGCAGGAGCGTGTGATAAATGACTGCCGCGTTCCTGTCCTCAGCTCCGCTATTGACTTTCTATTCGAACTAGAACCCAGGCCTACTTTGAGAGGGGTTAGGGTCCAGTGTTTCCAAACTGCCAAGGGCTACGGCAATGCGAGCTCTGTCAGAGGTAAGAAAAGAGCAATTGGTTGGATTCTTCAGCTGCTGCGTGGCTGCACAGCTTCCGCGCTGCATGGAGAGCATGAGGCTCCTTGTGGCCCTATTTTGGGTACGCAGCAACATGCACACAGAATGTCTGTGTTCACTTATGTACAAGCTTATGTACACTAGAGCTCTCCTACAGAGCAAAGACCACTCAGTGGGCTCCAAGAGATACCTGTCGCGGCTCGAGAAGAGAGTGGAGTCCTTTGCTTCCCCTCGAGATGAGGCCTGACTCCCCGGGTGAGTATGGAATGCAACCCCAAATCCCTGTCGCCTATGGAGAGGAACATTAAGTCCTGGATACAAGCCTAGATGAGGTCTAGTTTGCCCTTCAGTGAATGGAGCCCAATCCACAGCTCTCCCTGGCAACTCGAATGGAAGATTAGACTTCCTGGGCCAACACGAGAGGAAGCCTGAATTCCCTGTCGTAACTCGAGAATCCCACCGAAACTCGAGAAAATCCACGTGCTTCCCTCATCATCGCAAGATGAGGCTCTTTGTCCGCTACAGCATCTCAAGAGAAGTCCCACGTTCCATCCTGAAGTGCGAAACGGCACTTGGCACCCTTGATGCGACCCCAAAAGTTCCGCGACATACCAGACTCACTCAAGGGGAACACCGAGGTTCCCGGCACCACTTCATCTGACCCCTTCTCCTCTCCTGATTGCGACAGGAGGGTCGACTCCCCTTCTCTGTCTGCAAGGGGTTCCCGACCTTCCGGGCGCACCTCAGGATGAGGCCGGTCTCATGAGGAAGTTCGAGACGTAGCCTCGTGGGTGGTGCCACATGCCGAAAGACCCCAATTTCACGGTCCACTCTTGAAAAGAACCCGATGCCAGCACACCTCTTTGAAGGAAAACCTGTGGATGAAGGCACAACACGAAGGGGCACTGACACCCGCGTGCATCGTCCAGAAAAACCCGCAGGTCCCACAGACATTTCGACAAGTGGCCTGTCACCCTGTAAACAACTCGAAAGGCAAACGAAGGTCCATTCCTCAACAGAAGACTAGGTGTGACTCTCTTGTCCCTACTCTGCAGGGACCATGGGATCCGAGTCAGAAACGGAGAGGAAGCCTGAGGTTCCTGCGTCCACTCGAGATGAGGCCCTCTTCCATTGCACCACACCCAGTGGAGTCCCGAGAGGCCCCTACCAACTCCACAGTATCCCTGAGTTCTCAGAGGCACAATGAGAAGCTCCCTGAGGTCACAGGCACAAGACGAGGGAACCCTGGGTTTTCTGCCATGACTCGAGAAAGACCTCGAGAGTGCTTCAAAATGTGTTGAGTCGCGATTCCCCTACCATGACTCGAGAGCCATGACACGCGCCCCCTCTTCACGCGCATGGAGACCTGACTAACCTGGCACTGCACGAGAGGCTCCCTGAGATCCTCATCGTACCTCGTGAGGAAACCCACACTGCCACGGCAGCTCGAGGAAACACATGAGACACCCCGGTCATCGCGAGATGAGGGCCTTATATTCCTGCATGGCCTGGAGACCAATCACGAGTCCTCTCTCCAAACTGAAGAGCAGGCTGGACTCCGTTGAGGCCGTTCAGGGGGCTCCAACAGATCCTTGTCGCGACTCGAGAGGAGAGCGGAGTCCTTGGCTTCCCCTCGAGACGAGGTCTGACTCCACGGGGGAGCCTGGAATGCAACCCCGAGATGCCTGCTTTCCCTGGAGAGGAATAGTAGGTCCTGGACACACGCCTAGGTGAGGTCTCTTCGGCCCTGCAGTGACTCGAGCGCAACCCCCAGATTTCCCTTGCAACTCGAGGCGAAGATTGGGCTTCCCAGGGCCAACCCAAGAGGAAGGCTGTGATCCCCATTGTAACTCGAGAATCCCGCCGCAACTCGAGAAAAACCACGTGGTTCTCAACTCTTGGCAAGATGAGACCCTTGCCCGCGACGGCGTCTCAAGGGAAGTCCCCTCTTCCGCCCTGAAGGGCGGAAAGGATCCTGCCAGCCTTCATGCGACCCCCAAAAGTTCCCCGACACGCCGGGTTCCCTCGAGGGGAACACCGAGTGTCCCGCAACCGCTTCCTCTGAGCCCCTTCTCCCCTCCAGATCGCGAAAGGAGAGTCGATTCCCCTGCGTGGTCTGGAAGGGGTTCCAGGCCTTCACGGGGCACCTAAGGATGAGGCCGGTCTCACGAGGAAATTCGAGACGAGCCACGTGGGTGGGGCCACATGCCGAACGACCGCGATTCCCCGGTCCGCTCTTGAGAAAGACCCGCGGCCCGGACCCCTCTTCGAAGGCAACCCTGTGGGTGAAGGCACAACACGAACGGGCACTGCCACCCCCGTGCATCGTCCGCAAAGACCCGCGGGTTCCACACACAGCTCGACGAGGGGCCTGAGACCCCCTGAGCAACTCGAGAGGCAAGCGGGGTTCCCTTCCTCAGACAAGACGAGGCCTGACTCTCCTGTCCCAACTCTGCAGGGACCCTGCGGTCGGAGTCCGAAACGGAGAGGAAGCCTGAGGTTCCTGCCTCCCCTCGAGGTGAGGCCCTCTTCCGTTGCGCCAGACCCAGCGGAGTCCCGAGGGGCCCCGCCACCTCCACAGGATCCCTCGCCTCTCAGAGGCACCCTGGGAAGTTCCCTAAGGTCCCCGGCAGAAGGCGAGGGAAACGAGGTTTTCCCGCCGCCGCCCGAGAAAGACCTCGAGAGTCCTTCTTCAATGCGTCTCGAGGCCCTAGACCCCTCCCGTGACTCGAGATCCATGACGCGCTCCCCATCGCCAGGCGCATGGAGACCTGACTTCCCTGGCGCCGCACGAGAGGTTCCCTGAAATCCTCGTCGTGCCTCGGGAGAAAATCCAAACGGGCGCCGCAGCTCGAGGAAACCCCTGAGACGCCCCCGTCCTCGCGAGCTGAGGGCCTTCTTTTCCTGCATGGCCTGGAGAGCAATCCCGGGTCCTCTCTCCAAACGGAAGAGGAGGCTGGACTCCCTTGAGGCCGCTGAGGGGGCTCCAAGCGACCCGCGTCGCGACTCGAGAGGAGAGCGGAGTCCTTGGCTTCCCCCCGAGACGAGGCCTGACTCCCCGGGGGAGCCTGGAATGCAACCCCGAGATCCCTGCCTTCCCTTGAGAGGAAAATTAGGTCCCGGACACACGCCTAGGTGAGGTCTCTTCGGCCCTGCAGTGACTCGAGCGCAACCCCCAGCTTTCCCTCGCAACCCGAGGGGAAGATTGGGCTTCCCAGGGCCAACCCAAGGGGAAGGCTGAGATCCCCGTCGTAAGTCGAGAATGCCGCCGCAACTCGAGAAAAACCACGTGGTTCCCACCTCTTGGCAAGATGAGGCCCTGACCTGCGACGGCGTCTCAAGGGAAATCCCCTTTTCCGCCCTGAAGGGCGAAACGTTCCCTGACAGCCTTCCTGCGACCCCCAAAAGTCCCCCGACACGCCGGGGTCCCCCGAGGGGAACACCGAGGGTCCCGGCACCGCTTCCTCTGAGCCCCATCTCCCCTCCTGATCGCGACAGGAGAGGCGATTCCCCTGCGTGGTCTGGAAGGGGTTCCCGGCCTTCCCGGCGCACCTCAGGATGAGGCCGGTCTCACGAGGAAATTCGAGACGAGCCACGTGGGTGGGGCCACATGCCGAACGCCCCCGATTCCCCAGTCCGCTCTTGAGAAGGACCCGAGGCCCGGACCCCTCTTCGAAGGCAACCCTGTGGGTGAAGGCACAACACGAAGGGGCACTGCCACCCCCGTGCATCGTCCGCAAAGACCCGCGGGTTCCACACACAGCTCGACGACGGGCCTGAGACCCCCTGAGCAACTCGAGAGGCCAGCGGGGTTCCCTTCCTCAGACAAAACGAGGCCTGACTCTCCTGTCCCAACTCTGCAGGGACCCTGCGGTCGGAGTCCGAAACGGAGAGGAAGCCTGAGGTTCCTGCCTCCCCTCGAGATGAGGCCCTCTTCCGTTGCACCAGACCCAGCGGAGTCCCGAGGGGCCCCGCCACCTCCACAGGATCCCTCGCATCTCAGAGGCACCCTGGGAAGTTCCCTAAGGTCACCGGCAGAAGGCGAGGGAAACGAGGGTTTCCCGCCGCCCCCCGAGAAAGACCTGGAGAGTCCTTCTTCAACGCGTCTCGAGGCCCTAGTCCCCTCCCGTAACTCGAGAGCCAGGACGCGCTCCCCCTCGCCACGCGCATGGAGACCTGACTTCCCTGGCGCCGCACGAGAGGCTCCCTGAGATCCTCGTCGTGCCTCGGGAGAAAACCCCCATGGGCGCCGCAGCTCGAGGAAACCCCTGAGATGCCCCCGTCCTCGCGAGCTGAGGGCCTTCTTTTCCTGCGTGGCCTGGAGAGCAATCCCGGGTCCTCTCTCCAAACGGAAGAGGAGGCTGGACTCCCTTGAGGCCGCTCAGGGTGCTCCAAGAGACCTGCGTCGCGACTCGAGAGGAGAGCGGAGTCCTTGGCTTCCCCTCGAGACGAGGCCTGACTCCCCGGGGGAGACTGGAATGCAACCCCGAGATCCCTGCCTTCCCTGGAGAGGAACATTAGGTCCCGGACACACGCCTAGGTGAGGTCTCTAGGCCCTGCAGTGACTCAAGCGCAACCCCCAGCTTTCCCTCGCAACCCGAGGGGAAGTTTGGGCTTCCCAGGGCCAACCCAAGGGGAAGGCTGAGATCCCCGTCGTAACTCGAGAATCCCGCCGCAACTCGAGAAAAGCCACGTGGTTCCCAACTCTTGGCAAGATGAGGCCCTTGCCCGCGACGGCGTCTCAAGGGAAGTCCCCTGTTCCGCCCTGAAGGGCGAAACGGTCCCTGACAGCCTTCCTGCGACCCCCAAAAGTCCCCCGACACGCCGGGGTCCCCCGAGGGGAACACCGAGGGTCCCAGCACCGCTTCCTCTGAGCTCCTTCTCCCCTCCTGATCGCGACAGGAGAGGCGATTCCCCTGCGTGGTCTGGAAGGGGTTCCCGGCCTTCCCGGCGCACCTCAGGATGAGGCCGGTCTCACGAGGAAATTCGAGGCGAGCCACGTGGGTGGGGCCACATGCCGAACGCCCCCGATTCCCCGGTCCGCTCTTGAGAAGGACCCGAGGCCCGGACCCCTCTTCGAAGGCAACCCTGTGGGTGAAGGCACAACACGAAGGGGCACTGCCACCCCCGTGCATCATCCGCAAAGACCCGCGGGTTCCACACACAGCTCGACGAGGGGCCTGAGACCCCCTGAGCAACTCGAGAGGCAAGCGGGGTTCCCTTCCTCAGAGAAGACGAGGCCTGACTCTCCTGTCCCAACTCTGCAGGGACCCTGCGGTCGGAGTCCGAAACGGAGAGGAAGCCTGAGGTTCCTGCCTCCCCTCGAGGTGAGGCCCTCTTCCGTTGCGCCAGACCCAGTGGAGTCCCGAGGGGCCCCGCCACCTCCACAGGATCCCTCGCCTCTCAGAGGCACCCTGGGAAGTTCCCTAAGGTCCCCGGCAGAAGGCGAGGGAAACGAGGCTTTCCCGCCGACCCCCGAGAAAGACCTCGAGAGTCCTTTTTCAACACTTCTCGAGGCCCTATTCCCCTCCCGTGACTCGAGAGCCAGGACGCGCTCCCCCTCGCCACGCGCATGGAGACCTGACTTCCCTGGCGCCGCACGAGAGGCTCCCTGAGATCCTCGTCGTGCCTCGGGAGAAAACCCCCACGGGCGCCGCAGCTCGAGGAAAGCCCTGATACGACCCCGTCCTCGCGAGCTGAGGGCCTTCTTTTCCTGCATGGCCTGGAGAGCAATCCCGGGTCCTCTCTCCAAACGGAAGAGGAGGCTGGACTCCCTTGAGGCAGCTCAGGGGGCTCCAAGAGACCTGCGTCGCGACTCGAGAGGAGAGCGGAGTCCTTGGCTTCCCCTCGAGACGAGGCCTGACTCCCCGGGGGAGCCTGGAATGCAACCCCGAGATCCCTGCCTTCCCTGGAGAGGAATATTAGGTCCCGGACACACGCCTAGTTGAGGTCTCTTTGGCCCTGCAGTGACTCGAGCGCAACCCCCAGCTTTCCCTCGCAACCCGAGGGCAAGATTGGGCTTCCCAGGGCCAACCCAAGGGGAAGGCTGAGATCCCCGTCGTAACTCGAGCATGCCACCGCAACTCGAGAAAAACCACGTGGTTCCCACCTCTTGGCAAGATGAGGTCCTTGCCCGCGACGGCGTCTCAAGGCAAGTCCTCTGTTCCGCCCTGAAGGACGAAACGGTCCCTGACAGCCTTACTGCGACCCCCAAAAGTCCCCCGACACGCCGGGTCCCCCGAGGGGAACACCAAGGGTCCCGGCACCGCTACCTCTGAGCCCCTTCTCCCCTCCTGATCGCGACAGGAGAGGCGATTCCCCTGCGTGGTCTGGAAGGGGTTCCCGGGCTTCCCGGCGCACCTCAGGATGAAGCCGGTCTCACGAGGAAATTCGAGATGAGCCACGTGGGTGGGGCCACCTGCCGAACGCCCCAGATTCCCCGGTCCGCTCTTCAGAAGGACCCGAGGCCCGGACCCCTCTTCGAAGGCAACCCTGTGGGTGAAGGCACAACACGAAGGGGCACTGCCACCACCGTGCATCGTACGCAAAGACCCGCGGGTTCCACTCACAGCTCGACGAGGGGCCTGAGACCCCCTGAGCAACTCGAGAGGCCAGCGGGGTTCCCTTCCTCAGACAAGACGAGGCCTGACTCTCCTGTCCCAACTCTGCAGGGACCCTGCGGTCGGAGTCCGAAACGGAGAGGAAGCCTGAGGTTCCTGCCTCCCCTCGAGGTGAGGCCCTCTTCCGTTGCGCCAGACCCAGCAGAGTCCCGAGGGGCCCCGCCATCTCCACAGGATCCCTCGCCTCTCAGAGGCACCCTGGGAAGTTCCCTAAGGTCCCCGGCAGAAGGCGAGGGAAACGAGGGCTTCCAGCCGCCCCCCGACAAAGACCTCGAGAGTCCTTCTTCAATGCGTCTCGAGGCCCTAGTGCCCTCCCGTGACTCGAGAGCCATGACGCGCTCCCCCTCGCCACGCTAGGAGACCTGACTTCCCTGGCGCCGCACGAGAGGCTCCCTGAGATCCTCGTCGTGCCTCGGGAGAAAACCCCCACGGGCGCCGCAGCTCGAGGAAACCCCTGAGACGCCCCCGTCCTCGCGAGCTGAGGGCCTTCTTTTCCTGCATGGCCTGGAGAGCAATCCCGGGTACTCTCTCCAAACGGAAGAGGAGGCTGGACTCCCTTGAGTCCGCTCAGGGGGCTCCAAGAGACCCGCGTCGCTACTCGAGAGGAGAGCGGAGTCCTTGGCTTCCCCCCAAGACGAGGCCTGACTCCCCGGGGGAGCCTGAAATGCAATCCCGAGATCCCTGCCTTCCCTGGAGAGGAATCTTAGGTCCCGGACACACGCCTAGATGAGGTCTCTTCGGCCCTGCAGTGACCCGAGCGCAACCCCCAGCTTTCCCTCGCAACTCGAGGGGAAGATTGGGCTTCCCAGTGCCAACCCAAGAGGAAGCCTTAGATCCCCGTCGTAACTCGAGAATCCCGCCGCAACTCGAGAAAAACCACGTGGTTCCCACCTCTTGGCAAGATGAGGCCCTTGCCCGCTACAGCTTCTCAAGAAAAGTCCCACGTTCCGTCTTGAAGTGCGAAACGATACTTGACACCCTTGATGTGACCCCAAAATTTCCTCGAAATATCGGTCTCACTCGAGGTGAACACTGAGGTTCCCGGCACCAGTTTATCTGAGCCCCTTCTCCCCTCCTGTTCGTGATAGGAGGGTCACTTCCCCTGCTTTGTTTGTAAGGGGTTCCCGACCTTCACGGGGCACTTCAGGATGAGGCTGGTCTCACGAGGAAATTCGAGGCGTAGCTCGCGGGTGGTGCCACATGCCAAAAGACTATGATTTCCCGGTACGCTCTTCATAAGAACCTCATGCCTGGACACCTCTTCGAAGGCAACCCTGTGGATGAAGGCACAACACAAAGGGGCACTGAGACCCTCGTGCATCGTCCGGAAAAACCCGCAGGTTCCACATACAGCTCAACAAGTGGCTTGTCACCCCTGAAGAACTTGAGAGGCAAGTGGGGTTTCATTCCTCTACACAAGACGAGGCCTGACTCTCCTGTCCCAATTCTGCAGGGACTTTGCAATCTGATTCAGACCAGCGCCAGTGAAGTCACGAGAGGAACGCTGAGGTTCCTGTCTCCACTCGAGATTAGGACCTCTTCCATTGCATGAAACCCAGTGGAGTCCCGAGAGACGCGTCCCAGCTCCACAGTATCCCTGACTTCTCAGAGGCACCCTGAGAAGCTCCCTGAGGCCACCAGCACAATTCGAGTGAACCCAGGGTTTACTGCCGCTACCATAGAAAGAACTCAAGAGTCCTTCTTCAACGCGCTTTGAGGCCTGATTCCCCTACCATGACTCGAGGGCAATGACGCGCTCCCTCTGCTACACTCATGAAGCCCTGACTTCCCTGGCGCCACACGAGAGGCTCCCTGAGCTCCCCGTCATACCTCGTGAGAAACCCCACACTGGCGCCGCAGATAGAGAAAACCCACGAGACGCCCCCGTTTTCGCGACATGACGGCCTTCTTTTCTAGCATGGCCTGGAGAGCAATCCTGAGTCCTCTCTCCAAACTCCACAGTAGGCTTGACTCCCTTTTGGTCACTCAGTGGACTCCAAGACATACCCGTCGCGACTCGAGAGGAGAGCGGTGTCTTTTCCTTCCCCTCGAGGCGAGGCCTGACTCCTCGGGTGAGTCTGATATGGGAACCGGAGATCCCTGTTTCCCCTGGAGAGAAACATTAGATCCTGGACACAAGCCTAGATGAGGTCTCTTTTTTCCTGCAGTGACTCGAGAGCAATCCCCAACTCTCTCTCGCAACTCGAATGGAAGACTGGACTTCCCTGGGCCAACAGAAGAGGAAGCCTGAATTTCCCGTTGTAACTCAAGAATCCCGCCACAACTCGAGAAAAACCACGTCATTCCCTCTATATCGCAAGATGCGGCCATTGCCGCTACAGCGTCTCAAAAGAAGTCTTACGTTCCATCTTGAAGTGCGATACGGTACTTGGCACCTTTGATGCGACACCAAAAGTTCCCCAACACACTGGTCTCACTGGAGGGGAACACCAAGGTTCCCGGCATCACCTCATCTGTGCCCCTTCTCCCCTCCTGATCGAGACAGGAGGGTCGATTCCCCTGCTTTGTCTGCAAGGGGTTCCGACCTTCCCGGCGCACCTCAGGTTGAGGCCGGTCTCACTAGGAAATTCGAGACGTAGCCTGGTGGGTGGTGCCACATGCGGAAAGACCCCGATTTCCCGGTCTGCTCTTAATAACCCAATGCCCGGACACCTCTTCGAAAGCAAACCTGTGGAGGAATGCACAACACGAAGGGGTACTGACATCCCCATGCATAATACGGAAAAACACGCAGATTCCAAACACAGATCGACAAGTGTCCGGTCATCCCTTGAAGCACTAGAGAGGCATGCGGAGTTCCGTTCCTCCACACAAGAGAAGGCCTGACTCTCATTTCCCAACTCTGCAGGGACCGTGCGATCGGAGTCAGAAATGTAGATGAAACCTGACGTTCCTGCATCAACTCGAAATGAGGCCCTCTTCCATTGCGCCATACCCAGTGGAGTCCCGAGAGGCCCCTCCCAACTCCACAGTATCCCTGACTTCTCAGAGGCACCCTCAGAAGCTCTCTGCGGTCACTGGCACAAGTCGAGTGAACCCAGGGTTTCCTGCTGCATTCTGAGAAAGACCTCGAGAGTCCCTCTTTACCGCGTCTTGAGGCCCGATACCCTACCATGACTGGAGAGCAATGACGCATTCCCCTCGCCACGCCCATGGAAACCCAACTTCCCTGGTGCCACACGAGAGGCTCCCTGCGCTCCCCGTCCTACCTCATGAAAACCTCACACTGGCACCGCCGCTCGAGAAAACTCACGAGACGCCCCCGTCATCGTAAGATGAGGGCCTTCTTTTCCTACATGACCTAGAGAGCAATCCCGAGTCCACTCTCCAAACTCCACTGGAGGCCTGACTCCCTTTAGGCCACTCAGTAGCCTCCAAGAGATACACATCGCTACTCTAGAGGAGAGCGGAGTCTGTTGCTTCCCCTCGAGCCGAGGCCTGACTACTTGGGTGAGTCTGGAATGGGATCCCGAGATCCGTGTCGCCCCTGTAGAGGAAAACTCGGTCCTGGAAACAAGCCTAAATGAGGTCTTTTTTGTCCTGCATTGACTCAAGTGCAATCCCCAGCTCTCCCTCGCAACTCGAATGGATGATTGGACTTCGCTGGGCCAACACAAGAGGAAGCCTGTATTCCCCGTTGTAATTCGAGAATCCCGTGGCAACTGGAGAAAAACAACGTGGTTCCTCTGTCATCGAAATATGAGGCCCCTGTCAGCTATAGCGTCTCCAGGGAAGTCCCATGTTCCGTCTTGAAGTGTGAAACGGTACTTGGCACCCTTGATGCGACCCCCAAATTTCCCTGACACCCTGGTCTCACTCGAGGAGAACATGGAGGTTCCCAGCACAGCTTCAGCTGAGCCTCTTCTCCCCTCCTGATGGCGACAGGAGGGTCAATTCCCCTGCTTTGTCTGGAAGGGGTTCCCAGACTTCCCGGCGAACCTCAGGATGAGGCCAGTCTCACGAGGGAATTCGAGACGTAGCCTCGTGGGTTGTGCCACATGCCGAAAGACCCCGATTTCCTGGTCCGCTACTGATAAGATCCCGATGCCTGGTCACCTCTTTGAAGGTAACCCTGTGGATGAAGGCACAAAACGAAGGGGCACTGACACCCCTGTGCATCGTCCCCCAAAACCGCAGGTTCCACATACAACTCGATAGGTGGCCTGTCATCCCGTGAACAACTCGAGAGGCAAGCAGAGTTCCACTACTCCACACAAGACGAGGTCTGACTCTCCTGTCCCAACTCTGCAGGGACCCTGCTATCCGAGTCAGAAATGGAGAGGAACCCTGACGTTACTGCCTCAATCCGAGATTAGGTCCTCTTCAATTGCACCAGTCCCTGTGATGTCCCGAGAAGCCCCTCTCTACTCCACAGTATCCCTGACTTCTCAGAGGAACCCCGCTAAGCTCCCTGAGGTCATGGGCACAAGTCAAGGGAACCCAGGGTTTCCTGCCACACCCCGAGAAAGACCTCGAGAGTTCTTCTTCGAAGCGTCTTGAGGCTCGATTCCCCTACCATGACTCGAGAGCAATGAGGCGCTCCCCCTCGCCATGTCCATGGAGACCTGACTTCCGTGGCACCACAGGAGTCTCCCTGAGCTCCCCGTCCTATCTCGTGAGAAACCCCAACCAGGCACTGCACCTTGAGAAAACCCACGAGACGCCCCGTCATCGCGAGATGAGGGCCTTCTTTTCCTGTATGGCCTAGAGAGCAATCCCGAGTCCTCTCTCCAAACTCCACAGGAGGCTTAACTCCATTTAGGCCACTCTTGGGCTCCAAAGGATACCCGTCACGACTCGAGAGGAGAGCAGAGTCCATTCATTCCCTTCGAGATGAGGCCTGACTCCCCGGGTGAGTCTGGAATGCAACCCCGAGATCCCTGTCGCCCCTGGAGAGAAAAACTCGGTCCTGGACACAAACCTAGATGAGCTTTATTTTGCCCTGCAGTGACTCGAGAGCAATCTCCAGCTCTCACTTGCAACTCGAATGGAAGATTGGACTTCCCTGGGCCAACACAAGAGGAAACCTGTATTCCCCGTCGTAACTCAAGAATCCTGCCGCAACTCGAGAAAAAACACGTGGGTCCCTCGTCAGCGCTAGATGAGGCCCTTGCCCACTACAGCGTCTCAAGAGAAGTCCCAGGTTCCGTCTTGAAGTGCGAAACGGTACTTGGCACCCTTGATTCAACCCGAAAAGTTACCCGACTTACCAGTTTCACTCAAGGGGAGCACCGAGGTTCCCGGCACTACTTCATCTGAGCCCTTTCTCTCCTCCTGATCCCGAAAGGAGGGTCGATTCCCCTGCTTTGTCTGGAAAGGGTTCCCGGACTTTCCTGCGCGCCTCAGGATGAGGCCGGTCTCACGAGGAAATTCGAGACGTAGCCTCGTGGGTGGTGCAACATGCTGAAAGACCCCGATTTCCGGTCCGCACTTGAGGAGATCCCGATGCCCGGACAACTCTTCGAAGGCAACCCTGTGGATGAAGTCACAACAGGAAGGAGCACTGACGCCCCCGTGCATCTCCGAAATACCCGCAGGTTCCACACACATCAAGAAAAGTGGTGTCATCCTTGAACAACTTGAGATGTAAGCGGAGTTCCATTCCTCCGCAGAACACGAGACCTGACACTCCTGAGCAAACTCAGCAGGGACCCTGCAATCTGAGTCAGATCCGGCTCCAGGAAGTCAGGAGCAGAACCCTGAGGTTCCTGCCTCAACTCGAGATGAGGCCCTCTTCCATTGCACCAAACCCAGAGGAGTCCCGAGAGGCCTCTCCCAAATCCATAGTATCCCTGATTTCTCAGAGGAACCCTGAGAAGCTCCCTGAGGTCACCAGCACAAGTCAAGGGAACCCAGGGTTTCCTGCCGCAACCCTAGAAAGACATCGAGAGTCCTTTTTCAACCCGTCATGAGGCCCGATTCCCCTACCCTGACTGGAGAGCAATGACGCGCTCCCCCTTGCCCCGCCCATGGAGACCTGACTTCCCTGTTGCCACACGAGAGGCTACCTGAACTCCCCGTCGTACCTCGTGAGAAACCCCACACTGGCGCCACAGCTCGAGAAAACCCACGAGACGCCCCCATCATCTCGAGATGTGGGCCTTCTTTTCCTGCATGGCCTGGAGAGCAATACCGAGTCCTCTCTCCAAACTGAAGAGGAGGCTTGACTCCCTTTAGACCAGTCAGTGGGCTCCAAGAGATACACGTCGCAACTCGAGAGGAGAGCCGAGTCCTTTGCTTCCCCTCGATACGAGGCCTAACTCCCCGGGTGAGTCTGTAATGCAAACCCGAGATCCCTGTTGCCCTTGGAGAGGATCATTGGGTCCTGAACACAAGGCTAGATGAGGTCGCTTTTGCCCTGCAGTAACTCGAGAGCACTCCCCAGCTTTCCCTCGCAACCCGAATGGAAGATTGGACCTCCCTGGGCCAACACAAGAGGAAGCCTGAATTCCCAGTAGTAATTCGAGAATTCCGCCTCAACTTGAGAAAAACCACGTGGTTCCCCCGTCATTGCAAGATGAGGCCCTTGCCCGCTCCAGCGTCTCAAGAGTAGTCCCACGTTCCGTCTTGAAGTGTGAAATGATATTTGGCACCCTTAATGCTACCCCAAAAGTTCCCCAACATACGGGTCGCACTCGAGGGGAACACCGAGGTTCCTGGCACCACTTCATCTGAGCCCCTTCTCCCCTCCTGATCGCGAAAGGAGGGTCGATTCCCCTGCTTTGTCTGCAAGGGGTTCCCGACCTTCTCCACGCACCTCAGATGAGGCTGTCTCACGAGGAAATTCGAGACGTAGCCTCGATGGTGGTGCCACATGCCGAAAGACCGCGATTTCGCGATCTGCTCTTGATAAGAACGCGATGCCCAGACACCTATTCGAAGATAGTGTGGATGAAGGCACAACACGAAGGGGCACTGACACCCCCGTGCATCGTCCGGAAAAGACCGCAGGTTACTCATACAGCTCAACAAGTGCCTGTCACCCAGTGAACAACTCGAGAGGCAAGCGGAGGTCCATTCCTGCACACAAGACGAGGCCTGACTCACCTCTGCCAACTATGCAGGGGGCTGCGATCGGAATCAGAAATGGAGAGGAACCCTGAGGTTCCTGCCTCCCCTCGAGATGAGGCCCCCTTCCATTTCACCAAACCCAGTGGAGTCCCGAGAGGTCTTTCCCACCTCCATAGTATCCCTGACTTCTCAGAGGCACCCGGAGAATCTCCCTGAGGTCACCGGCACAAGTCGAGGGAACCCAGGTATTCTTGCCAAGACCCGAGAGAGATCTTGAGAGTCCTTCTTCAACGCGTCTAGAGGCCTGATTCCCCTACCATGACTCGAGAGCAATGACGCGCTCCCCCTCGCCACACGCATCGAGACCTAACTTCCCTGGCGCCACACAAGAGGCTCCCTGAGCTCCCCGTCGTACCTCCTGAGAAACCAACACAGGCGCTGCAGCTCGGTAAAACCACCGAGACCCCCCTGTCTTCGTGAGATGAGGGCCTTCTTTTCCTGCATGTCTTGGAGTGCAATCCCGAGTCCTCTCTCCAAACTCCAGAGGAGGCTTGACTCCCTTTAGTCCACTCAGTGGGCTCCAAGAAATACCCGTCGCGACTCGAGAAGAGAGAGAAGGCCTTTGTTTCCCCTCGAGACGACGCCTGACTCCCGGGTGAGTCTGGAATGCAACCCCAAGTTCCCAGTCATCCCTTGAGAGGAACATTAGGTCCTAGACACAAGCCTGGATGAGGTCTCTTTTGCCCTGCAGTGACTCGAGCGCAACCCCCAGCTCTCCCTCGCAACTCGAATGGAAGATTGGGCTTCCCTGGGCCAACACAAGAGGAAGCCAGAAATCCCCTTCGTAACTCGAGAATCCCGCCGCACCTTGAGAAAAACCACGTGATTCCCCCATCATCCCAAGATGAGGCCCTTGCCCTCTACAGCGTCTCAAGAGAAGCCCCAAGTCCGTCTTGAAGTGCAAAACGGTACTTGGCACCCTTGAAGTGACCCGAAAAGTTTCCCGACACACCGGTCCCACTCGAGGGTAACACCGAGGTTCCCGGCACGACTTCAACTGAGCCCTTTCACTCCTCCTGATCGCGACAAGATGGTCGATTCCCCTGCTTTGTCTGGAAGGGGTTCCCGATCTTCATGGTGCACCTCAGGATGACACCAGTCTAACGAAGAAATTCGAGACGTAGCCTCATGGATGGTGCCACGTTCTGAAAGACCCCGATTTCCTGCTCTGCTATTGATAAGAACCCGATGTCCGGACACCTCTTTGAAGGCAACCCTGTGGATGAAGGCACAACACGAAGGGGCACTGACTCCCTCATGCATCTTACGGAAAAAACCGAAGATTCCACTCACAGCTCGACAAATGGTCTGTTATCCTGTGAACAACTCGAGAGGCAAGCGGAGTTCCATTCCTCCACACAAGACGAGGCCTGACTCTCCTGTCCCAACTCTTCAGGGACCCTGTGGTCGGAGTTTTAAATGGAGAGGAACCCTTAGGTTCCTGCCTCAACTCGAGATGAGAACCTTTGCCATTGCACCAAACCCAGTGGAGTTCCGAGAGCCCCTCCCAAGTCCACAGTATGCCTGACTTCTCAGAGGCACCCTGAGAAGCTCCCTGAGGTCACCGGTACAAGTCAAGGGAACCCAGGGTTTCCTGCCGCAACCTGAGAAAGACCTCGAGACTCCTTCTTCAACGCGTCTTGAGTCCCGATTTCCCTACCATGACTCGAGAGCATTTATGGGCTCCCCCTCGTCACACACATAGGGACCTGACTTTCCTGGCGCCACACGAGAGGCTCCCTGAGCTCCCCGTCGTACCTCGTGAGAAAACTCATAATTGTGCCCCAACTCGAGAAAACCCACAAGACGCCCCCGTCATTGCGAGCTGAGGGCCTTCTCTTCCTGCATGGCCTGGAGAGCAATCCCGAGTCCTCTCTCCAACACCACAGGAGGCTTTACTCCGAGTAGGCCACTCAGTGGGCTCCAAGACATACCCGACGCGACTCGAGAAGAGACTGGAGTCCTTTGCTTTCCTTCGAGAAGAGGCCTGACTCCCTGTGTGAGTCTGGAATGCAACTCCGAGATCCCTGTCACCCCTGGAGAGGAAAATTAAGTCCTGGGCACAGGCCTAGATGAAGTATATTTTGCCCTGCAGTGACTCGAGAGAAATCCCAGCTCTCCCTCGAAACTCGAATGGAAGATTGGACTTCCCTGGACCAACACAAGAGGAAGCCCGAATTCCCCGTTGTAACGCGAGAATCCTGCTGCAACTCGAAGGAAACCACGTAGTTCCCCCCTCATTTCAAGATGAAGCCCTTTCACGTTAGAGCGTCTCAAGAAAAGTCTCACGTTCATGTTGAAGTTTGAAACATTACTTGGCACCCTTCATCAGACTCCAAAAGTCCCCTGACATACCGGTCTCACTCGAGGGGAACCCCGAGGTTCCCAGCACCACTTCATCTGAGCCCCTTCTCCCCTCCTGATCGCGACAGGAGGGTCGATTAACCTGCTTTGTCTGGAAGGCTTTCTCGACCTTCCCAGCGCACCTCAGGATGAGCCCAGTCTCAAGAGGAAATTCGAGAGGTAGCCTCGTGTGTGGTGCCACATGCCAAAAGACCCCGATTCTCTGGTCCTCTCTTCACAAGAACCCATGCCCGGACACCTCTTCGAAGGCAACCCTGTGGATGAAGTCACAACACGAAGGGGCATTGACAACCCCGTGCATCATCTGGAAAAACCCACAGGTTCCACATACAGCTCGACAAGTGGCCTGTCACCTCGTGAACAACTTGGGAGGCAAGCAGAGTTCCATTCCTCCACACAGCACGAGCCCTGAGTCTCCTGTCCCAACTCAGCAGGGACGCTGCAATCGGTGTCTGAAATGGAGAGAAACAGTAAGGTTCCTGCATCAACTCTAAATGAGGCCCTCTTCCATTGCACCAAACCCAGTGGAGTCCCTAGAGGCCCCTACCAACTCCACAGTATCCCTGACTTCTCAGAGGCAACCTGAGTAGCTCTCTGAGGTCACCGGCAGAAGTCGAGGGAACCCAGGGTTTCCTGCCACAACCCCAGAAAGACCTCGAAAGATCTTCTTCAACGCGTCTTGAGGCCGGATTCCCCTAACATGACTCGAGAGCAATTACCCGCTCCCCCTCACCACGGGCATGGAGACCTGACTTCCCTGGTGCTGCACGAGAGGCCCCCTGAGCTCTCCATCGTACCTCGTGAGAAACACAACGTGGCGCCCCAGCTGGATTAAACCCACGAGACGTCCACGTCATCGCTAGATGTGGGCTTTCTTTTATTGCATACCCTGGAGAGCAATCCGGAGTCCTCTCTCCAAACTCCACAGGAGGCTTGACTCCCTGGAGGCCACTCAGTGGGCTCCAAGGGATACCTATCACGACCCAGGAGGATATCAGAATCCTTTGCTTCCCCTCGAGCCGAGGCCTGACTCACTGGGTGAGTCTGGAATGCGTCCCCGTGATCCCTATCGCCCCTGGAGAGGAACATTAGGTCCTGGACACAAGCCTAGATGAGGTCTATTTTGACCTGCCGTGACTCGAGAGCAATTCCCACCCAGCTCTCCCTGGTGACTCGAATGGAAGAATGGACTTCCCTGGGCCAACAGAAGAGGAAGCCTGAATTCCCCGTCGTAAGTCAACAATCCCATCGCAACTCGAGAAAAACCACGTGGTTTCCCCTTCATCACAAGATGAGGCCCTTGCCCACCACAGCGTCTCAAGAGAAGTCCCACGTTTCGTCTTGAAGTTTGAAACAGTATTTGGCAAGCTTCATGAGACCCCAAAAGTTCCCTGACATACCGGTCTCACTCGAGGGGAACACCGAGGTTCCCGGCACCACTTCATCTGAGCCCCTTCTCCCCTCCTGATCACGACAGTAGGGTCGATTAACCTGCTTTGTCTGGAAGGCTTTCCCGACCTTCCAGGGACACCTCAGCATGAGGCCCGTCTCACGAGGAAATTCGAGACGTAGCCTCGTGTGTGGTGCCGCATTCCAAAAGACCCCGATTTCCCGGTCCGCTCTTGATAAGAACCCGATGCCCGCACACCACTTCGAAGGCAACCCTGTGGATGAAAGCACATCACGAAGGGGCACTGACACCGCCGTGCATTGTCTGGAAAAAACCGCAGGTTCCACACACAGCTCGACAAGTGGCCTGTCACTCCTTGAACAACTCGAGAGGCAAGCGGAGTTCCATTCCTCCACACAAGACGAGGCCTGACTCTCCTGTCCCAACTCTGCAAGGACCCTGCGATCTGAGTCAGAAATGGAGAGGAACCCTGAGGTTCCTTCCTGATATCGAGATTAGGCCCTCTTCCATTGCAGCAAACCCAGTGGAGTCCCGAGAGGCCTCTCCCAGCTCCATAGTATCCCTGACTTCTCAGAGGCACCCTGAGAAGCTACCTGAGGTCACAGGCACAAGTCGAGGGAACACAGGGTTTCCTGCCGCAACCCGAGAAAGACCTCGAGCGTCCTTTTTCATTGCGTTGAGCCCTGATTCCACTACCATGACTCGAGAGCAATGACGTGTGCCCCCTCGCCACTCGTATGGAGACTTGACTTCCCTGACACCACACGAGAGGCTCCCTGAGCTCCCGGTCGTACCTTGTGAGAAACCCCACACTGGCACCGCAGCTCCAGAAAAACCACGAGACTCCCCCGACATCGCGAGATGAGGGCCTTCTTTTCCTGCATGGCCTGGAGAGCAATCCCGCGTGCTCTCTCCAAACTCCACAAGAGAGGAGCCAAGATTGCTGAGGAGTAGGACGGGGAGAACTCTTTTCCCCCCCAAACAATTTCATCAAAAGAGCATTTAAACGTCGAGTAAATTCCACAATACAACTTATGAATGCTGCCAGAGGACATCAGGCACCCAGAAAAGCAACCCAACTCTTGGAAAGTAGGTAGGAAAAAGTATAAAAGACAAAAAAAGAGACAAAAGAGGGAGGGAGGGATTTCCGTCCCGGGAAGATAGTCTTAAAAAGAGAAAAGTTTCCAAACACCAGGAAAGCTTTTCACTGCCAAATCTTTGCCAAGCTTTGGAAGCACAAAGGGCAACATAAGGGGGATAAAAATAAATAAACAATTAAAACTCGCAGATTGCAAGCCCTACGGTAACTCCCCCAGCCGCGAAGCAGTGCAGACGCCTGCTCACACCATTAGCAAGCAGGGGCTGGGCAGGGAGGCGCGGCGCGGGCTGCATCGCTTAGAGTAAGAATCTGGCCTGAATACCCTGAGCGCTATCTGAACGAAATAACTTGGGCTAGCAAACCAGACTCTGGGATATCTACCACGCAAAAAGCCAGCCCTAACCTAAGACACCGCCAGGCCCGCGCACGGAACAAAGGACTGAACAGAGATAGCCGGCTGCAGACCTTCCCCCTCTGGTGACAGGCAGCCAGAGCCGGAAGGGGGCAATCGCAGCCCCAGAGAGACATTATCTATAAAATTGTAAGCAGGCTTCTTTGCTAACTAAAACTTCTTGGGGATCTGGACGGTCAACATCTGCCTGAGAAGGTGCGCCTGTTTTACACCCAGATAACCGAGTGGCAGGGAGGCGATAAGTCACAACATTGGCGCTCGCCAAACATCTCATTACCTGAGCTGCTCGGACCTGGGAAGAGCACAAAACGCAGGCCCAACCGAGCCTGTGCCTCTGAGGACTACCCGAGTGCCTGAACCTGAGTGGCTTGGACCTGGGAGGTGCATGCAGCCCAGGGCCAGCCTCGGATTGTTCCCGGTGGAACAACCTAGAGCCCGAGCAGTGTGGGCAGGGAGGCTACACGCGCCGTGAGCGGGGGCAGACCCAGTGTGGCTGAGGCACTGTGACCGCACGCCACTGTTATTTGTTTGCAGCATCCCTCCCTCCCTCCCCACAGTGCAACTGAACAAGTGAGCCTAAAAAAAAAGTGTCCTCCACCGTCCCCTTTGTGTCAGGGCGTAAACCAGACACTGAAGAGACCAGCAAACAAAAGAAGCTATAACAGAGGGAATCGCCTTGGAAGCTACAGGCAATAGATTAAAACCCTGTGGTTACTAGGACTACATAGGAAGGTGCCTCTAGATCTTGAGAAATATAAGTCGGACCAAGGAACTAGCCAAAAATGAACTGAACCCACGATACTCACAACAAAACCAGAGAAAGTCCTAGATATATTTTTATGATCATTCTTTCTTTTTTTTAATTTTTTTAATTTTAAGTCCTCTATTGTTCCTTTAATTTTCACTTTTATAACCTATTACTTTGCAAAAAAAAGACCCTATTTTTTTCTTCTTCAGCAGACTTCATATATATATATATATATATATATATATATATATATATATATAAAATAATTTTTTGACCTTGTTTTTTTGTTTTTTTTTTTTTCTTCTTTTAACATTGTATTTTTGAAATTCCAAACTCTACTCTAGATTTCTAATTTATGCTTTTTGGTATTTGATATCAATTTTGTACCTGTAGTTTCTTGATAATTTTTGCGACATTGCTTGTTTTTGTTTGTTTGTTTTCTCTTTAGTTTTCTTCTTCCTTTTTTTTAACATTGTATTTTTGAAATTCCAAACTCTACTCTAGATTTTTAATTTTTGCTTTTTGATATTAGTTATCAATTTTGTACCTGTATTTTCTTGATAATTTTTGCGACCTTGTTTGTTTTTCTTTGTTCGTTTTTTCTCTCTTTCTTTTCCTTCTTCTTTTCTTTAACATCGTATTTTTGAAATTCCAAACTCTACTCTAGATTTTTAATTTTTGCTTTTATGTATTTGTTACCAATTTTGTACCTTTAAGAACCCAATCTTCAGTACCCATTTTTCACTAGGGAGCGAGATTACTGGCTTGACTGCTCTCTCTCCCTTTGGACTCTCCTTTTTCTCCACCGGGTCGCCTGTGTCTCCTCCCTAACTCCTCTCTACTCTACCCAACTCTGTGAATTTCGGTGTATTCCAGACGGTGGAGAACACTTAGGGAACTGATTACTGGCTGGATCTGTCTCCCTCCTTTTCATTCCCCCCTTTTATCCTTCTGGCCACCTCTGTCTCCTTCCTCCTTCTTCTCGTCTCTGTATAACTCTGTGAACATCTCTGAGCGGTCCAGTTGTGGAGTGCACATAAGGAAGTGACGACTGGCCAGCCCACTCTCTCCACTATTGATTCCACCTGATCTCATTTGGGTCACCTCTAATTCCCTCCTCCCTCTTCTCTTCTCCATGTAACGCTGTGAACCATTCTGAGTGGCCCTCACAGTAGAGAAACTTTTCTTCTTTAACGTAGATGTTTTATCAATGGTGCTGTATAGAAGGAGAAGTTTTGAAACTACTGTAAAAGTAAGACAGATAACTGGAAGCAGGAGGCTTATGACCAAACCCTGACTCCAGGGAACTCCTGACTCCAAGGAACATTAATTGACAGGAGCTCATCAAATGCCTCCATACCGACACTGAAATCAAGCACCACACAAGGGCCAACAAGTTCCAGGGCAAGACATACCAAGCCAATTCTCCAGCAACAAAGGAACACAGCCTTGAGCTTCAAGATACAGGCTGCCCAAAGTCACCCCAAAACCACAGACATCTCATAACTCATTACTGGACACTTCATTGCACTCCAGAGAGAAGAAATACAGCTCCACCCACCAGAACACGGACACAAGCTTCCCTAACCAGGAAATCTTGACAAGACACCTGTACAAACCCACACACAGCGAGGAAATGCCACAGTAAAGAACTCCACAAACTGCCAGAATACAGAAAGGACACCCCAAACTCAGCAATTTAAACAAGATGAGACAGAGGAATACCCAGCAGATAAAGGAACAGGATAAATGCCCACCAAACCAAACAAAAGAGGAAGAGATAGGGAATCTACCTGATAAAGAATTCCGAATAAGGAGAGTGAAATGGATCTAAAATCTTGAAATTAAAATGGAATCACAGATAAATAGCCTGGAGACAAGGATTGAGAAGATGCAAGAAAGGTTTAACAAGGACCTAGAAGAAAAAAAAAAGAGTCAATATATAACGAATAATGCAATAAATGAAATTAAAAACACTCTGGAGGCAACAAATAGTAGAATAACAGAGGCAGAAGATAGGATTAGTGAACTCGAAGATAGAATGGTAGAAATAAATGAATCAGAGAGGATAAATGAAAAACGAATTAAAAGAAATGAGCACAATCTCAGAGACCTCCAGGACAATATTAAACGCTACAACATTCGAATCATAGGGGTCCCAGAAGAAGAAGACAAAAAGAAAGACCGTGAGAAAATACTTGAGGAGATAATAGTTGAAAACTTCCCTAAAATGGGGAAGGAAATACCCACTCAAGTCCAAGAAACCCAGAGAGTCCCAAACAGGATAAAGCCAAGGCGAAACCCCCCAAGACACATATTAATCACATTAACAAAAATCAAACACAAAGAACAAATATGAAAAGCAGCAAGGGAAAAACAACAAATAACACACAAGGGAGTTGCCATAAGGATAACAGCTGATCTTTCAATAGAAACTCTTCAAGCAAGGAGGGAATGGCAAGACATACTTAAAATGATGAAAGAAAATAACCTACAGCCCAGATTATTGTACCCAGCAAGGATCTCATTCAAGTATGAATGAGAAATCAAAAGCTTTTCAGACAAGCAAAAGCTGAGAGAATTCTGCACCACCAAACCAGCTCTCCAACAAATACTAAACAGGAAACACAAAAACGGGGTATAAATTCAAACCCCAAACAATAAAGTAAATGACAATGGGATCATACTTATCAGTAATTACCTTAAACGTAAATGGGTTGAATGCTCCAACCAAAAGACAAAGACTGGCTGAATGGATACAAAAACAAGACCCCTACATATGTTGTCTACAAGAGACCCACCTCAAAACAGGGGATACATACAGACTGAAAGTGAAGGGCTGGAAAAAGATTTTCCATGCAAATAGGGACCAAAAGAAAGCAGGAGTAGCGATACTCATATCAGATAAAATAGACTTTAAAACAAAGGCTGTGGAAAGAGACAAAGAAGGTCACTACATAATGATCAAAGGATCAATCCAAGAAGAAGATATAACAATTATAAATATATATGCACCCAACGCGGGAGCACCACAGTATGTAAGACAAATGCTAACAAGTATGAAAGGAGAAATTAACACTAACACAATAATAGTTGGAGATTTTAATACCCCACTCACACCTATGGATAGATCAACTAAACAGAAATTTTACAAGGAAACACAAACTTTAAATGATACAATAGACCAGTTAGACCTAATTGATATCTATAGGACATTTCATCCCAAAACAATGAATTTCACCTTTTTCTAAAGTGCACATGGAACCTTCTCCAGGATAGATCACATCCTGGGCCATAAAGCTGGCCTTGGTAAATTCAAAAAAATAGAAATCATTCCAAGCATCTTTTCTGACCACAATGCAGTAAGATTAGATCTCAATTACAGGAGAAAAACTAGTAAAAATTCCAACATATGGAGGCTAAACAACACGCTGCTGAATAACCAACAAATCACAGAAGAAATCAAAAAAGAAATAAAAATTTGCATAGAAACGGATGAAAATGAAAACACAACAACCCAAAACCTGTGGGACACGGTAAAAGCAGTCCTAAGGGGAAAGTTCTTAGCAATACAGGCACACCTCAAGAAACAAGAAAAAAGTCAAATAAATAAACTAACTCTACACCTAAAGCAACTAGAAAAGGAAGAAATGAAGAACCCCAGGGTTAGTAGAAGGAAAGAAATCTTAAAAATTAGAGCAGAAATAAATGCAAAAGAAACAAAAGAGACCATAGCAAAAATCAACAAAACCAAAAGCTGGTTCTTTGAAACGATAAATAAAATTGACAAACCATTAGCCAGACTCATCAAGAAACAAAGGGAGAAAAATCAAATCAATAAAATTAGAAATGAAAATGGAGAGATCACAACAGAAAACACAGAAATACAAAGGATCATAAGAGACTACTATCAACAATTATATGCCAATAAAATGGACAACGTGGAAGAAATGGACAAATTCTTAGAAAAGTACAACTTTCCAAAACTGGACCAGGGAAGAACTAGAAAATCTTAACAGACCCATCACAAGCACGGAAATTGAAACTGTAATCAAAAATCTTCCAGCCAACAAAAGCCCAGGTCCAGACGGCTTCACAGCTGAATTCTACGAAAAATTTAGAGAAGAGCTAACACCTATCCTGCTCAAACTCTTCCAGAAAATTGCAGAGGAAGGTAAACTTCCAAACTCATTCTATGAGGCCACCATCAGCCTAATACCAAAACCTGCCAAAGATCCCACAAAAAAAGAAAACTACAGGCCAATATCACTGATGAACATAGATGCAAAAATCCTTAACAAAATTCTAGCAATCAGAATCCAACAACACATTAAAAAGATCATACACCATGACCAAGTGGGCTTTATCCCAGGGATGCAAGGATTCTTCAATATCCACAAATCAATCAATGTAATACACCACCTTAACAAATTGAAAAATAAAAACCATATGATTTTCTCAATAGATGCAGAGAAAGCCTTTAACAAAATTCAACATCCATTTATGATAAAAACTCTCCAGAAAGCAGGAATAGAAGGAACATACCTCAACATAATAAAAGCTATATATGACAAACCCACAGCAAACATTATCCTCAATGGTGAAAAATTGGAAGCATTTCCTCTAAATTCAGGAACAAGACAAGGGTGCCCACTTTCACCATTACTATTCAACATAGCTTTGGAAGTTTTGGCCACAGCAATCAGAGCAGAAAAAGAAACAAAAGGAATCCAAATTGGAAAAGAAGAAGTAAAACTCTCACTGTTTGCAGATGACATGATCCTCTACATAGAAAACCCTAAAGACTCCAGCAGAAAATTACTAGAACTAGTCAATGACTATAGTAAAGTTGCAGGATATAAAATCAACACACAGAAATCCCTTGAATTCCTATACACTAATAATGAGAAAACAGAAAGTGAAATTAAGGAAACAATTTCATTCACCATTGAAATGGAAAGAATAAAATACTTAGGAATATACCTACCTAAAGAAACTAAAGACCTATACATAGAAAACTATAAAACACTGGTGAAAGAAATCAAAGAGGACACTAATAGATGGAGAAATATACCATGTTCATGGATTGGAAGAATCAATATAGTGAAAATGAGTATACGACCCAAGGCAATTTATAGATTCAATGCAATCCCTATCAAGCTACCAAAAGTATTCTTCACAGAGCTAGAACAAATAATTTCACAATTTGTATGGAAATACAAAACACCTCGAATAGCCAAAGCAAACTTGAGAAAGAAGAATGGAACTGGAGGAATCAACCTACCTGATTTCAGGCTCCGCTACAAAGCCACAGTTATCAAGACAGTATGGTACTGGCACAAAGACAGAAATATAGATTAGTGGAACAAAATAGAAAGCCCAGAGATAAATCCACACACATATGGACACCTTATCTTTGACAAAGGAGGCAAAAATATACAATGGATTAAAGACAATCTCTTTAACAAGTGGTGCTGGGAAATCTGGTCAACCACTTGTAAAAGAATGAAACTAGAACACTTTCTAACACAATACACAAAAATAAACTCAAAATGGATTAAAGATCTAAACGTAAGACCAGAAACTATAAAACTCCTAGAGGAGAACATAGGCAAAACACTCTCTGAAATACATCACAGCAGGATCCTCTATGACCCACCTCCCTGAATATTGGAAATAAAAACAAAAATAAACAAATGGGACCTAATTAACCTTAAAAGCTTCTGCACATCAAAGCAAACTATTAGCAAGGTGAAAAGACAGCCTTCAGAATGGGAGAAAATAATAGGAAATGAAGCAACTGACAAACAACTAATCTCAAAAATATACAAGCAACACCTACAGCTCAACTCCAGAAAAATAAATGACCCAATCAAAAAATGGGCCAAAGAACTAAATAGACATTTCTCCAAAGAAGACATACAGATGGCTAACAAACACATGAAAAGATGCTCAAAATCACTCATTATCATAGAAATGCAAATCAAAACCACTATGAGGTACCATTTCACGCCAGTCAGAATGGCTGCAATCCAAAAGTCTACAAATAATAAACGCTGGAGAGGGTGTGGAGAAAAGGGAACCCTCTTACACTGTTGGTGGGAATGCAAACTAGTACAGCCACTATGGAGAACAGTGTGGAGATTCCTTAAACAACTGGAAATAGAACTGCCTTATGATCCAGCAATCCCACTGCTGGGCATACACACTGAGGAAACCAGAAGGGAAAGAGACACGTGTACCCCAATGTTCATCGCAGCACTGTTTCTAATAGCCAGGACATGGAAGCAACCTAGATGTCCATCAGCAGATGAATGGATAAGAAAGCTGTGGTACATATACACAATGGAGTATTACTCCGCCATTAAAAAGAATAGAATGAATCAATTCTAATGAGGTGGATGAAACTGGAGCCTATTATACAGAGTGAAGTAAGCCAGAAAGAAAAACACCAATACAGTATACTAACACATATATATGGAATTTTGAAAGACGGTAACAATAACCCTGAGTACGAGACAGCAAAAGAGACACTGAGGTATAGAAGAGTCTTATGGACTCTGTGGGAGAGGGAGAAGGTGGGAAGATTTGGGAGAATGGCATTGAAACATGTAAAATATCATGTATGAAAAGAGTTGCCAGTCCAGGTTTGATGCATGATACTGGATGCTTGGGGCTAGTGCACTGGGACGACCCAGAGGGATGCTATGGGGGGGAGGAGGGAGGAGGGTTCAGGATGGGGAGCACATGTATACCTGAGGCGGATTCATTTTGATATTTGGAAAAGCTAATACAATTATGTAAAGTTTAAAAATAAAATAAAATTAAAAAAAAAATCCACAGGAGGCTTGACTCCCTTTAGGCCACTCTGTGGTCTCCAAGAAATACCCGTCGGGACTCGAGAGCAGAGCAGAGTCCTTTCCTTCCTCTCGAGATAAGGCCTGACTCCTCGGGTGCGTCTAAAATGCAACCCCGAGATCTCTGTCGCCCCTGGAGAGGAACATTAGGTCCTGGACACAAGCTTAGATGAGGTCTCTTTTGCCCTGAAGTGACTCGAGAGCAATCCCTAGCTCTCTCTCGCAACTCCAATGGAAGATTGGACTTCCCTGGGCCAACACAAGAGGAAGCCTGAATTCCCCATCGTAACTCGAGAATCCTGCCGAAACTCAAGAAAAACCACGTTTACCCCGTCATCGCAAGATGAGGCCCTTGCCCGCTACAGCGTCTAAAGAGAAGTCCCACGTTTCTTCTTGAAGTGTTTTCACACTTCAAGTGTGAAAACTCGGCACCCTTGATGCGATTCCAAAAGTTCCCCGACACCCTGGTCTCTCTCGAGGGGAACACCGAGGTTCCCGGTACGACTTCATCTGAGTCACTTCTCCCCTCCTGATTGCGACTGGAGGGTCGACTCCTGTGCTTTGTCTGGAAGGGGTTCCCAACCTTCCCGGCGCACCTCAGGATGAGGCCGGTCTAACGAGAATATTTGAGACGTAACTTCATGGGTGGTAACACATGCTGAAAGACCCCGATTCCCCGGTCCGCTCTTGATAAGAACCCGATGCCCGGACACCTCTTCAAAGGCAGCCTTGTGGAAGAAGGCACAACACGAAGGGGCACTGACACCCTCGTGCATCGTCTGGAAAAACCCGCAGATTCCAAACACAGTTCGACAAGTTGCCTGTCACCGCGTGAATAACTCGAGAGGCAAGCCTAGTTCCATTCCTCCTTACAAGACGAGGCATGACTCTCCTGTCCCAACTCTGCAGGGACCCTGCGATCTGAGTCAGAGATGGAGACGAACCCTGAGGTTCCTGCCTCCACTCGAGATGAGGCCCTCTTCTATTGCACCAAACCCAGTGGAGTCCCGAGAGGGCCCTCCCAACTCCAGGGTATCCCTGACTTCTCAGAGGCACACTGAGAAGCTCCCTGAGGCCACCGGCACTAGTCGAGGGAACCCAGGGTTTACTGCCGTGACCCAAGAAACACCTTGAAAGTCCTTCTTTAATGGTTCTTGAGGCCCGATACACCTACCATGACTCTAGAGCAATGACGCGCTCCCCCTCGCAATGCGCATGGAGACCTGACTTCCCAAGCGCCACATGAGAGGCTCCTTGAGCTCCCCGTAGTACATCATGAGAAACCCCACACTGGCGCCGCAGCTCGAGAAAACCCATGAGACACTCCCGTCATCACGAGAGGAGGGCCATCTTTAACTGCATGGTATGCAGATCAAGCGTGAACCTTCTGTCCAAGCTACACAGGACGCTTGACTCCCTTTAGGCCACTCATTGGGCTCCAAGAGTTACATGTCGCGACTCGAGAGGATAGTGGAGTCCTTTGCTTCCACTCGAGACGAGGCGTGACCCACCGGGTGAGGCTGGAATGCGACCCCGATATCCCTGTTGCCCCTGGAGAGCAATACTACGTCCTGGACCCAAGCCTAGATGAGGACTCTTTGCCCTGAAGTGACTCGAGAGCAACCCACAGCTCTCTCTGACAAGTTGAATGGAAGATTGGACTTGCTGGGCCAACACAAGAGGAAGCCTGAATTCCCCGTCGTAACTCGAGAATCCCGCCACATCTCGAGAAAAACCACGTGTTTCGCTCGTCATCGCAATATGAGGCCCTTGCCCACTAGAGCATCTCCAGAGAATTCCCACGTTCCGTCTTGAAGTGCGAAACTGTACTTGGCACCCTTGATGCGACCTCAAAAGTGCCGTGACATACCGGTCTCACTCGAGGGGACCACCGAAGTTCCCGGCACCACTTCATCTGATCCCCTTCTCCCCTTCTGATCGCGACCGGTAGGTCGATTCCCGTGCTTTGTCTGTAAGGGTTTCCCTACCTTCCCGGCGAACCACAGGATGAGGCCGGTCTCCTGAGGAAATTCGAGATGTAGCCTCGTGGGTGGTACCACATGCTGAAAGACCCCAATTTTCTGGTACGCTCTTGAAAAGAACCCGATGCCCGGACACCTCTTTGAAGGCAACCCTGTGGATGAAGGCACAACACGAAGGGGCACTGACACCCCTCTGCATCATCCGGAAAAACCCACAGGTTCCACACACAGCTCAACAAGAGGCCTGTCACTCCATGAACAACTCGCAAGGAAAGCGGAGATCCATTCCTCCACAGAAGACGAGGCGTGACTCTCTTGTCCATACTCTGCAGGTACTCTGCGACCCGAGTCAGAAATGGAGAGGACCCCTGAGGTTCCTGCCTGCATACGAGATGAGGCCCTCTTCAATTGCACCAAACCCAGTTGAGTAACGAAAGGCCCCTCCCAAATCCACAGTGTCCCTGACTTCTCAGAGGCACCCTGAGAAGTTGCCTGAGGTCACCGACACAATTCGAGGGAACCCAGGGTTCCCTGCCGCAACCCGAGAAAGACCTCGAGAGTCCTTCTTCAATGCGTCTTGAGGCCCGATTCGCCTACTATGACTCGAGAGCAATCATGCACTCCCCTTCACCACACGCACGGAGACCTGACGTCCCTAGCACCACACGAGAGGCTCTCTGAGCTCCCCGTTGTACCTCGTGAGAAATCTGATACTGGCGCCACAGCTGGAGAAAACCCACGAGACGCCCCCGTCATCGCAAGATGAGGGCCTTTATTCCTGCATGGCCAGGAAAACAATCCCGAGTCATCTCTCCAAACTCCATAGGAGGCTTCACTCCCTTTACGCCACGCAGTGGGCTCCAAGAGATACCCGTCGCGACTTGACAGGAGAGCAGAGTCCTTTTTTTCCCCTCAAGACGAGGCCTGACTCTCCGGGTGAGTCGAGAATGCAACCCTGAGGTCCCTGTCGGCCCAGTAGTGGAACAATAGGTCCTGGACACAAGCGTAGATGATATCTATTTTGCCCTGCAGTGACTGGAGAGCAATCCCCAGTTCTAACTCGCAACTCGAATGGAATACTGGATTTTCCTGGCGCTACACAAGAGGCTCCCTAAGATCCCCGTGGTACTTCATGAGACACCCCACACTGGCGCCGCAGCTCGAGAAAACCCACGAGACGCCACCGTCATCTCGAGATGAGGACCTTCTTTTCCTGCATGGCCTGGAGTCCAATCCCGAGTCCTCTCTCCAAACTCCACAGGAGGCTTCACTCCCTTTAGTACACACATTGGGCTCCAAGAGATACCCATCACGACTCGAGACGAGAGCGGAATTCTTTGCTTACCCTCGAGGTGAGAACTGACTCCCTGGATGAGTCTGGAATGCAAACCCGAGATCCCTGTCGCCCCTGGAGAGCAACATTAGATCCTGGACACAAGCCTAGATTAGGTCTCTTTTGCCCTGCAGTGACTCTAGCGCAATCCCCAGCTCCCCCTCGCAACCCGAATGGAAGATTGGATTTCAAGGCCAACAAGAGGAAGCCTAAATTCCCGGTCATAACTCGAGAATCCCGCCGCATCTTGAGCAAAACCACGTGGTTCTCCCGTCATCGTAAGATGAGGCCCTTGCCCGCTACAGCGTTTCAAAAGATGTCCCAGGTTCCATCTTGAAATGCGACGGCACTTGGCACCCTTGATGCGACCCCAAAAGTCCCCCAACACGCCGGTCTCACTCAAGGGGAACACCGAGGTTCTCGGCACCGCTTCATTTAAGCCCCTTCTCCCCTCCTGATCGTGACCGGTGGGTCGATTCCCCTGCTTTGTCTGCAAGGGGGCCCGACCTTCCCTGCACAACTCAGGATGAGGCCGGTCTCATGGGGAAATTCGATACGTAGCTTTGTGGGTGGTGCCGCTTGCTGAAAGACTCCAATTTCCCTGTCCGCTCTTGATAAGAATCCGATGCTCGGACACCTCTTGGAAGGCAGCCTTGAGTATGAAGGTACAACACGAAGGGGCACTAACACACCTGTGCATCATCCGGAAAAACGGGCAGGTTACATACACAGCTCGACAAGTGGCCTGTCACCTCGAGAACAACTCGAGAGGCAAGAGGAGTCCCATCCTCCAGAAAAGACGAGGCCTGACTCTCCTGTACCAACATGCAGGGACCTTGCGATCTGAGTCAGAAATGGAGAGGAACACTGAGGTTCCTGCTTCAACTCGAGATGAGTCCCTCTTACATTCCACCAAATGCAGAGGAGTCTCGAGAGGCCCCTCCAAACTGCACAGTATCCCTGACTTCTCAGAGGCACTCTGAGAAGCTCCCTGAGGTCGCAGGCACAAGTCAAGGGAACCCTGGGTTTTATGCAGTGACCCGAGAAAGACCTCGAGAGTCCTTCTTCAACCCGTCTTGAGGCCCGATTACCCTACCATGACTCGAGAGCAATGACGATCTCCCCCTAGCCATCTCATGGGGACCTGACTTCCCTGGCGCCACACGAGAGGCTCCCTGAGCTCCCTCTCGTACCTCATCAGAAACCCAGCACTAGCGCGGCAGTCTAGAAAACCCACGAGACGCCGCCGTCATCGCGAGATGAGGGCCTTCTTTTCCTGCATGGCCTGGAGAGGAATCCCGAGTCCTCTATCCAAACACCACAGGAGGCTTGACTCCCTTTATGGCACACAGTGGGCTCCAAGAGATACCCATCGCGACCCAAAAGGACAGCAGAGTTCTTTGCTTCCCCTTGAGATGAGGCCTGATTCCCCGGGTGAGTCTGGTATGCAAGCCCGAGATCCCTGTCGCCCCTAGGGACGAACATTAAGTCCTGGACACAAGACTAGATGAGGTCTATTTTGCCCTGCAGTGACTCGAGGGCAATCCCCAGCTCTCCCTTGAAACTCGAATGGAAGATAGGACTTCCCTGGGCCAACACATGAGGAAGACTGTATTCCCTGTCAAAACTCGAGAATCCCGCCACAACTCGAGAAACGCCACGTGGTTCCCCCGTCATCGCAAGATGAGGCCCTTGCCCCCTACAGCGTCTCAAGAGAAGTCCCACGTTCCGTCTTGAAGTGCGAAACGGTATTGGCACCCTTGATGCGACCTCAAAAGTTCCTCGCCACACCAGTCTGACTCAAGGTGAACACCGAGGTTCCCGGCACCACTACATCTGGGCCCCTTCTCCCCTCCTGATCGCGACAGGAGGGTCGATTCCCCTGTTTTGTCTTGAAGGGGTTCCCGCCTTTCCCGGTGCATCTCAGGATGAGGCCGGTCTCACGAGGATATTCGAGACATAGCCTCGTGGATGGTGACACATGCCGAAAGACCCCGATTTCCCGGTCCGCTCTTGATAAGATCCCAATGCCCGGACACCTCTTTGAAGATAACCCTTTTGATGAAGGCACAACACGAAGGGGCACTGACACCCCCGGGTATCGTCCGCAGAAACCCGCAGGTACCACACACAGCTCGAGAAGTGACCTGTCACCCCGTGAACAACTGGAGAGGCAAGCAGAGTTCCATTCCTCCACACAAGACGAGGCCTGACTCTCCTGTTCGAACTCTGCAGCGAAACTGCGATCCGAGTCAGATCTGGCCCAGGGGAAGTCAGGAGAGGAAACATGAGTTTCCTGCCTCCACTCGAGATGAGGCCCTCTTCCATTGCACCGAACCCAGTGGAGTCCCGAGAGACCCCTCCCAACTGCACAGTATCCCTGACTTCTCAGAGGCACCCTTAGACCTTCCTGAGATCACCGGCACAAGTCGAGGGAACCAAGGGTTTCCTGCCCCAACCCGTAAAAGACCTCGAGAGTCCTTCTTCAACGCGTCTTGAGGTGCGATTCCCCTACCATGACTCGAGAGCAATGACGCGCTCCCCCTAGCCACGCGCATAGAAACCTGACTTCCCTGGCGCCACAGGAGAGGCTCCCTGAGCTCCCCATTATACCTCGTGAGCAACACCACACTGGAGCCGCAGCTCGAGAATACACACGAGACGCCCCAGTCCTCACGAGATGAGGGCCTTCTTTTGCTGTATGGCCTGGAGAGCAATCCTGAGTCCTCTCTCCAAACTCCACAGGAGGCTTGACTCATTTTAGGCCACACAGTGAGCTCCAAGATATACCCGTCGCAACTTCACAGGAGAGCAGTGTCCTTGGCTTCCCCTCGAGACGAGGCCTGATTCCCCGGGTGAGTCGAGAATGCAATGCCGAGATAGCTGTCGCCCCAGCAGAGGAACATTAGGTCCTGGACACAAGCCTAGATGAGGTCTATTTGGCCCTGCAGTGTCTCGAGAGCAATCCCCAGTTCTAACTCGCAATTCGAATGAAAACTGGACTTGCCTGGGCCAGTTGAAGAGGAAGCCTGAATTCCCCGTCGTCACTCGACAATCCCGCCGCAACTCGAGAAAAAACACGTGGTTCCAACGTCTTCGCAAGATGAGGCCCTTGCCCACTACGGCGTCTCAAGGGAAGTCCATTGTTCCGCCCTGAAGTGCGAAACGGTACCTGACACCCTTCGTGAGAACCCCAAAAGTTCCCCGACACCCCGGGTTCCCTCGAAGGGAACACCGAGAGTCCCGGCACCGCTTCATCTGAGCCCCTTCTCCCCTCCTGATCACGACAGGAGAGTCGATTCCCCTGCGTGGTCCGGAAGGGGTTCCCAGCCCTCCTGGCGCACCTCAGGATGAGGCCGGTCTCACGAGGAAATTCGAGACGAGCCACGTGGGTGGTGCCACATGCCGAACGCCCCCGATTCCCCGGTCCGCTTTTGAGAAGGACCCGAGGCCCGGACCCCTCTTCGAAGGCAACCCTGTGGGTGAAGGCACAACACGAAGGGGCACTGACACCCCCGTGCATCGTCCGCAAAGACCCGCGGCTTCCACACACAGCTCGACGAGGGGCCTGAGTCCCCCTGAACAACTCGAGAGGCAAGCGGGGTTTCCTTCCTCAGACAACACGAGGCCTGACTCTCCTGTCCCAACTCTGCAGGGACCCTGCGGTCGGAGTCCGAAACGCAGAGGAAGCCTGAGGTGCCTGCCTCCCCTCTAGGTGAGGCCCTCTTCCGTTGCGCCAGACCCAGCGGAGTCCCGAGAGGCCCCGACAACTCCACAGGATCCCTCACCTCTCAGAGGCACCCTGGGAAGTTCCCTAAGGTCCCCGGCAGAAGGCGAGGGTAACGAGGGTTTCCTGCCGCCACCCGAGAAAGACCTCGAGAGTCCTTCTTCAACGCGTCTCGAGGCCCTAGTCCCCTCCCGTGACTCGAGAGCCATGACGTGCTCCCCCTCGCCACGCGCATGGAGACCTGACTTCCCTGGCGCCGCACGAGAGGCTCCCTGAGATCCTCGTCGTGCCTCGGGAGAAAACCCCCACGGGCGCCGCAGCTCAAGGAAGCCCCTGAGACGGCCCTGTCCTCGCGAGCTGAGGGCCTTCTTTTCCTGAATGGCCTGGAGAGCAATCCCGGGTCCTCTCTCAAAACGCAAGAGGAGGCTGGACTCCCTTGAGGCCGCTCAGGGGGCTCCAAGAGACCCGCGTCGCGACTCGAGAGGAGAGCGGAGTCCTTGGCTCCCTCTCGAGACGAGGCCTGACTCCCCGGGGGAGTCTGGAATGCAAACCCGAGATCCCTGTCTTCCCTTGAGAGGAATATTAGGTCCTGGACACACGCCTCGATGAGGTCTCTTTGGCCCTGTAGTGACTCGAGCAGAACCCCCAGCTTTCCCTCGCAACTCCAGGGGAAGATTGGGCTTCCCAGGGCCAACCCAGGAGGAAGCCTGAAATCCCCGTCGTTTTCGAGAATCCAGACGCAACTCGAGAAAAACGACGTGGTTCCAACGTCTTCACAGGATGAGGCCCTTGCCCGCTATATCGTCTCCAGGGAAGTCCCATGTTCCGTCCTGAAGTGGGAAACGGTACTTGGCTCCCTTGATGCGACCCCTAAAGTTCCCTGAAACGCCGGGTTCCCTCGAGTGGAACACCTAGAGTCCCGGCCCCACTTCATCTGAGCCCCATCTCCCCTCCTGATCGCGACAGGAGATTCGATTCCCATGCTTTGTGTGGAAGGTGTTCCCGGCCTTCCCGGCGCACCTCAGGATGATGCTGGTCTCACGAGGAAATTCGAGATGAGCCACGTGTGTGGTGCCACATGCCGAACGACCCCGATTTCCCGGTCCACTCTTGAAATGAACCCGATACCCGGACACCTCTTTGAAGGCAACCCTGTGGGGGAAGACACAAAATGAAGGGGCAATGACACCCCCGTGCATCTTCTGGAAACACCCGCAGGTTCCACACACAGCTCGACAAGGGGCCTGAGACCCACTGAACGACTCGAGAGGCAAGCAGAGTTCCATTACTCAGACAAGATGAGGCCTGACTCTCCTGTCCCAACCCTGCAGGGACCCTGCGGTCGGAGTCAGAAATGGAGAGGAAGCTGAGGTTCCTGCCTCCAATCGAGATGAGGCCCTCTTTCATTTCGTCAAACCTAGTGGAGTCCCGAGAGGCCCCTCTAACTCCTCAGTATCCCTCACCTCTCAGAGGCACCTGGGAAGTTCACTAAGGTCCCCGGTAGAGGTCGAGGGAAACAAGTGTTTCCCACCCCAACCCAAGAAAGACCTCGAGAGTCCTTCTTAAATGCGTCTTGAGGCCCTAGTCCCTCCCATGACTCCAGAGCAATGACGCGATCTGCCTGGCCACACGCATGGAGGCCTGACTTCTCTGGCGCTGCACGAGAGGCTCCCTGATCTCCCCATCATATCTCGTGAGAAACCCCACACTGGCGCCGCAGCTCGAGAAAACCCATGAGACACTCCCGTCATCACGAGAGGAGGGCCATCTTTAACTGCATGGTATGCAGATCAAGCGTGAACCTTCTGTCCAAGCTACACAGGACGCTTGACTCCCTTTAGGCCACTCATTGGGCTCCAAGAGTTACATGTCGCGACTCGAGAGGATAGTGGAGTCCTTTGCTTCCACTCGAGACGAGGCGTGACCCACCGGGTGAGGCTGGAATGCGACCCCGATATCCCTGTTGCCCCTGGAGAGGAACACTACGTCCTGGACCCAAGCCTAGATGAGGACTCTTTGCCCTGAAGTGACTCGAGAGCAACCCCCAGCTCTCTCTGACAAGTTGAATGGAAGATTGGACTTGCTGGGCCAACACAAGAGGAAGCCTGAATTCCCCGTCGTAACTCGAGAATCCCGCCACATCTCGAGAAAAACCACGTGTTTCGCTCGTCATCGCAATATGAGGCCCTTGCCCGCTAGAGCATCTCCAGAGAATTCCCACGTTCCGTCTTGAAGTGCGAAACTGTACTTGGCACCCTTGATGCGACATCAAAACTGCCGTGACATACCGGTCTCACTCGAGGGGACCACCGAAGTTCCCGGCACCACTTCATCTGAGCCCCTTCTCCCCTTCTGATCGCGACCGGTAGGTCAATTCCCGTGCTTTGTCTGCAAGGGTTTCCCTACCTTCCCGGCGAACCACAGGATGAGGCCGGTCTCCTGAGGAAATTCGAGATGTAGCCTCGTGGGTGGTACCACATGCTGAAAGACCCCAATTTTCTGGTACGCTCTTGAAAAGAACCCGATGCCCGGACACCTCTTTGAAGGCAACCCTGTGGATGAAGGCACAACACGAAGGGGCACTGACACCCCTCTGCATCATCCAGAAAAACCCACAGGTTCCACACACAGCTCAACAAGAGGCCTGTCACTCCATGAACAACTCGCAAGGAAAGCGGAGATCCATTCCTCCACAGAAGACGAGGCGTGACTCTCTTGTCCATACTCTGCAGGTACTCTGCGACCCGAGTCAGAAATGGAGAGGACCCCTGAGGTTCCTGCCTGCATACGAGATGAGGCCCTCTTCAATTGCACCAAACCCAGTTGAGTAACGAAAGGCCCCTCCCAAATCCACAGTGTCCCTGACTTCTCAGAGGCACCCTGAGAAGTTGCCTGAGGTCACCGACACAATTCGAGGGAACCCAGGGTTCCCTGCCGCAACCCGAGAAAGACCTCGAGAGTCCTTCTTCAATGCGTCTTGAGGCCCGATTCGCCTACTATGACTCGAGAGCAATCACGCACTCCCCTTCACCACACGCACGGAGACCTGACGTCCCTGGCACCACACAAGAGGCTCTCTGAGCTCCCCGTTGTACCTCGTGAGAAATCTGATACTGGCGCCACAGCTGGAGAAAACCCACGAGACGCCCCCGTCATCGCAAGATGAGGGCCTTTTTTCCTGCATGGCCAGGAAAACAATCCCGAGTCATCTCTCCAAACTCCATAGGAGGCTTCACTCCCTTTACGCCACGCAGTGGGCTCCAAGAGATACCCGTCGCGACTTGACAGGAGAGCGGAGTCCTTTTTTTCCCCTCAAGACGAGGCCTGACTCTCCGGGTGAGTCGAGAATGCAACCCTGAGGTCCCTGTCGGCCCAGTAGTGGAACAATAGGTCCTGGACACAAGCGTAGATGATGTCTATTTTGCCCTGCAGTGACTGGAGAGCAATCCCCAGTTCTAACTCGCAACTCGAATGGAATACTGGATTTTCCTGGCGCCACACAAGAGGCTCCCTAAGATCCCCGTGGTACTTCATGAGACACCCCACACTGGCGCAGCAGCTCGAGAAAACCCACGAGATGCCACCGTCATCTCGAGATGAGGGCCTTCTTTTCCTGCATGGCCTGGAGTCCAATCCCGAGTCCTCTCTCCAAACTCCACAGGAGGCTTCACTCCCTTTAGTACACACATTGGGCTCCAAGAGATACCCATCACGACTCGAGTCGAGAGCGGAATTCTTTGCTTACCCTCGAGGTGAGAACTGACTCCCCGGATGAGTCTGGAATGCAAACCCGAGATCCCTGTCGCCCCTGGAGAGCAACATTAGATCCTGGACACAAGCCTAGATTAGGTCTCTTTTGCCCTGCAGTGACTCTAGCGCAATCCCCAGCTCCCCCTCGCAACCCGAATGGAAGATTGGATTTCAAGGCCAACAAGAGGAAGCCTAAATTCCCGGTCATAACTCGAGAATCCCGCCGCATCTTGAGCAAAACCACGTGGTTCTCCCGTCATCGTAAGATGAGGCCTTTGCCCGCTACAGCGTTTCAAAAGATGTCCCAGGTTCCATCTTGAAATGGGAAACGGTACTTGGCACCCTTGATGCGACCCCAAAAGTCCCCCAACACGCCGGTCTCACTCAAGGGGAACACCGAGGTTCCCGGCACCACTTCATTTAAGCCCCTTCTCCCCTCCTGATCGTGACCGGTGGGTCGATTCCCCTGCTTTGTCTGCAAGGGGGCCCGACCTTCCCTGCACAACTCAGGATGAGGCCGGTCTCATGGGGAAATTCGATACGTAGCTTTGTGGGTGGTGCCGCTTGCTGAAAGACTCCAATTTCCCTGTCCGCTCTTGATAAGAATCCGATGCTCGGACACCTCTTGGAAGGCAGCCTTGAGTATGAAGGTACAACACGAAGGGGCACTAACACACCTGTGCATCATCCGGAAAAACGGGCAGGTTACACACACAGCTCGACAAGTGGCCTGTCACCTCGAGAACAACTCGAGAGGCAAGAGGAGTCCCATCCTCCAGAAAAGACGAGGCCTGACTCTCCTGTACCAACATGCAGGGACCTTGCGATCTGAGTCAGAAATGGAGAGGAACACTGAGGTTACTGCTTCAACTCGAGATGAGTCCCTCTTACATTCCACCAAATGCAGAGGAGTCTCGAGAGGCCCCTCCAAACTGCACAGTATCCCTGACTTCTCAGAGGCACTCTGAGAAGCTCCCTGAGGTCGCAGGCACAAGTCAAGGGAACCCTGGGTTTTATGCAGTGACCCGAGAAAGACCTCGAGAGTCCTTCTTCAACCCGTCTTGAGGCCCGATTACCCTACCATGACTCGAGAGCAATGACGATCTCCCCCTAGCCATCTCATGGGGACCTGACTTCCCTGGCGCCACACGAGAGGCTCCCTGAGCTCCCTCTCGTACCTCCTCAGAAACCCGGCACTAGCGCGGCAGTCTAGAAAACCCACGAGACGCCGCCGTCATCGCGAGATGAGGGCCTTCTTTTCCTGCATGGCCTGGAGAGGAATCCCAAGTCCTCTATCCAAACACCACAGGAGGCTTGACTCCCTTTATGGCACACAGTGGGCTCCAAGAGATACCCATCGCGACCCAAAAAGACAGCAGAGTTCTTTGCTTCCCCTTGAGATGAGGCCTGATTCCCCGGGTGAGTCTGGTATGCAAGCCCGAGATCCCTGTCGCCCCTAGGGACGAACATTAAGTCCTGGACACAAGCCTAGATGAGGTCTATTTCGCCCTGCAGTGACTCGAGGGCAATCCCCAGCTCTCCCTTGAAACTGAATGGAAGATAGGGCTTCCCTGGGCCAACACATGAGGAAGACTGTATTCCCTGTCAAAACTCGAGAATCCCGCCACAACTCGAGAAACGCCACGTGGTTCCCCCGTCATCGCAAGATGAGGCCCTTGCCCCCTACAGCATCTCAAGAGAATTCCCACGTTCCGTCTTGAAGTGCGAAACGGTATTGGCACCCTTGATGCGACCTCAAAAGTTCCTCGCCACACCAGTCTGACTCAAGGTGAACACCGAGGTTCCCGGCACCACTACATCTGGGCCCCTTCTCCCCTCCTGATCGCGACAGGAGGGTCGATTCCCCTGTTTTGTCTTGAAGGGGTTCCCGCCTTTCCCGGTGCATCTCAGGATGAGGCCGGTCTCACGAGGATATTCGAGACATAGCCTCGTGGATGGTGACACATGCCGAAAGACCTCGATTTCCCGGTCTGCTCTTGATAAGATCCCAATGCCCGGACACCTCTTTGAAGATAACCATTTTGATGAAGGCACAACACGAAGGGGCACTGACACCCCCGGGTATCGTCCGCAGAAACCCGCAGGTACCACACACAGCTCGAGAAGTGACCTGTCACCCCGTGAACAACTGGAGAGGCAAGCAGAGTTCCATTCCTCCACACAAGACGAGGCCTGACTCTCCTGTTCGAACTCTGCAGCGAAACTGCGATCCGAGTCAGATCTGGCCCAGGGGAAGTCAGGAGAGGAAACATGAGTTTCCTGCCTCCACTCGAGATGAGGCCCTCTTCCATTGCACCGAACCCAGTGGAGTCCCGAGAGGCCCCTCCCAACTGCACAGTATCCCTGACTTCTCAGAGGCACCCTTAGACCTTCCTGAGATCACCGGCACAAGTCGAGGGAACCAAGGGTTTCCTGCCCCAACCCGTAAAAGACCTCGAGAGTCCTTCTTCAACGCGTCTTGAGGTGCGATTCCCCTACCATGACTCGAGAGCAATGACGCGCTCCCCCTAGCCACGCGCATAGAAACCTGACTTCCCTGGCGCCACAGGAGAGGCTCCCTGAGCTCCCCATTATACCTCGTGAGCAACACCACACTGGAGCCGCAGCTCGAGAATACCCAGGAGACACCCCAGTCCTCACGAGATGAGGGCCTTCTTTTGCTGTATGGCCTGGAGAGCAATCCTGAGTCCTCTCTCCAAACTCCACAGGAGGCTTGACTCATTTTAGGCCACACAGTGAGCTCCAAGATATACCCGTCGCAACTTCACAGGAGAGCAGTGTCCTTGGCTTCCCCTCGAGACGAGGCCTGATTCCCCGGGTGAGTCGAGAATGCAATGCCGAGATAGCTGTCGCCCCAGCAGAGGAACATTAGGTCCTGGACACAAGCCTAGATGAGCTCTATTTGGCCCTGCAGTGTCTCGAGAGCAATCCCCAGTTCTAACTCGCAATTCGAATGAAAACTGGACTTGCCTGGGCCAGTTGAAGAGGAAGCCTGAATTCCCCGTCGTCACTCGACAATCCCGCCGCAACTCGAGAAAAAACACGTGGTTCCAACGTCTTCGCAAGATGAGGCCCTTGCCCACTACGGCGTCTCAAGGGAAGTCCATTGTTCCGCCCTGAAGTGCGAAACGGTACCTGACACCCTTCGTGAGAACCCCAAAAGTTCCCCGACACCCCGGGTTCCCTCGAAGAGAACACCGAGAGTCCCGGCACCGCTTCATCTGAGCCCCTTCTCCTCTCCTGATCACGACAGGAGAGTCGATTCCCCTGCGTGGTCTGGAAGGGGTTCCCGGCCCTCCCGGCGCACCTCAGGATGAGGCCGGTCTCACGAGGAAATTCGAGACGAGCCACGTGGGTGGTGCCACATGCCGAACGCCCCTGATTCCCCGGTCCGCTCTTGAGAAGGACCCGAGGCCCGGACCCCTCTTCGAAGGCAACCCTGTGGGTGAAGGCACAACACGAAGGGGCACTGACACCGCCGTGCATCGTCCGCAAAGACCCGCGGGTTCCACACACAGCTCGACGAGGGGCCTGAGACCCCCTGAACAACTCGAGAGGCAAGCGGGGTTTCCTTCCTCAGACAAGACGAGGCCTGACTCTCCTGTCCCAACTCTGCAGGGACCCTGCGGTCGCAGTCCGAAACGGAGAGGAAGCCTGAGGTGCCTGCCTCCCCTCTAGGTGAGGCCCTCTTCCGTTGCGCCAGACCCAGCGGAGTCCCGAGAGGCCCCGACAACTCCACAGGATCCCTCACCTCTCAGAGGCACCCTGGGAAGTTCCCTAAGGTCCCCGGCAGAAGGCGAGCGAAACGAGGGTTTCCTGCCGCCACCCGAGAAAGACCTCGTGAGTCCTTCTTCAACGTGTCTCGAGGCCCTAGTCCCCTCCCGTGACTCGAGAGCCATGACGTGCTCCCCCTCGCCACGCGCATGGAGACCTGACTTCCCTGGCGCCGCACGAGAGGCTCCCTGAGATTCTTGTCGTGCCTCGGGAGAAAACCCCCACGGGCGCCGCAGCTCGAGGAAACCCCTGAGACGCCCCCGTCCTCGCGAACTGAGGGCCTTCTGTTCCTGCATGGCCTGGAGAGCAATCCCGGGTCCTCTCTCCAAACGGAAGAGGAGGCTGGACTCCCTTGAGGCCGCTCAGGGGGCTCCAAGAGATCCGGGTCGCAATTCAAGGGGAGAGCGGAGTCCTTGGCTTCCCCTCGAGACGAGCCCTGACTCCCCGGGGTAACCTGGAATGCAACCCCGAGATCCCTGCCTTCCCTGGAGAGGAATATTAGGTCCCGGACACACGCCTAGGTGAGGTGTCTTGGGCCCTGCAGTGACTCGAGCGCAACCCCCAGCTTTCCCTCGCAACTCGAGGGGAAGATTGGGCTTCGCAGGGCCAACCCAAGAGGAAGCCTGAGATCCCCGTCGTAACTCAAGAATCCGCCGCAACTCGAGAAAAACCACGTGGTTCCCACGTCTTCATAAGATGACGCCCTTGCTCGCGACGGCGTCTGAAGGGAAGTCCCCTGTTCCGCCCTGAAGGGCGAAACGGTCCCTTACAGCCTTCCTGCGACCCCCAAAAGTTCCTCGACACGCCGGGTTCCCTCGAGGGTAAAACCGAGGGTTCTGGCCCCACTTCATCTGAGCCCCTTCTCCCCTCCTGATGGCGACAGGAGAGTCGATCCCCCTGCGTTGTCTGGAAGGCTCCCCGGCCTTCCCGGCATACCTCAGGATGTAGCCGGCCTCACTAGGAAATTTGAGACTAGCCCCGTGGGTGGTCCCACATGCCGAAAGACCCCGATTTCCCTGTCCGCTCTTGAAAAGAACCCGAGGCCCGGACACCTCTTCGAAGGCAAGCCAGTGGGTGAAGGCACAACACGAAGGGGCACTGTCACCGTCGTGCATCATCCGGAAACACCCGCAGGTTCCACACACAGCTGAACAAGGGGCCTGAGACCCCCTGAACACCTCGACAGGCAAGCGGAGTTCCCTTCCTCAGACAAGACGATTCCTGACTCTCCTGTCCCAACTCTGCAGGGACCCTGCGGTCGGAGTCCGAAACGAAGAGGAAGCCTGAGGTTCCTGCCTTCCCTGGAGATGAGGCCCTCTTCCATTGCGCCAAACCCAGCATAGTCCTGAGACGCCCCGCCAACTCCACAGCATCCCTCATCTGTCAGAAGCACACTGGGAAGTTCCCTAAGGTCACCGGTAAACTTTTATTGCACAAGATCCACATGAAAAGGCCCACGCAGCAGGACAGCCACAGATTCTGTCTGCCATTAAAGGGCAGTAAGGTGCCCTCCCCCCTTCTTTGCTGCCTCGGCGGCCACCAGGGTGCAATTCGCGTACCCTTCCCTTTCCCATCCTAGCAGGTGCTCCAGGGCCCGCTGGCCTACAAAGTGCCAGAAGCAGGGCTTGGCCAGCCGGCCATAATTCAGGCTTCTGTCCCTTGGACTTCCAGCGGACACTAGGCTGCTTGGGAAAACCGCGCAGACTCTGAGGATTTTCAGCAGAGGGGTGGAGTGGTAAAGGCCTTGACCCCAAAGACGAGGCCTTCCTGCGACCGCCAGGTTGGGGAGCTCTGAGACTGTGCCAACACAGGGTGGAATACATGGTTCCCTGCTCCACGCAGTCCCCGTTCCCTTACCTGTGTTCCGCACCCCTCCGCTGTGGCCAATGGATGCCGATCCTTGGGGATCCAGGAGTTCACGAAATGGGCATTCCCAGCCGCAATGGTGACCCCCAACAGCACATCTGGAAAGCCCTCCCCCACCCCCGCCAGGAGCCAACCCCCGCTGCGAACGGACCCCCACCCCGCCCTGCGCCGCCAGGTTTTGCCCCGGCCCTGCTGGGCTCCCGGCGGGTTCCCAGCCACATTGGCGACCCCCGGGAGCACAACAGGGACCGACCCCCCACCCACAGCAAGCGGAATCTCGACCTGTGCAGCCCAGGTTTACCCCACCCTGGCTGCGCTCCCGGCGCGTTTCCAGCCGCAGTGGCCATCTCCGAGAGCACAACTGGGAAGCCCTCCCCTACCCCCGCCAGGAGCCGACACCCGCCCTGTGACGCCCGGGTTCGCCCCGCCCCTGCCGCGCTCCAGGGGCGCTGCCCACCTTCACCAGCGGCTCTCGGTGAGCCCCGTCCCCACGCCCGGTTCCAGGAGAGGCTCTAGGACCTCGCTGCTGCCGCCAGGTCAAACATGAGGACAATACATACACCCCACAGAGACAATCCAAGCTGTCTATGATTTAGGGATAAAACGAGGACTACAGAAAGGCAAGATGACCTGACCTAGGAGGGCCATGATATTCTATAGAACCAGACAAAGTTGGTTACCAAGGAAACTTTTTTTCTTGGAACCCGGAAAGCTGGTTCTTTGCATATGCAATGACCAACAATTAGCTTGTTACCCAAGCCTGCCTTACTGTCACCCCCATCCCCCCACTCCCCAGAAGACTGGCTCAAAGAAATATTTTAAATCTCAGGCGGAAACCTGGAAGATGTCTTGTCTGTCTGTTTGGATTAAGGTATGTGTCAGTGTGAGCCTTGTGTTTTTTGATAATATTGCTCAAGTTCTGTGTTCTGATTTCAATGGTCTCAAGACAAGGCAGCCCTTCCAAATCAAACTGCTGGAAATACAAGAAAACATTGACCTAAATGAATGTCAGAGTCCCGTGAACTGGGAACTAGTCAATATTAAATATCTAGTATTTTTGGTTTTGCTCCTCCATTATAGACATGTCTAAGAGTCAACAACATTAAGCACAACATGTTCATAGTGCCTAGGTTTCTTTTGAGGTAAAAATTGCTCTATTGTTATATCTGTCACAAGCTTGTCAGCAAGAAACTACCTGGAAACGACAACAACAAAAGTAAAAAATGTAAATGTGATATGAGCTTTTAGACAAACTCTTTACAATAATTATACTCTAAAATATCTGCCTCTCATAGTCTTGATTGAAGGCAGAGGAGAAGGGGATGACAGAGGATACGATGGTTGTATGGCATCACTGACTCGATGGACATGAGTTTGAGCAAGCCCCTGGAGTTGGTGACGGACACGGAAGCCTAGCGTCCTTCAGGCCACGGGGTCCCAAAGAGTCAGACACGACTGAGCAACTGAACTGAACTGAACTAACAAACGTTTCTCCAGGTGTTTTGGTTACCCGAGTTTCTATCCTTGTGACGACAGTGTATTGAATAGCTAGGTCATTTCCAAATAAATGAAAGTTCTGAAACATTCACGACTTGAAAGGACCTCCCTTTTACACAGAAACAAAAGAGATTTTTGACTCTCCATGAATAGTGTCTGGCACCATCCTGACATGTTAAATGTAAGAAAGCAATTGTTTTGTTTTGTTTTGTTCTGTTCTTGGGGGTGGGGGGAGGGGGGCGGGCTATAGCCCATGCCAATATAAAAGTCAGTTCTTGGTTGCTGAAGGGAAATGTATGACTTGTTATTACAAGAAAGTATGTGGAATGCAATGGCACTTGAGGAAGGAAAACGAAGTAGTTCTGTCTTACAGGTGGCAGTTTCAGGATGGGAGAAGCAAAGGAATGGGTACAGAATGGGATAAGGAGGTTGTAGGGAAAGTGGACCCCCAGAAAAGAGTTCTGTGCCTAGCACAAGTTTTCTTGAGATGTCGAACTGCCTTTGCTAATGGAGTTTAAGTTTCTTTACCTCTTAAGTGATCTCTTCTAGGTTGACCTAGAACAGAAATCTTTGGTTAGCTTTGGCTAAGTGGAGAAGTAGTGTTTCACGGTGACATATGTGATCCTTCCTGACTGTTTGCAGACCTTTTGATATCGATGCCTTGCTTCTGCTGCTGCTGCCGCCGCCGCTGCTGCTAAGTCGTTTCAGTCGTGTCCGACTCTGTGCGACTCCATAGACGGCAGACCACCAGGCCCCGCAGTCCCTGGGGTTCTCTAGGCAAGAACACTGGAGTGGGTTGCCATTTCCTCCTCCCATGCATGAAAGTGAAAAGTGAACGTGAAGTCGCTCAGTGGTGTCCGACTCTTAACCACCCCATGGACTGCAGCCTACCAGGCTCCTCCATCCATGGGATTTTCCACGCAAGAGTACTGGAGTGGGGTGCCATTGCCTTCTCCCATATCTATGCACAAGCCTGCCTAAATAATTGACTTCTAGCTAGCTTTGGGATGCCAATGACCACCCACCCTTACCAGGCAACAGAGAAGAGAAAAACACTTACCACAGGAGGTCCTGGTAAGGAACAAGGAACTAACAAGCTCCCGCCAACCAGGATTCTGCAGAGATCAACAAGAGGTCAGTAAGAGATGGAAGACTGCAGTCCAGAGGTCCTAGCAACTTCCATCTTGCAGCAGAGACCCAGCATAATCAAAACGAATTCAATGTTGCAAAAAATAAGTAAACAAATAAAGGACAGAAGTCCTTTGAACACATGACTGAGATTAGGGGTGAGGCAATACATGTATGGTGCCCGGAAAATCTTAAAGTATGAGAAAGGAAAGAAATTAAAGACAACTATCAAGCTGTCCAAACTGATAAAAACGAAAGATTACACGGTTTTTTCTGTATATATTAGCAGATAATAATCTTAAAAGGAATTAAAAAAAATTCCCTTTCAATAATGTCAACATGAATACAACACTTTGCCATAGATGTAACGAGGATGACAAGACTGGTACACTGGAAATTATACACCCTGGCTGAAAACTATCCTGAATACATGGACAGATATTCCATAACAATGGAAAGACTTAAGATGGCAATACCATGGAATGCATCTTCAATCTGAAATGAAGATTTGATATGATTTGATCGCTCAGAGCTTTTGTGTCATCAATTGTTATTAAAGTATAAATGAGATAGAGAAAGCTGCTGACTTAGACTTGAGGCGGGGTGTACGCCCTGCTGGTCTCTAGCCAGATATTGTACAGGCACTAGCAGTCAGCTAAGGAAGGAAAGGCACTGACTCAGGGAATGGCACCAGGCCCCTCCCCCACGACATGCCTTGAGGTCACATTGGCAGCAGGTGAGTCATCCTGGGCCAAAAACTGATTGACATGAATCTTGAAGAAAGGCAGTATTGCAGGCAAATATATCATTTCCTTAACATAGATTAGGAGAACAAGGTACGAGGAAAACATACTGTTTTGTTCAAGTCGCTTCTGAGCCTATTGGGGGAACCGACCTGAAGCCAGAGTCCAGCAGATATACATAGGATATTTACATCGCTTAAGACAAACATTTCCTCAGGAACAAATGCATTGCTTAGCTCAAGTTTTGTCTGCGAAATTCTTACACATCAGGAGATGGCTCCGAGCTGGGTTTCTACACACAAGAACATGAATGCAAAGGACAAGACTGCACAGCCCATCTGCCCCCCTTCCCCACAGCCAGCAGCATTTCCAAGTGACCTCCTAAGGCCTTCCCCAAAATACAGGGGCACCTCTGGGTTTCATGTTTCCCTCACTTCGAACACTTTTCTTAAAAAAAAAAAAATCCTGCACACTTCTTGATAGAATGCCACAGTGCAAGGAAAACAGGCCTTCAATACTTAAACCTCCCTGTGCCAAACACTTGGGGCTTGGTTTTGTTTTGTTTTGTTTTTTAATTACACCACCACATAATTTAAACTTTTTACAATTTCTAATTATTCAGTACCAAAACACCAAAGTTTTATTGCACAAGGTCCCCATGAAAAGGCCCACGCATCAGGACAGCCACAGATTCTGCCATGAAAGGGCAGCAAGGTGCCCTCCCCCCTTCTTTGCTGCCTGGGCGGCCACCAGGGTTTGAAATCCATGCACCCTACTAACTTTCTAGGGTGCAATTCGCGGACCCTTCCCTTTCTCATCCTAGCAGGTGCTCCAGGGCCCGCTGGCCTACAAAGTGCCAGAAGCAGGGCTGGGCCAGCCGGCCAGAGTTCAGGGTTCTGTCCCTTGGACTTCCAGGCGACACTAGGCTGCTTTGGAAAACCGTGCAGACTGAGATTTTTCAGCAAAGGGGTGGAGCGGTAAAGGCCTTGACACCAAGGGCAAGGCCTTTCTGCAACCGCCAGGTTGGGGAGCTCCAAGAATGTGCCAACAGAGGGCGGAATACGTGGTTCCCTGCTCCAAGCAGTCCCAGTTCTCTGACCTGTGGCCCGCAGCCCTCCACTGCACCCACTAGATGTGGATCCTTGGGGACACAGGAGCGTAGGAAATGGGCGTTCCTAGCCGCAGTGTCGACCCCCGAGAGCACAACTGGGACCAACCCCCCACCCACAGCCATCGAAATCTCGACCCGCGCAGCCCAGGTTTACCCCGCCCCGGGTGCGCTCCCGGCGCATTTCCAGCCGCAGTGGCCACCACCGAGAGCACAACTGGGAAGCCCTCCCCTACCCCCGCCAGGAGCCGAACCCCGCTCCGTGCCACCCGGGTTCACCCCGCCCCTGCCGCACTCCCAGCGCGTTTCCAGCTGCAGTGGGGACCCCCGAGAGCACAACTGTTACCGCCCCCCACCCCCTCCCGACCGGAACCCCGACCCGCGCTGCCCGGGATCGCCCCACCCCTGGCGCGCTGCCGGCGCGTTGCCCACTTCCACCAGGGGCTCCCGGTGAGCCCCGTCCCCACGCCCGGTTCCAGGAGAGGCTCTCGGACCTCGCTTCTGCCGCCACGTCAAACACAAGGACAATACATCCACCCCACAGAGACAATCCAAGCTGTCTATGATTTAGGGATAAAACGAGGACTACAAAAAGGAAAGATGTCCTGACCTAGGAGGGCCATGAGAGTCTATAGATCCAAACAAAATTGGGTACCAAGGAAACTTTTTTCCTTGGAACCCGGAAAGCTGGTTCTTTGCATATGCAATGACCAACAATTAGCTTGTTACCCAAGCCTGCCTCGCTGCCACCCCCACTCCCCCCCCACCACCACCACTTCCCAGGAAAACGGCTCAAAGAAATATTTTAAATCTCAGGCGGAAAACTGGAAGATGTCTTGTCTGTCTGTCTGGATTAAGGTATGTGTCAGTGTGAGCCTTGTGTTTTTTGATAATATTGCTCAAGTTCTGTGTTCTGATTTCAATGGTCTCAAGACAAGGCAGCCCTTCCAAATCAAACTGCTGGAAATACAAGAAAACATTGACCTAAATGAATGTCAGAGTCCCGTGAACTGGGAACTAGTCAATATTAAATATCTAGTATTTTTGGTTTTGCTCCTCCACTATAGACATGTCTAAGAGTCAACAACATTAAGCACAACATGTTCATAGTGCCTAGGTTTCTTCTGAGGTAAAAATTGCTCTATTGTTATATGTGTCACAAGCTTGTCAGCAAGAAAGTACCTGGAAACAGCAACAACCAATGTAAAATATGTAAATGTGATATGAGCTTTTAGATAAACTCTTAACAATAATTATACTCTAAAATATCTGCCTCTCATAGTCTTGATTGAAGGCAGAGGAGAAGGGGATGACAGAGGATAAGATGGTTGGATGGCATCACTGACTCGATGGACATGAGTTTGAGCAAGCCCCTGGAGTTGGTGATGGACACGGAAGCCTGGCGTCCTGCAGGCCACGGGGTCACAAAGAGTCAGACTCGACTGAGCAACTGAACTGAACTGAACTTACAATCGTTCCTCCAGGTGTTTTGGTTACCTGAGTTTCTATCCTGGTGCTAAACTAAGTGACGACAGTGTATTGAATAGCTAGGTCACTTCCAAATAAATGAAACTTCTGAAACATTCACGACTTGAAAGGACCTCCCTTTTACACAGAAACAAAAGAGATTTTTGACTCTGCATGAATAGTGACTGGCACCATCCGAACATATTAAATGTAAGAAAGCAATTTTTTTGTTTTGTTTTGTTTTGTTCTGTTCTTGCAGGAAGCGGGGTGGGCGCTATTATCACTGATAGGTATGCTCACCAATCTATCAAATGCCAATATAAGAGTCAGTTCTTGGTTGCTGAAGGGAAATGTATGACTTGTTATTACAAGAATGTATGGAATGCAATCACACTTTAAGAAGGAAAACGAAGTAGTTCTGTCTTACAGGTGGCATTTTCAGGACGGGAGAAGCAAAGGAATGGGTACAGAATGGGATAAGGAGGTTGTAGGGAAAGTAGGCCCCCAGAAAAGAGTTTTGTGCCTAGCACAAGTTTTCTTGAGATGTTGAACTGCCTTTGCTAATGGAGTTTAAGTTTCTTTACCTCTTAAGTGATCTCTTCTAGGTTGACCTAGAACAGAAATCTTTCGTTAGCTTTGGCTAAGAGGAGAAGTATTGTTTCACGATGACATATGTGATCCTACCTGACTGTTCTCATCCCCTTTGATATCTATGCACTGCTGCTGCTGCTGCTGCAGCTGCTAAGTGGTTCAGTTGAGGCCGACCCTGTGCCACGCCATAGATGGCAGCCCACCAGGCCCCGCAGTCTCTGGGGTTCTCTAGGCAAGAACACTGGAGTGGGTTGCCATTTCCTCCTCCTATGCATGAAAGTGAAAAGTGAAAATGAAGTCACTCAGTGGTGTCCGACTCTTAGCCACCCCATGGACTGCAGCCTACCAGGCTCCTCCATCCTTGGGATTTTCCAGGAGTGGGGTGCCATTGCCTTCTCCCATATCTGTGCACAAGCCTGCCTAAATAATTGACTTCCAGCCAACTTTGGGATGCCCATGACCACCCACCCTTACCAGGCAACAGAGAAGAGAAAAACACTTACCACAGGAGGTTCTGATAAGGAACAAGGAACTAACAAGCTCCCACCTACCAGGATTCTGCAGAGGTCAACAAGAGGTCAGCAAGAGATGAGAGACTGCAGTCCAGAGGTCCTAGCTACTTCCATCTAGCAACAAACACCCAGCATAGTCAAAACGATTTCAATGTTAAAGAATAAATAAATAAATAAATAAATAAATAAATAAATAAATAAAAGGACAGAAGTTTTTTGAACACATGTCTGAATTTAGGGGTGAGGCATTACATATGTGTCCCAGGATAATCTTAAAGTGTCAGAAAGTAAAGAAATTAAAGACAACTATCAAGCTGTCCAAACTGATAAAAATGAATGATTACACAGTTTTATCTGTATACATTAGCAGATAATAATCTGAAAAGGAATTTTAAAAAATTCCCTTTCAATAATATCAACATGAATAAAACACTTTGCCATGGATGTAACGAGGATGACAAGACTGGCACACTGGAAATTATACACCCTGGCTGAAAACTATCCTGAATACATGGACAGATATTCCATAACGATGGAAAGACTTAAGATGGCAATACCATGGAATGCATCTTCAATCTGAAATGAAGATTTGATATGATTTGATCGCTCAGAGCTTTTGTGCCATCAACTGTTATTAAAGTATGAAAGAGATAGAGAAAGCTGCTGACTTAGACTCAAGGTGGGGTGGGGGGGGTAGTAAGAGTACCCCCTGCTGGTCTTTAGCCAGATATTCTACAGGCACTAGCAGTCAGCTAAGGAAAGAAGTGAACTGTTTCAGGGAATGGCACCAGGCCCCTCCCCCACGACATGCATTGAGATAATATTGGCAGCAGGTGAGTCATCCCGGGCCAAAACTTGGTTGACATGAATCTTGAAGAAAGGCAGTATTGCAGGCAAATATATCATTTCCTTAACATAGATAAGGAGAACAAGCTAGGAGGAAAACATGCTGTTTTGTTCAAATCGCTTCTGAGCCTTTTGGGGGAACCGACCTGAAGCCAGAGTCTAGCGGAAATACATAAGATATTTACATCGCTTAAGACAAACATTTTCTTAGGAAAAAATGCATTGCTTAGCTCAAGGTTTGTCTGCGAAATTCTTACACATCAGGAGATGGCTCCGAGCTGGGTTTCCACACACAAGAACATCCATGCAAAGGACAAGCCTGCACAGCCCGTCTGCCCCTCTCCCGAACAGCCAGCAGCATTTCCAAGTGACCTCCTAAGGCCTTCCCCAAAATACAGGGGCACCTCTGGGTTTCCTGTTTCCCTCACTTCGAACACTTTTCTTAAAAAAAAAAAAAAATCCTGCACACTTCTTGATAGAATGCCACAGTGCAAGGAATACAGTCCTTCAATATTTAAACCTCCATTTGCAAAACACTTGGGGCTTGGTTTTGTTTTGTTTTGTTTTTTAATTACACCACCACATAATTTAAAGCTTTTACACGTTCTAATTATTCAGTTCCAAAACACCAAACTTTTATTGCACAGTGTCCTCATGAAAAGGCCCACGCAGCTGGACAACCACATATTCTGCCATGAAAGGGCAGCAAGGTGCCCTCCCCCCTTCTTTGCTGCCTGGGCGGCCACCAGGGTTTGAAATCCATGCACCCTACTAAGTTTCTAGGGTGCAATTCGTGGACCCTTCCCTTTCCCATCCCAGCAGGTGCTCAAGGGCCCGCTGGCTTACAAAGTGCCAGAAGCAGGGCTGGGCCAGCCGGCAAGAATTCAGTGTTCTGTCCCTTGGACTTCCAGCGGACACTAGGCTGCTTGGAAGAACCGCGCAGACTCTGAGATTTTTCAGCAGAGGGGTGGAGCGGTAAAGGCCTTGACCCCAAAGGCAAGGCCTTTCTGCGACCGCCAGTTTGGGGAGCTCCGAGAATGTGCCAACAGACGGCAGAATACTTGGTTCCCTGCTCCACGCAGTCCCAGTTCCCTTACCTGTGGTCCGCAGCCCTCCGCTGCACCCATGGGATGGCGATCCTTGGGGACCCAGGAGTGGACGAATGGGAGTTCCCAGCCGCAGTTGCAACCCCCGAGAGCGCAACTGGGAACCCCTCCCCATCCCCCCCATGAGCCGACCCCCGCCCCGCGCCGCCAGTGTTAGCCCCGCCCCTGCCGCGCTCCCGGCGCGTTTTCAGCCTCAGTGTCCACCTCTGAGAGCACAACTGGGAAGCCCGCCCCCACCCCCGCCAGAAGCCGACTCCCGCCCCATGCCGCCCGCGTTCACCCCGGCCCTGCACGGTCCAGGTACCTTCCCAGCTTCTAGCGTTCACGCCCGGGTAGGAGCAGGATGTAGGAGTATGGGAGATGTGTCTGGAGCCTGACAGCCTCAGCTCCGCTCTGGCCTGCCCTTTGGACCTAGGAGCCAGGCCAACTTGCAGAGGGCTTAGGGCCCCATTGTATGCAAACTACCAAGGCCTACCGCAAGGAGAGCTCTGTCCGAGGGAAGGGAAGCGCCCCAGGCTGCGTTCCTAAGCTGTTGCTTGGCAATGCAGACTCAGCGGTAAACGGAGGGAATCAGGGTCCTAGTGCCCCTGACTTGGGCAGGAAGCTCCACAGCCAGAGTGTTCCTCCCTTTGTGCCCAGAAAGCGCCTGCCAGACTGGGCTTCCCCGGAGCTCTGTTGCAGAGCAGAGACGTGTGGATGTGTTTTGGGGCCTTGACATGTGCGTTTGGGCTCCCTAGCACAGCCCCAGCGTAGGGGAACCAGCCCCTGAGCAAAGAGCTCCAGGCAGTGCTTTGTGCCAGGCCTGGATGCCCAGTCCCAGCACGCGGGAGAGATGAGTTAGGCTGCCGGCGGGTCCTTGCAAGCCTGTATTGGAAAGGACCGAGTGAGCTTCCACACCGGCGGAGCTGCAGACCTGCGCCCAGGCGCGATAGGACAGAGCCCCTGTCGAGAGGCTGCTCTGCCTGGGCGAGCCTCGCCAAGCCCTTCCCAGCTTCTAGCGTTTGTGCCTGCAAAGGAGCAGGCTGCGGGAGTGTGGGTGACATGACTGGCTCCTGACTGGCCTCAGCTCCGCTCTTGCCTTCCCTTTGGACCTAGGAGCCAGGCCTCCTTGCAGACGGCTTAGGGCACGGGGGTGTGCAAACTGCGAAAGCCTCCCGCAAGGAGACCTCTGTCTGAGGGAAGGGAAATGCCCCAGGTTGCATTCCCAAGCTGTTGCTTGGTAGCCCAGACTCAGCGCTGAACGGAGGGAATCAGGGTCCCAGTGCCCCTGTCGTGGGGAGGGAGCTCCACAGCCAGAGTGTTCCTCCGTTTGTGTTCAGAAACCGCCTTACAGACTGGGCTTCCCCGGAGCTCAGCTCCAGAGCAGAGTCATGTGCATGTGGTTTGGGGCCTTCCCCTGTGCCTTTGGGCTCCCTAGCACAGTCCCAGCACAGGGGAACCAGCCCCTGAGCAGAGAGCTCCAGGCAGTGCTCTGTGCTCTGGATTGGAAGCCCACTCCCAGCACGCGGGAGAATAGAGTCAGGCCGCCGTCGGGTGCTTGCAAGCCTGTATTGGGAAGGACCGAATGAGCTTCCACTCCGGCGGAGCTCCAGATCTGCACCCAGGCGCGATATCGCAGAGCCCCGGCCTAGAGGCTGCTCTGCCTGGGCGAGCCTCGCCAAGCCCTTCCCAGCTTCTAGCTTTCGCGCAGGGGAAGGAACAGACTGCGGAAGTGGGGGAGACGTGACTGGCGGGCGCCTTACTGGCCTCAGCTCCGCTCTTCCTTTCCCTTTGCACCTATGATCCATGCCTCCTTGCAGAGGGCTTAGAGACCGAAGGAAAGCTCTGTCAGAGGGAAGGGAAGCGCCCCAGGCTGCATTCCCAAGCTGTTGTTTAGCCGCCCAGACTCAGCGCTGCACAGGGGTAATCAGGCTCTCTGTGGCCGCAGCTTCACACACAGGTGTGTCTCCGTAGGAATCAAGAAAGATCCTGACAGAGTGAGGTTCATTAGAGCTATACTAAAGAGCAAAGGCTTGTCCATGTGGTCTTGCCTTCCCCTGTGCCTTTGGGTCTCCAGGCTCGGCCCCAGCTCCGTGGAAACAACCCCTGAGAAAATATCTTCAAGATCCACTTTTCCCAGTGTCTGGGAACCGGGGTTCGTAGGAGGAGAGAAAAGCACGCCTCCATCGGGAACGAAAAGGCCGTCCACCTGCCTGTGTTTTGAAGCCTCTATTTGGAAGGAATGGGTTAGCTTCTCCTAAAGGAGACCTCCAGATCTGCTCAGAAGTCGGTAATTCCAGAGGCAGGGTACTGGTTCCTGACTGCCCTTTGCTAGCCTTGCAAAGATATTCCTAGATTCTAGAGTTATTTTCCATGAAGGAGCAGGCTTCGGGAATGTGTCAGACGGGACTGGCTCCTTATTGACCTCAGCTCAGCTATTGCCTTTCCATTCAAACTAGGGCAAGGCCCTACTTTATGAAGGGTAAGGGTCTTCTTCTTTGCAAACTGCCAAGGGCTACAGCAATGAGACCTCTGTCAAGGTGAGGGAAGCCTAAGAGGATGGATTCTCAAGCAGGTGCTTTGCCACAAAGCATCAGCACCCCACGAAGAGAATCAAGCTCCCTGTGCACCAATGTTGGGAGTGTAGCTTCACACACAGAGTTCTCTCTATAGGAGCCAAGAATGTTCCTGAGAGATTAGGTTCACTAAACCTCTCCTACAGAGCATAGACCTGTCAATGTGGTTTTGCCTTCCCCTGTGAGTTGGGTCCTCGAGGTCCGCCACACCTCCGGGGAAACTGTCCCTGAGAAAAGATCTCCAGGAACCGCTTCGCCGAGGCTGGGAAATGCTGTTCACAGGAAGTAAGGCAAGCGAATCTCCTGCAGAGTAAAAGAGGCCTTACAGTCCCTGGAGGAGCAGGCTGCCAGAGTGTGTGAAACCTGACTGTTGCCTTACTGGCCTCAGCTCCGCCATTGCCTGTTCATCCGAGCTAGCACCCAGGCCTACTTGGAAAAGCGTTTGGGTGCAGATTTCTACAAAGTGCCAAGGGCTACAGCAGTGAGAATTCTCTCGGTGGTAAGGGAGAGCATTTTATGGATTCTCAAGCTGTTTTCTGAACGACAGCGTCAAAATGAACAGAGAGAATCAGGCTCTCTGTGCCCCTATGTTAGGTACGCAGCTTCACACACAGAGGTGTCTCTATAGGAGCCAAGAATGCTCCTGAGAGATGAGGTTCACTAGAGGTCTGCTACAGAGCATAGACCTGTCCATGTGGTCTTGCCTTCCCCTGTGCCTTTGGGCCCCGGGCTCGGCCCCAGCTCCGTTGAAAGAACCCCTGAGAAAATATCTTCAAGACCCGCTTTTCCCAGAGGCTGGGAACTGGGGTTCATAGGAGGAGAGAAAAGCAAGCCTCCTTCGGGCACGAAATGCAGCCCACCTGCCTGTGTTTTGAAGCCTCTATTTTGAAGGAATGGGTTAGCTTCTCCTAAAGGAGACCTCCAGATCTGCTCAGAAGTCGGTAATTCCAGAGGCAGGGTGCTGGTTCCTGACTGCCCTTTGCCAGCCTTGCAAAGACATTCCAAGATTCTAGAGTTATATTCCATGAAGGAGCAGGGTTCGGGAATGGGCCAGAGGGGACTGGCTCCTTATTGGCCTCAGCTCAGCTATTGCCTTTCCATTCAAACTAGGACAAGGGCCTACTTTATGAAGTGTAAGGGTCTTCTTCTTTGAAACTGCCAAGGGCTACAGCAATGAGACCTCTGTCAAGGTGAGGGAAGCCTAAGAGGACGGATTCTCAAGCAGGTGCTTTGCTACAAAGCATCAGCACCCCACAGAGAGAACCAAGATCCCTGTTCCCCAATGTTGGGAATGTAGCTTCACACACAGAGTTGTCTCTATAGGAGCCAAGAATGTTCCTGAGAGATTAGGTTCACTAAACCTCTCCTACAGAGTATAGACCTGTCCATGTGGTTTTTCCTTCCCCTGTGAGTTGGGTCCCCGAGGTCCACCACACCTCCGGGGAAACTGTCCCTGAGAAAAGATCTCCAGGAACCGCTTCGCTGAGGCTGGGAAACGCTGTTCACAGGAAGTAAGGCAAACGAATCTCCTGCAGAGAAAAAGAGGCCTTAGTGTCCCTGGAGGAGCAGGCTGCCAGAGTGTGTGAAACCTGACTGTTGCCTTACTGGCCTCAGTTCCACCATTGCCTGTTCCTCCGAACTAGGACCCAGGCCTATTTGGAGAAGCGTTTGGCTACGGATTTCTACAAAGTGCCAAGGGCTACAGCAGTGAGAATTCTCTCGGTGGTAATGGAGAGCATTTTATGGATTCTCAAGCTGTTTTCTGAACGACTGCGTCAAAATGAACTGAGAGAATCAGGCTCTCTGTGCCCCTATGTTAGGTACGCGGCTTCACACACAGAAGTGTCTCTATAGGAGCCAAGAATGTTCCTGAGAGATGAGATTCACTAGAAGTCTGCTACAGAGCATAGACCTGTCCATATGGTTTTGCCTTGCCCTGTGAGTTGGGTCCCCGAGGTCCGCCCCAGCTCAGGGGAAGGAGCCCCTGAGAAAAGATCTCCAGGGACCACTATTCCCCCAGGCTGGCAAACGCAGTTCACAGGAGGTAACGCAAGCGAGCCTCCTGCAAGGCACAACAGGTCTTAGTGTCCCTGGACGATCAGGCTGCCAGAGTGTGTGAGACCTGACTGGTGCCTTACTGGCCTCAGCTCCGCCATTGCATGTTCCTCCGATCTAGGACCCAGGCCTACTAGGAGAAGGGTTTGGCTATGGATTTCTAAATACTGCCAAGGGGTATAGCAATGAGAACTGTGTCACGGGTAAGGAAGAGCATTGTATGGATTTTCAAGCTGTTGTTTGAACGACAGCTTCAAAGCTGCACAGAGAGAATCAGACTCTGTGTCTCCATGTTCGGTACACAGCTTCACAGACAGGGGTGTCTCCATAGGAAACAAGAACGTTCCTGACAGAGTGAGGTTCACTAGAGCTCTCCTAGAGAGCAAAGACTTGTCCATGTGGTTTTTCTTCCCCTGTGTGTTTGGGGCTCCAGGCTCGGCCCCAGCTCCGTGGAAACAACCCCTGAGAAAAGATCTTCAAGATCCGCTTTTCCCAGAGGCTGGGATGTGGGGTTCATAGGAGGCGGGAAAAGCAGGCCTCCTTCAGAGAGCAAGAGGCAGCCAAGCGGCCTGCGTTTTGAAGCCTCTACTTGGAAGAATGGGTTAGCTTCCCCTAAGGGAGACCTCCAGATCTGTTCAGAAGTCGGTAATTCCAGAGGCAGTGTGCAGGGTCCTGACTGCCCTTTGCCAAACTTGCAAAGACATTCCTAGATTCTACAGTTATCTTCCTGAAGAAGCAGGCTTTGGGAATATGTCGGACTTGACTGGCGCCTTATTGGCCTCAGCTCAGCTATTGCCTTTCCATTCAAAGTAGGACAAAGGCCTACTTTATGAAGGGTAAGGGTCTTCTTCTTTCCAAACTGCCGAGGGCTACAGCAATGAGACCTCCGTAAATGCGAGGGAAGCATAAGCGGATGGATTATCAGGAAGGTTCTTTGCCACCAAGCATCAGCACCCCACGGAGAGAATCAGGCTCCCTTTGCCCCTATGTGGGGTGTGTAGATTCACACACAGTGGTGTCTCTACAGGAGCCAAGAATGTTCCTGAGAGATGAGGCTCACAAGAGCTCTCCTACAGAGTGCTCACCTGTACATGTGGTTTCACCTTCCCCTGTGAGTTGGGTCCCCGAGGTCCGCCCCAGCTCCGAGAAAACAGCCTCTGAGAAAAGATCTCCAGGAACCGCTTTTCGCCCAGGCTGGGAAAAGCTGTTCACAGGAAGTAAGGCAAGTGAGCCTCCTGCAGAGAAAAAGAAGCCTTACTGTCCCTGGAGGAGCAGGCTGCCAGAGTGTGTGAAAACTGACTGGTGCCATAATGGTCTTAGCTCCGCCATTGCTTGTTCCTCCGAACTGGGACTCAGGCCTACTTGGAGAAGGGTTTAGCTGCAGATTTCTACAAACTGCCAAGGGCTACTGCAATGAGAACTCTCTCAGAGGTAAGGGCGAGAATTGTATGGATTCTCAAGCTGTTTTCTGAACGACAGCATTAAACCTGCACAGAGAGAATCAGGCTCTCTGCCGCCATGTTGGGTACGCAGTTTCACACACAGAGGTGTCCGCATAGGAGCCAAGAATGTTCGTCAAAGACTGAGGTTCACTAGAGCTCTCTTAGAAAGCAAAGACTTGTTCATGTGGTTTTGCCTTCCCCTGTATGTGTGGGTCTCTGGGCATAACCCCAGCTCCGTGGAAACAACCCCTGAGCAAAGATCTCCAAGATCTGCTTTTCCCCCATGCTGGAAACCAGGGATCATAGGAGGCAGGAAAAGCAAGCCTCCTTCAGGCAAGAAGAGGCAGCCAACCGGCCTGTGTTTGGAAGCCTCTATTTGCAAGGAATGGGTTAGCTTCTCCAGAAGGAGACCTCCAGATCTGCTCAGAAGGTAGATATTCCAGAGGCAGGGTCGAGGTTCCTGACTGCCCTTTGCCAGCCTTGCAAAGACATTCCTAGATTCTAGCAATATTTTCCATGAAGGAGCAGGCATCGGGAATATGTCACAGTTGACGGGTGCCTCACTGGCCTCAGCTCAGCTATTGCCTTTCCTTTCAAACTAGGATCAGGGCCTACTTGGTGAAGGGTAAGGGTCTGCTTCTTTCCAAACTGCCAAGAGACACAGCAATGAGACCTCTGTCAAGGCGAGGGAAGCGTAAGCGGATGGATTCTCAAACAGGTGCTTTGCCACAAAGCATCAGCACCCCATGGAGAGAATCAGGCTCCCTGTGCCCCTATGTTCGGTGTGTAGCTTTACACACAGAGGTGTCTCTGTACGAGCCAAGAATGTTCCTAAGAGATGAGACACACTAACGTCTCCTACAGAGCATAGACCTGTCCATGTGGTTTTTCCTTCCCCTGTGAGATGGGTCCCCGAGGTCCACCCCAGCTCTGGGGATAGAGCCCCTGAGAAAAGATCTCCAGGAACCGCTGTTTGCCCAGGCTGGGAAACGCAGTTCACAGGAGGCCAGGCAAGCGAGCCTCCCACAGGGAAAAATAGGCCTTACTGTCCCTGGAGGAGCACACTGCCAGAGTGTGTGACACCTGACTGGTGCCTTACTGACCTCAGCTCCGCCACTGCATGGCCATCCAAACCAGGACCCAGGCCTACTTGGAGAAGGGTTTGGGTGCGGATTTGTAAAAACTGCCAAGGGTTACAGCAATGAGAAGTCTCTCAGAGGTAAGGGAGAGCATTGTATGGATTCTTAAGCTGTTGTTTGAATGACAGCTTCAAAGCTGCAAAGAGAGAATCAGGCCCTGTGTGCCCCCTTGCTGGGTACGCAGCTCCACACACAGAGGTATCCCCGTGGAATCCAAGACTTTCCTCACATACTGAGGTTAACTAGAGTTCTCCTACAGAGCAAAGACTTGTCCATGTGGTTTTGCCTTCCTCTGTGCGTGTGGGTCTCCGGGCTCGGCTCCAACTCCGTTGAAATAGCCCCTGGAAAAAGATCTCCAAGAACCACTTTTCCCCCAGGCGGGAAGCGGAGTTCACAGGAAGCGGAACAAGCAAGCCTCCTTCGGGCAAGTAGAGGCAGCCAACTAGCCTGTGGTTGGAAGCCTCTATTTGGAAGGAATGGTTAGCTTCTCCAAAAGAAGACCTCCAGATCTGCTCAGAAGATGGAAATTCCAGAGGCAGGGTCGAGGTTCCTGACTGTCCTTTACCAGCCTTGCAAAGACATTTCTAGATTCTAGCGTTATTTTCCATGAAGGAGCAGGCTTCAGGAATATGTCAGACTTGACTGGCGCCTTACTGGCCTCAGCTCAGCTATCGCCTTTCCGTTCAAACTAGGACAAGGGCCTACTTGGTGAAGGGTAAGGGTCTGCTTCTTTCCAAACTGCCAAAGGCTACAGCAAAGAGACCTCTGTCAAAGAGAGGGAAGTGGAAGCGGATGGATTCTCAAACAGGTGCTTTGCCACAAAGCATCTGTACCCCACGGAGAGAATCAGGCTGCATTTGCCCCTATGTTGGGTGTGTAGCTTCAAACACAGAGGTGTTTCTATAGGAGCCCAGAATGTTCCTGGGAGATGAGGTTCACTAGAGCTCTGCTACAGAGCATAGACCTGTCCATATGGTTTTGCCTTCCCCTGTGAGTTGGGTTCCCGATGTTCGCCCCAGCTCCGAGGAAGAAACCCCTGAGAAAACACCTCCAGGAACTGCTTTTCGTCCAGACTGGGAAACGCAGTTCACAGAAGGCAAGGCAAGCGAGCCTCCTGCAGAGAAAAAGAGGCCTTACTGCCCCTGGAGGAGCAGGCTGCAAGAGTGTGTGAGACCTGACTGGTGCCTTACTGGCCTCAGCTCCGCCATTGCATGTTCCTCTGAACTAGGACCCAGGCCTACTAGGAGAAGGGTTTGGGTGCGGATTTCTAAAAAACTGCCAAGGGCTACAGCAATGAGAACTCTCTCAGAGATAAGGGAGAGAATTGTATGGATTCTCAAGCTGTTTTCTGAACGACAGCGTTAAACCTTCACAGAGGGAATCAGGCTCTCTGACCCCATAAGTTGTCCCTGTAGGAACCAAGAACGTTCGTCAAAGACTGAGGTTCACTAGAGCTCTCTTAGAGAGCAAAGACTTGTTCATGTAGTTTTGCTTTCCTCTGTATGTGTGGGTCTCCGGGCATAACCTCAGCTCCGTGGAAACAACCCCTGAGCAAAGATCTCCAAGATCTGCTTTTCCCCCATGCTGGGAACCAGGGATCATAGGAGGCAGGAAAAGCAAGCCTCCTTCGGGCAAGAAGAGGCAGCCAACTAGCCTGTGTTTGGAAGCCTATATTTGCAAGGAATGGGTTAGCTTCTCCAGAAGGAGACCTCCAGATCTGCTCAGAAGATAGATATTCCAGAGGCAGGGTCGAGGTTCCTGACTGCCCTTTGCCAGCCTTGCAAAGACATTCCTAGATTCCAGCGCTATTTTCCATGAAGGAGCAGGCATCGGGAATATGTCAGAGTTGACGGGTGCCTTACTGGCCTCAGCTCAGCTATTGCCTTTCCTTTCAAACTAGGATCAGGGCCTACTTGGTAAAGGGTAAGGGCCTGCTTCTTTCCAAACTGCCAAGGGACACAGCAATGAGACCTCTGTCAAGGCGAGGGAAGCGTAAGCGGATGGATTCTCAAACAGGTGCTTTGCCACAAAGCATCAGCACCCCACGGAGAGAATCAGGCTCCTGTGCCCCTATGTTCGGTGTGTAGCTTTACACACAGAGGTGTCTCTGTACGAGCCAAGAATGTTCCTAAGACTTGAGATTCACTAAGGTCTCCTACAGAGCATAGACTTGTCCGTGTAGTTTTGCCTTCCCCTGTGAGTTTGGTCCCCGAGGTCCACCCCAGCTCCGGGGAAACAACTCCTTAGAAAAGATCTCCAGGAACCGCTTTTCGCCCAGGCTGGGAAACGCAGTTCACAGGAGGCAAGGCAAGCGAGACTCCTGCAGGGAAAAGGAGGCCTTACTGTCCCTGGAGGAGCAGGCTACCAGAATGTGTGACACCTGACTGGTGCCTTACTGACCTCAGCTCCGCCATTGCATGGCCATCCAAACCAGGACCCAGGCCTACTTGGAGAAGGGTTTGGGTGCGGATTTCTAAAAACTGCCAAGGGCTACAGCAATGAGAACTCTCTCAGAGGTAAGGGAGAGCATTGTATGGATTCTCAAGCTGTTGTTTGAATGACAGCTTCAAAGCTGCAAAGAGAGAATCAGTCTCTCTGTGCCCCCTTGTTGGGTACGCAGCTTCACACACAGGGGTGTCTCCATAGGAGTCAAGAACGTTCCTGACAGAGTAAGTTTCACTTAGAGGTCTCCTGGAGAACAAAGACTTGTCCATGTGGTTTTCCTTCCCCTGTGCAATTGGGTCTCTGGTCTCGGCCCCAGCTCCATGGAAAAAACCCCTGAGAAAAGATCTTCAATATCCGCTTTTCCCAGAGCCTGGGAAGCTGGGTTCATAGGAGGCAGGAAAAGCAAGCCTCCTTCGGGCACGAAGAGGCAGCCGACCGGCCTGTTTTTGGAAGTCTCAATATGGAAGGAATGAGTTAGATTCTCCTAAAGGAGACCTCCAGATCTGCTCAGAAATCGGTAATTCCAGAGGCAGGGTGCAGGCTCCTGACTGCCCTTTGCCAGCCTTGCAGAGACATTCCTAGATTCCAGCGTTATTTTCCATGAAGGAGCAGGCTTCGGGAATATGTCAGACTTGACTGGCGCCTTATTGGCCTCAGCTCAGCTCTTGCCTTTCCTTTCAAACTAGGACAAGGGCCCACTTTATGAAAGGTAAGCGTCCTCTTCTTTCCAAACTGCCAAGGGCTACAGCAATGAGACCTCTGTCAAGGCGAGGGAAGCGTAAGCTGATAGATTCTCAAGCAGGTGCTTTGCCACAAAGCATCAGCACCCCACGGAAAGAATCTGGCTCCCTTTGCCCCTACGTTGGGTGTGTAGCTACACACACAGAGGTGTCTCGATAGGAGCCAAGAATGTTCCTGAGAGAGGAGGTTCACTGTTGGGGGCCAGAGTGAGGCACTCCGCCCATGGCAAAGGTCATGAGGAAGGAGGCTCGACATACGCAAAGGCGGGATCGAGCCTCAGGAGTCCCCCTGGAAATCCTCGAGCATCTACCCCCATAACCAGAGCCTGCCTACCTTACTACTTTGTGCTCTCACCTACACCTCTGACTTTATGGGGGGCTGTCCCCCACCACCTCTTTCGGAGAAGGAGTTAACCTAGAGCTCCAGTTGATAAAAACCCCTGGGTGTGACAAGAGTGTTTTAACCTACAAACTCCTCTGAAGGTTCTCTAGCCTGCCTGACAGGCTTGTCCGGCCACATGTGATTGCTCACAGCCTCTCAACCATGAGAGGCACGAGATGCTTTAAACCTTCTAAAAACAGGTTCCTTAGGAAAATTAGAAAATTATTAGTATAAGTATAATGGGCTGATTAGAAATCATATTGGTGAAGGGTTTTTCATTTGTTGAGCTGATGTTTACTGCTAAGTCTCCACATCCCCTGCCCTTATACACATTAATGAATATATAGAAGAAATAAGTATTAACCTTTGATATAAATCACGTTAGACCTTAGGCTAAGTAAATTCTTTCCTTAACTAAAACCCACTACACCCTCACCCTATAGGAATGTAACTTTATTTGGGTGGCGTCTGTTTTAAGAATAATCACCCCTGGAGAAATAAGTGTCCTGGTTGACTGACCGCTGTCACAAGGAGAGGGTCGTAAATTGTCAGCAGGCCCCCCGGCCAGAAGATGATGTAACACCCCTAAGACCTCTGTATACTTTTGTATGAAGCACCTGACTTTGATAAAAGTCAGGACTGCTGACCCCACGTGACTTTTGCATAACATCCCAGTGTATAAAAGTAGACCATGGAAAATAAAGAATTGGGATCAGTTTCTCGAAATACTGGTCTCCCCATGTCTCTCTCTCTCTCTCACTCTGGTTGAGTCTCCATCTGGAGCGCGGAACCCACCAAGCTTACTAATTTTGCCTGGGCTTCTAAGATCCGACCGGGGAGGCCTCAGTGTCTCCTCTCCTTCGGGAGAACGGAAGGACGCCTGCGGCCTACGTAAGTGGTGCAAACTTCTTGTCTTGAAGTTTTATTGGTCCCCCGCGTAAACCAAGCTACTCAGCCTCTTTTCTCCACTGAATTTTCCTACTGAGCTATCCTCATTTTATTACTCTTTATATCCTTAATTAACGTTTAATTAAGCAGTTGTTCCCTGACCCTCGCCTACGCCATCTCTGCTTCGAATACCCTGGATCAGCTGGGGCTGGACCCCGGCAGTTCACTAGAGATCTCCTACAGAGCATAGACCTGTCCATTTGGTTTTGCCTTCCCCTGTGAGTTGGGTCCCCGAGGTCCGCCCCAACTCCGGGGAAACAGCCCCTGAGAAAAGATCTCCAGGAACTGCTTTCCGCCCAGGCTGGGAAACGCTGTTCACAGGAAGAAAGGCAAGCGAGCCTCCTGAAGGGAAATAGAGGCCTTACTGTCCCTGGAGGAGCAGGCTGCCAGAGTGTGTGACACCTGACTGGTGCCTTACTGGCCTCAGCTCCGCTATTGCATGTTCATCTGAACTTGAACCCAGGCCTACTTGGAGAAGTGTTTGTGTGCCGATTTCCAGAAACTGCAAAGGGCTACAGCAATGATAACTCTCTCAGTGGTAAGGGAGAGCATTGTGTGGATTCTCAATTTGTTGTTTGAACGACAGCATCAAAGCTGCACAGAGAGAATCAGGTCTCTGTGTCTCTATGTTGGCAATGCAGCTTCCCACACAGAGATGTCCCCGTTGGAGCCACGAACATTCCCCATAGAGTGAGGTTCACTAGAGCACTCCTAGAGAGCAAAGACTTATCCATGCGGTTTTCCCTTCCCCTGTGCGTGTGGGTCTCCGGGATCGGCCCCTGCTCCGTGGAAACAGCCTCTGAGAAAAGATCTCCAAGAACCTCTTATCCCCCAGGCTGAGAAGCGGAGTTCGCAGGAGGTGGGATAAGCAAGCTTCCTTCGGCAAGAAGAGACAGCCAACCGGCCTGTGTTTGGAAGCCTATATTTGCAAGGAATGGGTTAGTTTCTCCTGACTGAGACCGCCAGATGTGCTGAGAAGATAGAAATTCCAGAGGCAGGGTCGAGGTTCCTGACTGCCCTTTGCCAGCCTTGCAAAGACATTCCCAGATTCTAACGTTATTTTCCATGAAGGAGCAGGCATCGGGAATATGTCAGACTTGACTGGCGCCTTACTGGCCTCAGCTCAGCTACTGCCTTTCCATTCAAACAAGGACAAGGGCCTACTTGGTGAAGGGTAAGGGTCAGCTTCTTTCCAAACTGCCAAGGACTACAGCAATGAGACCTCTGTCAAGGTGAGGGAAGCCTATGCGGATGGATTCTTAGCAGGTGCTTTGCCACAAAGCATCAGCACCCACGGAGAGAATCAGACTCCCTTTGCCACTATGTTGGGTGTGTAGCTTCATGCACAGAGGTGTCTCTGTAGAAGCCAAGAATGTTCCTGAGAGATGAGGTTCACTAGAGCTCTCCTACAGAGCATAGACCTGTCCATGTGGTTTTGTCTTCCCCTGTGAGTTGGGCCCCCGAGGTCCGACCCAGCTCCAGGGAAACAGCTCCTGAGAAAAAATCTCTAGGAACAGCTTTGCGCCCAGGCTGGGAAATGCAGTTCACAGGAGGCAAGGCAAGCGAGCCTCCTGCAGGGAAAAAGAGGCCTTACTGCTCCTGGACGATCAGGCTGCAAGAGTGTGTGAGACCTCACTTGTGCCTTACTGGCCTCAGCTCCGCCGTTGCCTGTTGTTCCGAGCTAGGACCCAGGCCTACTTGGAGAAGGGTTAGGGTGCGGATTTCTACAAACTGTCAAGGACTACAGCAATGAGAATTCTCTTAGCAGTAAGGGAGAGCATTGTATGGATTCTCAAGCTGTTGTTTGAATGACAGCTTCAAAGCTACACAGAGAGAATCAGGCTCTCTGTTCCCCTATTTTGGCTGTGCAGCTTCACACACAGAATTTGACTCTGTTGGAGCCAGAAATATTCCTGAAAGACTTAGGCTCACCAAAGCTGTCCTCCAGAGCAAAGACATTGGATGTGGTTTTGCCTTCCCTTGCCAGTATGGGTCCCCTAGCTTGGCCCCAGCTCCGGGGATACAGCCTCTGAAAAAAATCTTCCAAGAAGCGATTTTTCCTCCAGGCTGTTAAGCGGAATTCGCAGTTTGCAAGTTAAGGAAGCCTGCTTCGTGGAAGAGCAAGCAGCCAACTGGCCCTGTGTTAGGAAGCCTGTATTTGAAAGGAATGGGTTAGCTTCTACAGCGGGAGAACCTCAGATCTGCTCAGGGGGCTGAAATATTAGAGTCAGGGTCGAGGTTCTCCCTTGTCCTTTGCGCACCTTGCAAAGACATTCCTAGCTTCTAGCATTAGTGTCCCTGTAGTAGCAGGCTGCAGGAGCGTGTGATAAATGACTGCCGCGTTCCTGTCCTCAGCTCCGCTATTGACTTTCTATTCGAACTAGAACCCAGGCCTACTTTGAGAAGGGTTAGGGTCCAGTGTTTCCAAACTGCCAAGGGCTACGGCAATGCGAGCTCTGTCAGAGGTAAGAAAAGAGCAATTGGTTGGATTTTTCAGCTGCTGCGTGGCTGCACAGCTTCCGCGCTGCATGGAGAGCGGGAGGATCCTTGTGGCCCTATTTTGGGTACGCAGCAACATGCACACAGAGTGTCTGTGTTCACTTATGTACAGGCTTATGTACACTAGAGCTCTCCTACAGAGCAAAGACCACTCAGTGGGCTCCAAGAGATACCTGTCGCGGCTCGAGAAGAGAGTGGAGTCCTTTGCTTCCCCTCGAGATGAGGCCTGACTCCCCGGGTGAGTATGGAATGCAACCCCAAATCCCTGTCGCCTATGGAGAGGAACATTAAGTCCTGGATACAAGCCTAGATGAGGTCTAGTTTGCCCTTCAGTGAATGGAGCCCAATCCACAGCTCTCCCTGGCAACTCGAATGGAAGATTAGACTTCCTGGGCCAACACGAGAGGAAGCCTGAATTCCCCGTCGTAACTCGAGAATCCCACCGAAACTCGAGAAAATCCACGTGCTTCCCTCGTCATCGCAAGATGAGGCCCTTTGTCCGCTACAGCATCTCAAGAGAAGTCCCACGTTCCATCCTGAAGTGCGAAACGGTACTTGGCACCCTTGATGCGACCCCAAAAGTTCCGCGACATACCAGACTCACTCAAGGGGAACACCGAGGTTCCCGGCACCACTTCATCTGACCCCTTCTCCTCTCCTGATTGCGACAGGAGGGTCGACTCCCCTTCTCTGTCTGCAAGGGGTTCCCGACCTTCCGGGCGCACCTCAGGATGAGGCCGGTCTCATGAGGTAGTTCGAGACGTAGCCTCGTGGGTGGTGCCACATGCCGAAAGACCCCAATTTCACGGTCCACTCTTGAAAAGAACCCGATGCCAGCACACCTCTTTGAAGGAAAACCTGTGGATGAAGGCACAACACGAAGGGGCACTGACACCCGCGTGCATCGTCCAGAAAAACCCGCAGGTCCCACAGACATTTCGACAAGTGGCCTGTCACCCTGTAAACAATTCGAAAGGCAAACGAAGGTCCATTCCTCAACAGAAGACTAGGTGTGACTCTCTTGTCCCTACTCTGCAGGGACCATGGGATCCGAGTCAGAAACGGAGAGGAAGCCTGAGGTTCCTGCGTCCACTCGAGATGAGGCCCTCTTCCATTGCACCACACCCAGTGGAGTCCCGAGAGGCCCCTACCAACTCCACAGTATCCCTGAGTTCTCAGAGGCACAATGAGAAGCTCCCTGAGGTCATAGGCACAAGTCGAGGGAACCCTGGGTTTTCTGCCATGACTCGAGAAAGACCTCGAGAGTGCTTCAAAATGTGTTGAGTCGCGATTCCCCTACCATGACTCGAGAGCCATGACACGCGCCCCCTCTTCACGCGCATGGAGACCTGACTAACTTGGCATTGTACGAGAGGCTCCCTGAGATCCTCATCGTACCTCGTGAGGAAACCCACACTGCCGCGGCAGCTCGAGGAAACACATGAGACACCCCGGTCATCGCGAGATGAGGGCCTTATATTCCTGCATGGCCTGGAGACCAATCACGAGTCCTCTCTCCAAACTGGAGAGCAGGCTGGACTCCGTTGAGGCCGCTCAGGGGGATCCAACAGATCCTTGTCACGACTCGAGAGGAGAGCGGAGTCCTTGGCTTCCCCTCGAGACGAGCCCTGACTCCCCGGGGGAGCCTGAAATGCAACCCCGAGATCCCTGCCTTCCCTGGAGAGGAATATTAGGTCCCGGACACAGGCCTAGGTGAGGTCTCTTCGGCCCTGCAGTGACCCGAGCGCAACCCCCAGCTTTCCCTCGCAACTCGAGGGGAAGATTGGGCTTCCCAGGGCCAACCCAAGAGGAAGCCTGAGATCCCCGTCGTAACTTGAGATTCCCACCGCAACTCGAGAAAAACCACGTGGTTCCCACCTCTTGGCAAGATGAGGCCCTTGCCTGCGACGGCGTCTCAAGGGAAGTCCCCTGTTCCGCCCTGAAGTGCGAAACGGTCCCTGACAGACTTCCTGCGACACCCAAAAGTTCCCCGACACGCCGGGTTCCCTCGAGGGGAATACCAAGGGTCCCGGCACCGCTTCATCTGAGCCCCTTCTCGCCTCCTGATCGCGACAGGAGTGTCGATTCCCCTGCGTGGTCTGGAAGGGGTTCCCGGCCTTCCCGGCGCACCTCAGGATGAGGCCGGTCTCACGAGGAAATTCGAGACGACCCACTTGGGTGGTGCCAAATGCCGAACGCCCCCGATTCCCGGGTCCGCTCTTGAGAAGGACCCGAGTCCTGGACTCCTCTTCGAAGGCAACCCTGTGGGTGAAGGCACAACACGAAGGGGCACAGCCACCCCCGTGCATCATCCGCAAAGGCCCGCGGGTTCCACACACAGCTCGACGAGGGGCCTGAGACCCCCTGAGCAACTCGCGAGGCAAGCGGGGTTCCCTTCCTCAGACAAGACGAGGCCTGACTCTCCTGTCCCAACTCTGCAGGGACCCTGCGGTCGGAGTCCGAAACGGAGAGGAAGCCTGAGGTTCCTGCCTCCCCTCGAGGTGAGGCCCTCTTCCGTTGCGCCAGACCCAGTGCAGTCCCGAGAGGCCCCGCAAATTCCTCAGGATCCCTCGCCTCTCAGAGGCACCCTGGGAAGTTCCCTAAGGTCCCCGGCAGAAGGCGAGGGAAACGAGGGTTTCCCGCCGCCCCCCGACAAAGACCTCGAGAGTCCTTCTTCAACGCGTCTCGAGGCCCTAGGCCCCTCCCGTGACTCGAGAGCCAGGACGCGCTCCCCCTCGCCACGCGCATGGAGTCCTGACTTCCCTGGCGCCGCACGAGAGGCTCCCTGAGATCCCCGTCGTGCCTCGGGAGAAACCCCACACTGGCGCCGCAGCTCGAGAAAACCCACGAGACGCCCCCGTTATCGTGAGATGAGGGCCATCATTAACTGCATGGCCTGGAGGGCAATCCCGAGTCATCTCTCCAAACTCCACGGGAGGCTTGACTCACTAAGGCTACCCATTGCGCTAAATAGGTACCCGTCGCGACTCGAGAGGAAAGCGGAATACTTTGCTTCCCCTAGAAACAAGGCCGGACTTCCTGGGTGAGTCTGGAATGCCACCCCGAGATCCCTGTCACCCCTGGAGAGGAATATTCGGTCCTGGACACAAGCCTAGATATGGTCTATTTTGCCCCGCAGTGACTTGAGTGGGATCCCAGCTCACCCTCGCAACTCGAATGGAAGATTGGACTTCCATGGGCCAACACAGGAGGAAATCTGAATTCCCCGTCGAAACTCGAGACTCCCGCCGCAATGCGAGCAAAAGCACGTGGTTCACTCGTCATCCCAAGATGAGGCCCTGGCCCGCTACAGCGTCTCAAGTGAAGTCCCACGTTCCGTCTTGAAGTGCGAAATGCTACTTTTCACCCTTGATGTAACCCCAAAAGTTCCCCGACACACCGTTCTCACCGAGGGGAACACCGAAGTTCCCGGCACCACTTCATCTGATCACTTTCTCCCCTCCTGATCACGACAGGAGGGTATATTCCCCTGCTTTGTCTGGAAGGAGTTCCCGCCCATCCCGGCGCACCTAAGGATGAGGCCTTTCTCAGGAGGAAATTCGAGACGTAGCCTCGTGGGTGGTGCCACATGCCGAAAGACCCCGATGGTGCGGTCCAATCTGGATAAGAACCCGATGCCCGGACACCACTTCGAAGGCAACCCTGTGGATGAAGGCACCACAGAAGGGTTACTAAAACTCCCGTGCATCGTCCAGAAAAACCCACAGGTTCTACACACAGCTCGACAAGTGGAATGTCACCCCGTGAACAACTCTATAGGCAAGCGGAGTTCGATTCCTCCACACAAGATGAGGCCTGACTCTCCTGTCCCAACTCTTCAGGGACCCTGCCATCCGAGTTAGAAATGGAGAGGAAACCTGAGGTTCCTGTCTCAACTCGAGGTGAGGCCCTCTTCCATTGCACCAAACCCAGATGAGTCGCGAGAGGCCCCTCCCAACTCCACAGTATCCCTGAATTCTCAGAGGCACCTTGAGAATCTACCTGAGGTCACCGGCACAAGTCAAGGGAACCCAGGGTTTCCTGCTGCGACCCTAGAAAGACCTTGAGAGTCCTTCAGCGTGTCTTGAGGCCCGATTCCCCTACCCTGACTCGAGAGCAAAGACCCGCTCCCCATCGCCATGCGCATGGAGACCTGACTTCCCTGATGCCTGAAGAGAGTCTCCCTGAGCTCCCCGTCGTACCTCTTCGGAAACCCCATTCAGGCACCGCAGCTCGAGAAAACCCACGATACGCCCCCGTCATCACGAGATGAGGGACTTCTTTCCTGCCTGGAATGGAGAGCAAAACCGAGTCCTCTCTCCAGTCTCCTCAGGAGGCTTGACTCTCTTTAGCCTCTCAGTTGGCTCCAAGAGATAGCTGTCAGGACTTGAAGGGAGAGAGGAGTCCTTTGCTTCCCCTCGAGATGAGGCCTGACTCCCCGTGTGAGTCTGGAATGCAGCCCCGAGTTCCTGTCAAACCTGGAGAGGAAAACTCGGTCCTGGACACAAGCCTAGATGAGGTCTATTTTGCACTGCAGTTACTAGAGAGCAATCGCCAGCTCTCCCTTGCAAATCGAATTGAAGATTGGACTTCCCTGGGCCAATACAATTGGAAGCCTGAATTCGACATCGTAACTCGAGAATCCCGCCGAAACTCGAGAAAATCCACGTGGTTCCCCCATCAGCGCTAGATGAGGCCCTTGCCCGCTACAGCGACTCAAGAGAAGTCCCACGTTCTGTCTTGAAGTGCGAAACGGTACTTGGCACCCTTGATGCAATCTCAAAATTCCCCGACATACCGGTCTCACTCAAAAGGAACACCGAGGTTCCCGGAACCACTTCATTTGAGCTCCTTCTGCCCTCGTGATCGCGACAGGAGTGTCGATTCCCCTGCTATGTCTGGAAGGCGTTCCCGTCCTTTCCAGCGCGCCTAAGGATGAGGCAGGTCTCAGGAGGAAATTCGAGACATAGCCTCGTGGGTGGTGCCACAAGCCGAAAGATCCCGATTTCCCGGTCTACTCTTGATAAGAACGCGATGCCCTGACACCTTTACGAAGGAAAACCTGTGGATGAAAGCACAACACGAAGGGGCACTGACACCCCCGTTTATCATCCAGAAAAACCCGCAGGTTGCAAACACAGTTCAACAAGTGGTCTGTCACCCCGTGAACAACTCGAGAGGCAAGTGGAGTTCCATTCCTCCACACAAGGCGAGACCTGATTTTCTGTACCAACTCTGCAGGGAAACTGTGATCCGAGTCAGTACCGGCGCAAGGAAACCCAGGAGAGGAAACATGAGGTTCCTGCCTCCACTCGAGATGAGGCTCTCATCCATTGCACCAAACCCAGTGGAGTCCAGAGAGGCTCCTCCCAACTCCACAGTACCCCTGACTTCTCAGAGGCACCCTGAGAAGCTCCCTGAGGCCACCAGCACAATTCGAGTGAACCCAGGGTTTACTGCCGCTACCATAGAAAGAACTCAAGAGTCCTTCTTCAACGCGTTTTCAGGCCTGATTCCCCTACCATGACTCGAGGGCAATGACGCGCTCCCTCTGCTACACTCATGAAGCCCTGACTTCCCTGGCGCCACACGAGAGGCTCCCTGAGCTCCCCGTCATACCTCGTGAGAAACCCGACACTGGCGCCGCAGATAGAGAAAACCCACGAGACGCCCCCGTTTTCGCGACATGACGGCCTTCTTTTCTAGCATGGCCTGGAGATCAATCCCGAGTCCTCTCTCCAAACTCCACAGTAGGCTTGACTCCCTTTTGGTCACTCAGTGGACTCCAAGACATACCTGTCGCGAGTCGAGAGGAGAGTGGAGTCTTTTCCTTCCCCACAAGGCGAGGCCTGACTCCTCGGGTGAGTCTGATATGCGAACCGGAGATCCCTGTCGCCCCTGGAGAGAAACATTAGGTCCTGGACACAAGCCTAGATGAGGTCTCTTTTTTCCTGCAGTGACTCGAGAGCAATCCCCAACTCTCCCTCGCAACTCAAATGGAAGACTGGACTTCCCTGGGCCAACAGAAGAGGAAGCCTGAATTTCCCGTTATAACTCAAGAATCCCGCCACAACTCGAGAAAAACCACATCATTCCCTATTCATCGCAAGATGTGGCCATTGCCGCTACAGCGTCTCAAAAGAAGTCTTACGTTCCATCTTGAAGTGCGATACGGTACTTGGCACCTTTGATGCGACACCAAAAGTTCCCCAACACACTGGTCTCACTGGAGGGGAACACCGAGGTTCCCGGCATCACCTCATCTGTGCCCCTTCTCCCCTCCTGATCGAGACAGGAGGGTCGATTCCCCTGCTTTGCCTGCAAGGGGTTCCGACCTTCCCAGCGCACCTCAGGATGAGGCCGGTCTCACGAGGAAATTCGAGATGAACCACGTGGGTGGTGCCACATGCCGAACGCCCCCGATGCCCCGGTCCGCTCTTGAGAAGGCCCTGAGGCCCGGACCCCTCTTCGAAGGCAACCCTGTGGGTGAAGGCACAACACGAAGGGGTACTGACATCCCCATGCATAGTATGGAAAAACACGCAGATTCCAAACACAGATTGACAAGTGTCCTGTCATCCCTTGAAGAACTAGAGAGGCATGCGGAGTTCCTTTCCTCCACACAAGAGAAGGCCTGACTCTCCTTTCCCAACTCTGCAGGGACCCTGCGATCGGAGTCAGAAATGTAGATGAAACCTGACGTTCCTGCATCAACTCGAAATGAGGCCCTGTTCCATTGTGCCATACCCAGTGGAGTCCCGAGAGGCCCCTCCCAAATCCACAGTATCCCTGATTCTCAGAGGCACCCTCAGAAGTTCTCTGCGGTCACTGGCACAAGTCGAGTGAACCCAGGGTTTCCTGCTGCATTCTGAGCAAGACCTCGAGAGACCTTCTTTACCGCATCTTGAGGCCCGATACCCTACCATGACTGGAGAGCAATGACGCATTCCCCTCGCCACGCCCATTGAAACCTAACTTCCCTGGCGCCACACGAGAGGCTCCCTGCGCTCCCCGTCCTACCTCATGAAAACCCCACACTGGCACCGCCGCTCGAGAAAACTCACGAGACGCCCCCATCATCGTAAGATGAGGGCCTTCTTTTCCTACATGACCTAGAGAGCAATCCCGAGTCCACTCTCCAAACTCCACTGGAGGCCTGACTCCCTTTAGGCCACTCAGTAGCCTCCAAGAGATACACGTCGCTACTCTAGAGGAGAGCGGAGTCCGTTGCTTCCCCTCGAGCAGAGGCCTGACTACTTGGGTGAGTCTGGAATGGGATCCCGAGATCCGTGTCGCCCCTGTAGAGGAAAACTCGGTCCTGGACACAAGCCTAAATGAGGTCTTTTTTGTCCTGCATTGACTCAAGTGCAATCCCCAGCTCTCCCTCCCAACTCGAATGGATGATTGGACTTCCCTGGGCCAACACAAGAGGAAGCCTGTATTCCCCGTTGTAATTCGAGAATCCCGCGGCAACTGGAGAAAAACAACGTGGCTCCTCCGTCATCGAAATATGAGGCCCCTGTCAGCTATAGCGTCTCCAGGGAAGTCCCATGTTCCGTCTTGAAGTGTGAAACGGTAGTTGGCACCCTTGATGCGACCCCCAAATTTCCCTGACACCCCGGTCTCACTCGAGGAGAACATGGAGGTTCCCAGCACCGCTTCAGCTGAGCCTCTTCTCCCCTCCTGATGGCGACAGGAGGGTCGATTCCCCTGCTTTGTCTGGAAGGGGTTCCCAGACTTCCCGGCGAACCTCAGGATGAGGCCAGTCTCACGAGGGAAGTCGAGACGTAGCCTCGTGGGTTGTGCCACATGCCGAAAGACCCCGATTTCCTGGTCCGCTATTGATAAGATCCCGATGCCTGGTCATCTCTTCGAAGGTAACCTTGTGGATGAAGGCACAACACGAAGGGGCACTGACACCCCTGTGCATCGTCCCCCAAAACCGCAGGTTCCACATACAACTCGACAGGTGGCCTGTCATCCCGTGAACAACTCGAGAGGCAAGCGGAGTTCCATTACTCCACACAAGACGAGGTCTGACTCTCCTGTCCCAACTCTGCAGGGACCCTGCTATCCGAGTCAGAAATGGAGAGGAACCCTGACGTTACTGCCTCAATCTGAGATTAGGTCCTCTTCAATTGCACCAGTCCCTGTGAAGTCCCGAGAAGCCCCTCTCAACTCCACAGTATCCCTGACTTCTCAGAGGAACCCCGCTAAGCTCCCTGAGGTCATGGGCACAAGTCGAGGGAACCCAGGGTTTCCTGCCACACCCCGAGAAAGACCTCGAGAGTTCTTCTTCGAAGCGTCTTGAGGCTTGATTCCCCTACCATGACTCGAGAGCAATGAGGCGCTCCCCCACGCCACGTCCATGGAGACCTGACTTCAGTGGCACCACAGGAGTCTCCCTGAGCTCCCCGTCCTATCTCGTGAGAAACCCCAACCAGGCACTGCACCTTGAGAAAACCCACGAGACGCCCCCGTCATCGCGAGATGAGGGCCTTCTTTTTCTGCATGGCCTAGAGAGCAATCCCGAGTCCTCTCTCCAAACTCCACAGGAGGCTTAACTCCATTTAGGCCACTCTTGGGCTCCAAGGGATACCCGTCGCGACTCGAGAGGAGAGCGGAGTCCATTCATTCCCTTCGAGACGAGACCTGATCCCCGGGGGAGTCTGGAATGCAACCCCGAGATCCCTGTCGCCCCTGGAGAGAAAAACTCGGTCCTGGACACAAACCTAGATGAGCTCTATTTTGCCCTGCAGTGACTCGAGAGCAATCTCCAGCTCTCACTTGCAACTCGAATGGAAGATTGGACTTCCCTGGGCCAACACAAGAAGAAACCTGTATTCCCCATCGTAACTCAAGAATCCTGCCGCAACTCCAGAAAAAACACATGGGTCCCCCGTCAGCGCTAGATGAGGCCCTTGCCCACTACAGCGTCTAAAGAGAAGTCCCAGGTTCCGTCTTGAAGTGCGAAACGGTACTTGGCACCCTTGATGCAACGCGAAAAGTTACCCGACTTTCACTCAAGGAGAGCACCGAGGTTCCCGGCACTACTTCATCTGAGCCCTTTCTCTCCTCCTGATCCCGAAAGGAGGGTCGATTCCCCTGCTTTGTTTGGAAAGGGTTCCCGGACTTTCCTGCTCGCTTCAGGATGAGGCCGGTCTCACGAGGAAGTTCGAGACGTAGCCTCGTGGGTGGTGCAACATGCTGAAAGAACCCAATTTCCCGGTCCGCACTTGAGGAGAACCCGATGCCCGGACACCTCTTCGAAGGCAACCCTGTGGATGAAGGCACAACAGGAAGGAGCACTGATGCCCCCGTGCATCTCCGAAAAACCCGCAGGTTCCACACACATCACGAAAAGTGGTGTCATCCTTGAACAACTTGAGATGTAAGCGGAGTTCCATTCCTCCGCAGAACACGAGACCTGACACTCCTGAGCAAACTCAACAGGGAACCTGCGATCTGAGTCAGATCTGGCCTCCAGGAAGTCAGGAGCAGAACCCTGAGGTTCCTGCCTCAACTCGAGATGAGGCCCTCTTCCATTGCACCAAACCCAGAGGAGTCCCGAGAGGCCTCTCCCAAATCCACAGTATCCCTGACTTCTCAGAGGCACCCTGAGACGCTCCCTGAGGTCACCAGCACAAGTCAAGGGAACCCAGGGTTTCCTGCCGCAACCCTAGAAAGACATCGAGAGTTCTTTTTCTACCCGTCATGAGGCCCGATTCCCCTACCCTGACTTGAGAGCAATGACGCGCTCCCCCTTGCCCCGCCAATGGAGACCTGACTTCCCTGTTGCCACACGAGAGGCTACCTGAACTCCCCGTCGTACCTCGTGAGAAACCCCACACTGGCGCCGCAGCTCGAGAAAACACACGAGACGCCCCCGTCATCTCGAGATGTGGGCCTTCTTTTCCTGCATGGCCTGGAGAGCAATCCCGAGTCCTCTCTCCAAACTGAAGAGGAGGGTTGACTCCCTTTAGACCACTCAGTGGGCTCCAAGAGATACGCGTCGCTACTCGAGAGGAGAGCCGAGTCCTTTGCTTCCCCTCGAGACGAGGCCTAACTCCCTGGGTGAGTCTGTAATGCAAACCCGAGATCCCTGTCGCCCTTGGAGAGGATCATTGGGTCCTGAACACAAGGCTAGATGAGGTCGCTTTTGCCCTGCAGTAACTCAAGAGCACTCCCCAGCTTTCCCTCGCAACCCGAATGGAATATTGGACCTCCCTGGGCCAACACAAGAGGAAGCCTGAATTCCCAGTAGTAATTCGAGAATTCCACCTCAACTTGAGAAAAACCACGTGGTTTCCCCTTCATTGCAAGATGAGGCCCTTGCCCGCTCCAGCGTCTCAAGAGTAGTCCCACGTTCTGTCTTCAAGTGCGAAATGATATTTGGCACCCTTAATGCTACCCCAAAAGTTCCCCGACATACGGGTCGCACTCGAGGGGAACACCGAGGTTCCTGGCACCACTTCATCTGAGCCCCTTCTCCCCTCCTGATCGCGAAAGGAGGGTCGATTCCCCTGCTTTGTCTGCAAGGGGTTCCCGACCTTCTCCACGCACCTCAGATGAGGCTGTCTCACGAGGAAATTCGAGACGTAGCCTCGATGGTGGTGCCACATGCCGAAAGACCGCGATTTCCCAATCCGCTCTTGATAAGAACGCGATGCCCAGACACCTATTCGAAGATAGTGTGGATGAAGGCACAACACGAAGGGGCACTGACACCCCCGTGCATCGTCCGGAAAAGACCGCAGGTTACTCATACAGCTCAACAAGTGCCTGTCACCCAGTGAACAACTCGAGAGGCAAGCGGAGGTCCATTCCTGCACACAAGACAAGGCCTGACTCACCTCTCCCAACTATGCAGGGGGCTGCGATTGGAATCAGAAATGGAGAGGAACCCTGAGGTTCCTGCCTCCCCTCGAGATGAGGCCCCCTTCCATTTCACCAAACCCAGTGGAGTCCCGAGAGGTCTTTCCCAACTCCACAGTATCCCTGACTTCTCAGAGGCACCCGGAGAATCTCCCTGATGTCACCGGCACAAGTTGAGGGAACTCAGGTATTCTTGCCAAGACCCGAGAGAGATCTTGAGAGTCCTTCTTCAACGCGTCTAGAGGCCTGATTCCCCTACCATGACTCGAGAGCAATGACGCGCTCCCCCTTGCCACACGCATCGAGACCTAACTTCCCTGGCGCCACACAAGAGGCTCCCTGAGCTCCCCGTCGTACCTCCTGAGAAACCAACACAGGCGCTGCAGCTCGGTAAAACCACTGAGACCCCCCCCCCGTCATCGTGAGATGAGGGCCTTCTTTTCCTGCATGTCCTGGATTGCAATCCCGAGTCCTCTCTCCAAACTCCAGAGGAGGCTTGACTCTCTTTAGTCCACTCAGTGGGCTCCAAGAAATACCCGTCGCGACTCGAGAAGAGAGAGAAGTCCTTTGTTTCCCCTCGAGACGACGCCTGACTCCTGGGTGAGTCTGGAATGCAACCCCAAGATACCAGTCACCCCTTGAGAGGAACATTAGGTCCTAGACACAAGCCTGGATGAGGTTTCTTTTGCCCTGCAGTGACTCGAGCGCAACCCCCAGCTCTCCCTCGCAACTCGAATGGAAGATTGGGCTTCCCTGGGCCAACACAAGAGGAAGCCAGAAATCCCCTTCGTAACTCGAGAATCCCGCCGCAACTCGAGAAAAACCACGTGTTTCCAACGTCATCCCAAGATGAGGCCCTTGCTGCTATGGCGTCTCAAGAAAAGAACCACGTTCCGTCTTGAAGTGCGAAACGGTACTTTGCACCCTTGATGCGACACCAAATGTTCCTGGACACGCCGGTCTCACTCGACAGGAACACCTAGGTTCCCGCACCACTTCATCTGAGCACCTTCTCCCCTCCTGTTCGAGACAGGAGGGTCTATTCCCCTGCTTTGTTTGGAAGGGGTTCCCCACATTCCCGGTGCACCTCAGGATGAGGCCGGTCTCACGAGGAAATTCGAGACATAGCATCGGGGGTGGTGTCACATGCCGAAATACCCCGATTTCCCGGCCCACTCTTGAGAAGAACCCGATGCCCGGACACCTCTTCGAAGGCAACCCTGTGGACGAAGGCACAAAACGAAGGATCACTGACACTCCCGTGCATCATTCGGTAAAAGCCGCAGGTTCCACACACAGCTGGACAAGAGGCCTGTCATCCCATGAACAACTCGAGAGGCAAGCAGAGTTCCATTCCTCCACTCAAGACGAGGCCTGACTCTCCGGTCCCAACTCTGAAGGGACCCTGCGATCGGAGTCCGAAATGGAGAGGAACCCTGAGGTTCCTGACTCCACTCGAGATGAGGCCCTCTTCCATTACACCAAAAACAGTGGAGGCCCGAGAGACCCCTCCCAAATCCACAGTATCGCGACTTCTCAGAGGCACCCTTAGAAGCTCCCTGAGGTCACCGGCACAAGTCGAGGGAACACAGGGTTTCCTGACGCAACCCGAGAAAGACCTCGAAAATCCTCCTTCACGCGTCTTGAATCCCGATTCCCCTACCATGACTCGAGAGCAATGACGCGTTCCCCCTCGAAACTCGCATGGAGACTTGACTTCCCTGGCGCCACACGAGAGGCTCCCTGAGCTCCCCGTCATACCTCGTGAGAAATCCCACACTGGCTCCCCAGCTCGAGAAAACCCACGAGACGCCTCCGTCATCGCGAGATGAAGGCCTTCTTTTCCTGCATGGCCTGGAGAGCAATCTCGAGGCCTCTCTTCAAACTCCACAGGAGGCCTGATTCCCTTTAGGCCACTCTGTGGGTTCAAGAGATACCCGTTGGGACTCGAGAGGAGAGCGGAATTCTTTGCTTCCCCTATATACCAGGCCTGACTCCTCAGGTGAGTCTGGAATGCAACCCCGAGATCCCTGTCGCCCCTGGAGAGGAACATTAGGTCCTAGACACAAGCATAGATGAGGTCTCATTTGCCCTGAAGTGACTCGAGAGCAATCCCCTGCTGTCCCTCGCACCTCGAATGGAAGAATGGACTTCCCTGGGACAACACAAGAGGAAGCCTGAATTCCCCATCGTAATTCGAAAATCCCGCCGCAACTCGAGGAAAACCACGTGGTTCCCCCGTCATCGCAAGATGAGGCCCTTGCCAGCTACAGCGTCTCAGGAGAAGCCCCACGTTCCATCTTGAAGTTTAAAACGATAATTGGCAACCTTGATGTTACCACAAAAGTTCCCCGACACCCTGGTCTCACTCGAGGGGAACACCAAGGTTCGGTGCACCGCTTGTTCTGAGCCCCTTATCCCCTCCTGATCGCGATGGGAGGGTCGATTACCCTGCTTTGTCTGGAAGGGGTTCCGGACCTTCCCGGCGCACCTCAGGATGAGGCCGGTCTCACGAGGAAATTCAAGACGTAGCCTTGTGGTTGGTGCCACACGCCGAAAGACCCCGATTTCCCTGTCTGCTCTTGATAAGAACCCAATGCTAGGACACCTCTTCGAAGGCAATCCTGTGGACGAAGGCACAAAACGAAGGGGTCTGACACCCTCCTGCATCGTTGGAAAAGCCCGCAAGTTCCACATACAGATCGACAAGTGGCCTGTCACCCCGTGAACAACTCGAGAGGCAAGAGGAGTTCAATTCCTCCACACAAGACGAGGCCTGACTCTCCTGTCCCAACTCTGCATGGACACTGAGATCCGATTCAGAAATGGAGAGGAACCCTGAGGTTCCTGCCTCAACTCGAGATAAGGCCCTCTTCTACTGCACCAAACCCAGTGGAGTTCGGAGCGGCCCCTCCCAACTGCACAGTATCCCTGACTTCTCAGAGGCACCCTGAGAAGCTCCCTGAGGTCTCGGGCATAAGTCGAGGGAACCCAGGGTTTCCTGCCATAACCTGAGAAAAATCTCGAGAGTCCTTCTTCACGCGTCTTGAGGCCCGATTCCCCTACCATGACTGGAGAAAAATGACGCGCTCCCCCTCGCCACGCGCATGAAGATCTGACTTCCCCGGCACCACATGAGAGTCTCCCTGAGCTCCCCATCGTACCTCGTGAGAAACCCCACACTGGCGCCGCAGCTCGAGAAAACCCACGAGACGCCCCTGTCATGGTGAAATGAGGGCCTTCTTTCCTGCATGACCTGAAGAGCAATCCCGAATCCTCTCTCCAAACTCCAAAGGAGGCTTGACTCCCTTTAGGTCACTCAGTGGGCTCCAAGAGATACGCGTCGATACTCAGGAGGAGAGCGGTGTCCTTTGCTTCCCCTCGAGATGAGGCCTGACTACGAGGGTGAGTCTGGAATGCAACCCTGGATCCCTGTCGCCCCTGGAGAGGAACCTTAGGTCCTGGACAAAAGCCTAGAGGAGGTCTCTTTGGCCCTGCAGTGACTCAAGCACAACCCCTAGCTTTCCCTTGCAACTCGAATGGAAGATTGGCCTTTCTGAGCCAACACAAGAGGAAGCCTGAATTTCCAGTTGTAATTTGAGAAACCCGCCGCAACTCGAGAAAAATCACGTGGTTCCCTGTATTGCAAGATGAGGCCCTTGCCCCCTACAGCGTCTCAAGAGAAGTCTCACATTCCGTCTTGAAGTGCAAAACAGTACTTGGCACCCTTGATGCGACCCCAAAAGTTCCCCTATATACCGATCTCACTAGAGGGGACACTGAAGTTCCCGGCACCACTTCATCTGAGGCCTTTCTCCTCTCATGATCGCGATAGGAGGGTCGATTCCACTGCTTTGTCTCGAAGGGGTTCCCGACCTTCCCGGCGCACCTCAGGATGAGGCCGGTCTCACGAGGAAATTCGAGATGTAGCCTCGAGGGCCATACTACATGCCGAAAGACCCCGATTCCATGGTCCACTTTTGATCAAAACCAGACTCCTGGACACCTCTTCGAAGGCAAGCCTGTGGATGAAGGCACAACACGTAGGGGCACTGACACCCCGTGCATCTTCCGGAAAAACCCGCAGGTTCTCACACAGCTCCACAAGTGGTCTGTCACCTCGTGAACAACTCGAGAAGCAAGCGGAGTTCCATTCCTCCACACAAGACGATGCCTGACTCTCCTGTCACAACTCTAGGGACCTTGCGCACCGAGTCAGAAATGGAGAGGAAGCCTGAGGTTCCTGCCTCCACTCAAGACGAGGCCTTTTCCATTGCCGCAAAACCAGAGGAGTCCCGAGAGGCCCGTCCCAAATCCACAGTATGCCTGACTTCTCAGAGGCACCCTGAGAAGCTCCCTAAGGTCACCGGCAGAAGTCGACGGAACCCAGGGTTTCCTGCCCCAACCTGAGAAAGACCTTGAGAGTCCTGCTTTAACGTATCTTGAGGCCCGATTCCCGTACCATATCTGGAGAGCAATGACGCGCTCCCTCCTTGCCATGCACATGGACACCTGACTTCCCTGGCGCCACACGAAAGGCTCTCTGAGCTTCCCGTCGCACCTCGTCAGAAACCGCACACTGGCACCACAGCTCGAGAAAACCAACAAGACGCCCCTGTCATCGCGAGATGAGGATCTTCTTTTCCTGCATGGCCTGGAGAGCAATCCCGAGTCCTCTCTCCAAACTCCACAGGGGGCTTGACTCCCTTTAGGCCACTCAGTGGGCTCCAAGAGACATCTGTGGCGACTCGAGAGGAGAGCAGGGTCCTTTGCTTCCCCTCGAGTCGAGCTCGGACTCCCAGGATGCGTCTGGAATGCAAACCCGAGATCACTGTCGGCCCTGGAGAGGAATATTAGGTCCTGGACACAAGCCTAGATGAGGTCTCTTTTGCCCTGCAGTGACTCAAGAGAAAACCCCAGCTCTCCCTCGAAACTCGAATGGAAGATTGAACTTCCCTGGGCCAGCACAAGAGGAAGCCTGAATTCCCCGTCGTAACTCGAGAATCCCGCCGCACCTTGAGAAAAACCACGTGATTCCCCCGTCATCCCAAGATGAGGCCCTTGCCCTCTACAGCGTGTCAAGTGAAGCCCCAAGTCCGTATTGAAGTGCAAAACGGTACTTGGCACCCTTGAAGCGACCCCAAAAGTTTCCCAACACACCGGTTCCACTCGAGGGGAACACCGAGGTTCCCGGCACGACTTCAACTGAACCCTTTCACTCCTCCTGATCGCGACAAGATGGTCGATTCCCCTGCTTTGTCTGGAAGGGGTTCCCGATCTTCATGGTGCACCTCAGGATGACACCAGTCTAACGAAGAAATTCGAGACGTAGCCTCATGGATGGTGCCACGTTCTGAAAGACCCCGATTTCCTGCTCCGCTATTGATAAGAACCCGATGTCCAGACACCTCTTTGAAGGCAACCCTGTGGATGAAGGCACAACACGAAGGGGCACTGACCCCCTCATGCATCTTACGGAAAAAACCGAAGGTTCCACTCACAGCTCGACAAATGGTCTGTTATCCTGTGAACAACTCGAGAGGCAAGTGGAGTTCCATTCCTCCACACAAGACGAGGCCTGACTCTCCTGTCCCAATTCTTCAGGGACCCTGTGGTCGGAGTTTTAAATGGAGAGGAACCCTTAGGTTCCTGCCTCAACTCGAGATGAGAACCTTTGCCATTGCACCAAACCCAGTGGAGTTCCGAGAGCCCCTCCCAAGTCCACAGTATGCCTGACTTCTCAGAGGCACCCTGAGAAGCTCCCTAGGTCACTGGTACAAGTCGAGGGAACCCAGGGTTTCCTGCCACAACCTGAGAAAGACCTTGAGACTCCTTCTTCAACGCGTCTTGAGTCCCGATTTCCCTACCATGACTCGAGAGCATTTATGGGCTCCCCCTCATCACACGCATAGACACCTGACTTTCCTGGCGCCACATGAGAGGCTCCCTGAGATCCCCGTTGTACCTCGTGAGAAAATTCATACTTGCGCCCCAACACGAGAAAACCCACAAGATGCCCCCGTCATTGCGAGCTGAGGGCCTTCTCTTCCTGTATGGCCTGGAGAGCAATCCCGAGTCCTCTCTCCAACTCCACAGGAGGCTTGACTCCCTGGAGGCCACTCAGTGGGCTCCAAGAGATACCTATCGTGACCCAGGAGGATATCAGAATCCTTTGCTTCCCCTCGAGCCGAGGCCTGACTCACTGGGTGAGTCTGGAATGCGTCCCCGTGATCCCTATCGCCCCTGGAGAGGAACATTAGGTCCTGGACACAAGCCTAGATGAGGTCTATTTTGACCTGCCGTGACTCGAGAGCAATTCCCACCCAGCTCTCTCTGGCAACTCGAATGGAAGAATGGACTTCCCTGGGCCAACAGAAGAGGAAGCCTGAATTCCCCGTCGTAAGTCAACAATCCCATCACAACTCGAAAAAAACCACGTGGTTTCCCCTTCATCACAAGATGAGGCCCTTGCCCACCACAGCGTCTCAAGAGAAGTCCCACGTTTCGTCTTGAAGTTTGAAACAGTATTTGGCAAGCTTCGTGAGACCCCAAAATTTCCCTGACATACCGGTCTCACTCAAGGGGAACACCGAGGTTCCCGGCACCACTTCATCTGAGCCCCTTCTCCCCTCCTGATCGCGACAGTAGGGTCGATTAACCTGCTTTGTCTGGAAGGCTTTCCCGACCTTCCAGGGGCACCTCAGCATGAGGCCCGTCTCACGAGGAAATTCGAGACGTAGCCTCGTGTGTGGTGCTGCATTCCAAAAGACCCCGATTTCCTGGTCCGCTCTTGATAAGAACCCGATGCCCGCACACCACTTCGAAGGCAACCCTGTGGATGAAAGCACATCACGAAGGGGCACTGACACCCCCGTGCATTGTCTGGAAAAAACCGCAGGTTCCACACACAGCTCGACAAGTGGCCTGTCACTCCTTGAACAACTCGAGAGGCAAGCGGAGTTCCATTCCTCCACAGAAGACGAGGCCTGACTCTCCTGTCCCAACTCTGCAGGGACCCTGCAATCTGAGTCAGAAATGGAGAGGAACCCTGAGGTTCCTTCCTGATCTCGAGATTAGGCCCTCTTCCATTGCAGCAAACCCAGTGGAATCCCGAGAGGCCTCTCCCAGCTCCATAGTATCCCTGACTTCTCAGAGGCACCCTGAGAAGCTACCTGAGGTCACAGGCACAAGTCGAGGGAACCCAGGGTTTCCTGCCGCAACCCGAGAAAGACCTCGAGCGTCCTTTTTCATTGTGCTGAGCCCTGATTCCTCTACCATGACTCGAGAGCAATGACGTGTGCCCCCTCGCCACTCGTATGGAGACTTGACTTCCCTGACACCACACGAGAGGCTCCCTGAGCTCCCGGTCGTACCTTGTGAGAAACCCCACACTGGCACCGCAGCTCCAGAAAAACCACGAGACTCCCCCGACATCGCGAGATGAGGGCCTTCTTTTCCTGCATGGCCTGGAGAGCAATCCTGCGTGCTCTCTCCAAACTCCACAAGATAGGAGCCAAGATTGCTGAGGAGTAGGACGGGGAGAACTCTTTTCCCCCCCAAACAATTTCATCAAAAGAGCATTTAAACGTCGAGTAAATTCCACAATACAACTTATGAATGCTGCCAGAGGACATCAGGCACCCAGAAAAGCAACCCAACTCTTGGAAAGTAGGTAGGAAAAAGTATAAAAGACAAAAAAAGAGACAAAAGAGGGAGGGAGGGATTTCCGTCCCAGGAAGATAGTCTTAAAAAGAGAAAAGTTTCCAAACACCAGGAAAGCTTTTCACTGCCAAATCTTTGCCAAGCTTTGGAAGCACAAAGGGCAACATAAGGGGGATAAAAATAAATAAACAATTAAAATTCGCAGATTGCAAGACCTACGGTAACTCCCCCAGCCGCGAAGCAGTGCAGACGCCTGCTCACACCATTAGCAAGCAGGGGCTGGGCAGGGAGGCGCGGCGCGGGCTGCATCGCTTAGAGTAAGAATCTGGCCTGAATACCATGAGCGCTATCTGAACGAAATAACTTGGGCTAGCAAACCAGACTCTGGGATATCTACCACGCAAAAAGCCAGCCCTAACCTAAGACACCGCCAGGCCCGCGCACGGAACAAAGGACTGAACAGAGATAGCCGGCTGCAGACCTTCCCCCTCCGGTGACAGGCAACCAGAGCCGGAAGGGGGCAATTGCAGCCCCAGAGAGACATTATCTATAAAACTGTAAGCAGGCTTCTTTGCTAACTAAAACTTCTTGGGGATCTGGACGGTCAACATCTGCCTGAGAAAGTGCGCCTGTTTTACACCCAGATAACCAAGTGGCGGGGAGGCGATAAGTCACAACATTGGCGCTCGCCAAACACCTCATCACCTGAGCTGCTCGAACCTGGGAAGAGCACAAAACGCAGGCCGAACTGAGTCTGTGCCTCTGAGGAATACCCGAGTGCCTGAACCTGAGCGGCTTGGACCTGGGAGGTGCATGCAGCCCAGGGCCAGCCTCGGATTGTTCCCGGTGGAACAACCTAGAGCCCGAGCAGTGTGGGCAGGAAGGCTACACGCGCCGTGAGCGGGGGCAGACCCAGTGTGGCTGAGGCACTGCGAACGCACGCCAGTGTTATTTGTTTGCAGCGTCACTCCCTCCCTCCCTCCCCACAGCGCAACTGAACAAGTGAGCCTAAAAAAAAAAAGTGTCCTCCACCGTCCCCTTTGTGTCAGGGCGTAAACCAGACACTGAAGAGACCAGCAAACAAAAGAAGCTATAACAGAGGGAAATGCCTTGGAAGCTACAGGCAATAGATTAAAACCCTGTTATTATTAGGACTATATAGGAAGGCGCCTATAGATCTTGAGAAATATAAGTCGGACCAAGGAACTAGCCAAAAATGAACCGAACCCATGATACTCACAACAAAACCAGAGAAAGTCCTAGATATATTTTTATGATCATTCTTTCTTTAATTTTTTTAATTTTAAGTCCTCTATTGTTCATTTAATTTTCACTTTTATAACCTATTACTTTGCAAAAAAAGACCCTATTTTATTCTTCTTCAGCAAACTTCATATATATATATTTATATATATATATATAATAATTTTTTGACCTTGTTTTTTTGTTTTGTTTTTTTTTTCTTCTTTTCTTTAACATTGTATTTTTGAAATTCCAAACTGTACTCTAGATTTTTAATTTATGCTTTTTGATATTTGATATCAATTTTGTACCTGTAGTTTCTTTATAATTTTTGCGACATTGCTTGTTTTTGTTTGTTTGTTTTCTCTTTAGTTTTCTTCTTCCTTTTTTTTAACATTGTATTTTTGAAATTCCAAACTCTACTCTAGATTTTTAATTTTTGCTTTTTGGTATTAGTTATCAATTTTGTACCTGTAATTTCTTGATAATTTTTGCGACCATGTTTGTTTTTCTTTGTTCGTTTTTTCTCTCTTTCTTTTCCTTCTTCTTTTCTTTAACATTGTATTTTTGAAATTCCAAACTCTACTCTAGATTTTTAATTTTTGCTTTTATGTATTTGTTACCAATTTTGTACCTTTAAGAAACCAATCTTCAGTACCCATTTTTCACTAGGGAGCGAGATTACTGGCTTGACTGCTCTCTCTCCCTTTGGACTCTCCTTTTTCTCCACCAGGTCGCCTGTGTCTCCTCCCTAACCCCTCTCTACTCTACCCAACTCTGTGAATTTCTGTGTATTCCAGACGGTGGAGAACACTTAGGGAACTGATTACTGGCTGGATCTGTCTCCCTCCTTTTCATTCCCCCCTTTATCCTTCTGGCCACCTCTGTCTCCTTCCTCCTTCTTCTCGTCTCTGTATAACTCTGTGAACATCTCTGTGCGGTCCAGTTGTGGAGTGCACATAAGGAAGTGACTACTGGCCAGCCCACTCTCTCCACTATTGATTCCACCTCATCTCATTTGGGTCACCTCTAACTCCCTCCTCCCTCTTCTCTTCTCCATGTAACACTGTGAACCTTTCTGAGTGACCCTCACAGTAGAGAAACTTTTCTTCTTTAACGTAGATGTTTTATCAATGGTGCTGTATAGAAGGAGAAGTTTTGAAACTACTGTAAAAGTAAGACAGATAACTGGAAGCAGGAGGCTTAAGTCCAAACCCTGCCTCCAGGGAACTCCTGACTCCAAGGAACATTAATTGACAGGAGCTCATCAAATGCCTCCATACCGACACTGAAATCAAGCACCACACAAGGGCCAACAAGTTCCAGGGCAAGACATACCAAGCAAATTCTCCAGCAACAAAGGAACGCAGCCCTGAGCTTCAAGATACAGGCTGCCCAAAGTCACCCCAAAACCACAAACATCTCATAACTCATTACTGGACACTTCATTGCACTCCAGAGAGAAGAAATACAGCTCCACCCACCAGAACATGGACACAAGCTTCCCTAACCAGGAAACCTTGACAAGACACCTGTACAAACCCACACACAATGAGGAAATGCCAGAGTAAAGAACTCCACAAACTGCCAGAATACAGAAAAGACACCCCAAACTCAGCAATTTAAACAAGATGAGACAGAGGAATACCCAGCAGATAAAGGAACAGGATAAATGCCCGCCAAACCAAACAGAAGAGGAAGAGATAGGGAATCTACCTGATAAAGAATTCCGAGTAAGGATAGTGAAATGGATCTAAAATCTTGAAATTAAAATGGAATCACAGATAAATAGCCTGGAGACAAGGATTGAGAAGATGCAAGAAAGGTTTAACAAGGACCTAGAAGAAATAAAAAAAAGAGTCAATATATAATGAATAATGCAATAAATGAAATTAAAAACACTCTGGAGGCAACAAATAGTAGAATAACAGAGGCAGAAGATAGGATTAGTGAATTCGAAGATAGAATGGTAGAAATAAATGAATCAGAGAGGATAAATGAAAAACGAATTAAAAGAAATGAGCACAATCTCAGAGACCTCCAGGACAATATTAAACGCTACAACATTCGAATCATAGGGGTCCCAGAAGAAGAAGACAAAAAGAAAGACCGTGAGAAAATACTTGAGGAGATAATAGTTGAAAACTTCCCTAAAATGGGGAAGGAAATAATCACTCAAGTCCAAGAAACCCAGACAGTCCCAAACAGGATAAAGCCAAGGCGAAACCCCCCAAGACACATATTAATCACATTAACAAAAATCAAACACAAAGAACAAATATGAAAAGCAGCAAGGGAAAAACAACAAATAACACACAAGGGAATTGCCATAAGGATAACAGCTGATCTTTCAATAGAAACTCTTCAAGCAAGGAGGGAATGGCAAGACATACTTAAAATGATGAAAGAAAATAACCTACAGCCCAGATTATTGTACCCAGCAAGGATCTCATTCAAGTATGAATGAGAAATCAAAAGCTTTTCAGACAAGCAAAAGCTGAGAGAATTCTGCACCACCAAACCAGCTCTCCAACAAATACTAAACAGGAAACACAAAAACGGTGTATAAATTCGAACCCCAAACAATAAAGTAAATGGCAATGGGATCATACTTATCAGTAATTACCTTAAACGTAAATGGGTTGAATGCTCCAACCAAAAGACAAAGACTGGCTGAATGGATACAAAAACAAGACCCCTACATATGTTGTCTACAAGAGACCCACCTCAAAACAGGGGATACATACAGACTGAAAGTGAAGGGCTGGAAAAAGATTTTCCATGCAAATAGGGACCAAAAGAAAGCAGGAGTAGCGATACTCATGTCAGATAAAATAGACTTTAAAACAAAGGCTGTGAAAAGAGACAAAGAAGGTCACTACATAATGATCAAAGGATCAATCCAAGAAGAAGATATAACAATTATAAATATATATGCACCCAACGTGGGAGCACCACAGTATGTAAGACAAATGCTAACAAGTATGAAAGGAGAAATTAACACTAACACAATAATAGTTGGAGATTTTAATACCCCACTCACACCTATGGATAGATCAGCTAAACAGAAATTTAACAAGGAAACACAAAATTTAAATGATACAATACACCAGTTAGACCTAATTGATATCTATAGGAGAATTCATCCCAAAACAATGAATTTCAACTTTTTCTAAAGTGCACATGGAACCTTCTCCAGGATAGATCACATCCTGGGCCATAAAGCTAGCATTGGTAAATTCAAAAAAATAGAAATCATTCCACGCATCTTTTCTGACCACAATGCAGTAAGATTAGATCTCAATTACAGGAGAAAAACTATTAAAAATTCCAACATATGGAGGCTGAACAACACGCTGCTGAATAACCAACAAATCACAGAAGAAATCAAAAAAGAAATCAAAATTTGCATAGAAACGGATGAAAATGAAAACACAACAACCCAAAACTTGTGGGACACGGTAAAAGCAGTCCTAAGGGGAAAGTTCATAGCAATACAGGCACACCTCAAGAAACAAGAAAAAAGTCAAATAAATAAACTAACTCTACACCTAAAGCAACTAGAAAAGGAAGAAATGAAGAACCCCAGGGTTAGTAGAAGGAAAGAAATCTTAAAAATTAGAGCAGAAATAAATGCAAAAGAAACAAAAGAGACCATAGCAAAAATCAACAAAACCAAAAGCTGGTTCTTTGAAACGATAAATAAAATTGACAAACCATTAGCCAGACTCATCAAGAAACAAAGGGAGAAAAATCAAATCAATAAAATTAGAAATGAAAATGGAGAGATCCCAACAGAAAACACAGAAATACAAAGGATCATAAGAGACTACTATCAACAATTATATGCCAATAAAATGGACAACGTGGAAGAAATGGACAAATTCTTAGAAAAGTACAACTTTCCAAAACTGGACCAGGGAAGAAATAGAAAATCTTAACAGACCCATCACAAGCACGGAAATAGAAACTGTAACCAAAAATCTTCCAGCCAACAAAAGCCCAGGTCCAGACGGCTTCACAGCTGAATTCTACGAAAAATTTAGAGAAGAGCTAACACCTATCCTGCTCAAACTCTTCCAGAAAATTGCAGAGGAAGGTAAACTTCCAAACTCATTCTATGAGGCCACCATCAGCCTAATACCAAAACCTGCCAAAGATCCCACAAAAAAAGAAAACTACAGGCCAATATCACTGATGACATAGATGCAAAAATCCTTAACAAAATTCTAGCAATCAGAATCCAACAACACATTAAAAAGATCATACACCATGACCAAGTGGGCTTTATCCCAGGGATGCAAGGATTCTTCAATATCCGCAAATCAATCAATGTAATACACCACCTTAACAAATTGAAAAATAAAAACCATATGATTTTCTCAATAGATGCAGAGAAAGCCTTTGACAAAATTCAACATCCATTTATGATAAAAAATCTCCAGAAAGCAGGAATAGAAGGAATATACCTCAACATAATAAAAGCTATATATGACAAACCCACAGCAAACATTATCCTCAATGGTGAAAAATTGAAAGCATTTCCTCTAAAGTCAGGAACAAGACAAGGGTGCCCACTTTCACCATTACTATTCAACATAGCTTTGGAAGTTTTGGCCACAGCAATCAGAGCAGAAAAAGAAACAAAAGGAATCCAAATTGGCAAAGAAGAAGTAAAACTCTCACTGTTTGCAGATGACATGATCCTCTACATAGAAAACCCTAAAGACTCCACCAGAAAATTACTAGAACTAGCCAATGACTATAGTAAAGTTGCAGGATATAAAATCAACACACAGAAATCCCTTGAATTCCTATACACTAATAATGAGAAAACAGAAAGAGAAATTAAGGAAACAATTTCATTCACCATTGCAACGGAAAGAATAAAATACTTAGGAATATACCTACCTAAAGAAACTAAAGACCTATATATAGAAAACTATAAAACACTGGTGAAAGAAATCAAAGAGGACACTAATAGGTGGAGAAATATACCATGTTCATGGATTAGAAGAATCAATATAGTGAAAATGAGTATACTACCCAAGGCAATTTATAGATTCAATGCAATCTCTATCAAGCTACCAACAGTATTCTTCACAGAGCTAGAACAAATAATTTCACAATTTGTATGGAAATACAAAAAACCTCGAATAGCCAAAGCGATCTTGAGAAAGAAGAATGGAACTGGAGGAATCAACCTACCTGATTTCAGGCTCCGCTACAAAGCCACAGTTATCAAGACAGTATGGTACTGGCACAAAGACAGAAATATAGATTAGTGGAACAAAATAGAAAGCCCAGAGATAAATCCACACACATATGGACACCTTATCTTTGACAAAGGAGGCAAAAATATACAATGGATTAAAGACAATCTCTTTAACAAGTGGTGCTGGGAAATCTGGTCAACCACTTGTAAAAGAATGAAACTAGAACACTTTCTAACACAATACACAAAAATAAACTCAAAATGGATTAAAGATCTAAACGTAAGACCAGAAACTATGAAACTCCTAGAGGAGAACATAGGCAAAACACTCTCTGAAATACATCACAGCAGGATCCTCTATGACCCACCTCCCAGAATATTGGAAATAAAAACAAAAATAAACAAATGGGGCCTAATTAACCTTAAAAGCTTCTGCACATCAAAGCAAACTATTAGCAAGGTGAAAAGACAGCCTTCGGACTGGGAGAAAATAATAGGAAATGAAGCAACTGACAAACAACTAATCTCAAAAATATACAAGCAACACCTACAGCTCAACTCCAGAAAAATAAATGACCCAATCAAAAAATGGGCCAAAGAACTAAATAGACATTTCTCCAAAGAAGACATACAGATGGCTAACAAACACATGAAAAGATGCTCAAAATCACTCATTATCATAGAAATGCAAATGAAAACCACTATGAGGTACCATTTCACGCCAGTCAGAATGGCTGCAATCCAAAAGTCTACAAATAATAAATGCTGGAGAGGGTGTGGAGAAAAGGGAACCCTCTTACACTGTTGGTGGGAATGCAAACTAGTACAGCCACTATGGAGAACAGTGTGGAGATTCCTTAAACAACTGGAAATAGAACTGCCTTATGATCCAGCAATCCCACTGCTGGGCATACACACTGAGGAAACCAGAAGGGAAAGAGACACGTGTACCCCAATGTTCATCGCAGCACTGTTTCTAATAGCCAGGACATGGAAGCAACCTAGATGTCCATCAGCAGATGAATGGATAAGAAAGCTGTGGTACATATACACAATGGAGTATTACTCCGCCATTAAAAAGAATAGAATGAATCAGTTCTAATGAGGTGGATGAAACTGCAGCCTATTATACAGAGTGAAGTAAGCCAGAAAGAAAAACACCAATACAGTATACTAACGCATATATATGGAACTTTGAAAGACGGTAACAATAACCCTGAGTACGAGACAGCAAAAGAGACACTGATGTATAGAAGAGTCTTATGTACTCTGTGGGAGAGGGAGAAGGTGGGAAGATTTGGGAGAATGGCATTGAAATATGTAAAATATCATGTATGAAAAGAGTTGCCAGTCCAGGTTTGATGCATGACACTGGATGCTTGGGGCTAGTGCACTGGGACGACCCAGAGGGATGCTATGGGGGGGAGGAGGGAGGAGGGTTCAGGATGGGGAGCACATGTATACCTGAGGCGGATTCATTTTGATATTTGGAAAAACTAATACAATTATGTAAAGTTTAAAAATAAAATAAAATTAAAAAAAAATCCACAGGAGGCTTGACTCCCTTTAGGCCACTCAGTGGTCTCCAAGAAATACCCGTCGGGACTCGAGAGCAGAGCAGAGTCCTTTCCTTCCTCTCGAGATAAGGCCTGACTCCTCGGGTGCGTCTAAAATGCAACCCCGAGATCTCTGTCGCCCCTGGAGAGGAATATTAGGTCCCGGACACAAGCTTAGATGAGGTCTCTTTTGCCCTGAAGTGACTCGAGAGCAATCCCTAGCTCTCTCTCGCAACTCTAATGGAAGATTGGACTTCCCTGGGCCAACACAAGAGGAAGCCTGAATTCCCCATCATAACTCGAGAATCCCGCCGAAACTCGAGAAAAACCACATGGTTACCCCGTCATCGCAAGATGAGGCCCTTGCCCACTACAGTGTCTAAAGAGAAGTCCCACGTTTATTCTTGAAGTGTTTTCACACTTCAAGTGTGAAAACTTGGCACCCTTGATGCAATTACAAAAGTTCCCCAACACCCTGGTCTCTCTCGAGGGGAACACCGAGGTTCCCGGTACGACTTCATCTGAGCCACTTCTCACCTCCTGATTGCGACTGGAGGGTCGACTCCCGTGCTTTGTCTGGAAGGGGTTCCCAACCTTCCCGGCGCACCTCAGGATGAGGCCGGTCTAACGAGAATATTTGAGACGTAGCTTCATGGGTGGTAACACATGCTGAAAGACCCCGATTCCCCGGTCCGCTCTTGATAAGAACCCGATGCCCGGACACCTCTTCAAAGGCAACCCTGTGGAAGAAGGCACAACACGAAGGGTCACTGACACCCTCGTGCATCGTCCGGAAAAACCCGCAGATTCCAAACACAGTTCGACAAGTTGCCTGTCACCCCATGAATAACTCGAGAGGCAAGCGGAGTTCCATTCCTCCTTACAAGACGAGGCCTGACTCTCCTGTCCCAACTCTGCAGGGACCCTGCGATCAGAGTCAGAAATGGAGATGAACCTTGAGGTTCCTGCCTCCACTCGAGATGAGGCCCTCTTCTATTGCACCAAACCCAGTGGAGTCCCGAGAGGGCCCTCCCAACTCCAGGGTATCCCTGACTTCTCAGAGGCACACTGAGAAGCTCCCTGAGGCCACCGGCACTAGTCAAGGGAACCCAGGGTTTACTGCCGTGACCCAAGAAACACCTTGAAAGTCCTTCTTTAACGGTTCTTGAGGCCCAATACACCTTCCATGACTCTAGAGCAATGACGCGCTCCCCCTCGCAATGCGCATGGAGACCTGACTTCCCAAGCGCCACATGAGAGGCTCCCTGAGCTCCCCGTACTACCTCATGAGAAACCCCACACTGGCGCTGCAGCTCGAGAAAACCCACGAGACGCCCCCTTCATCGCGAGATGATGGCCTTCTTTTCCTGCATGGCCTGGAGAGCAATCCCGAGTCCTCTCTCCAAACTCCACAGGAGGCTTGACTCCCTTTAGGCCACTCAGTGGGCTCCAAGAGATACCCGTTGCAACTCGAGAGGAGAGCGGAGTCCTTCGCTTCCCCTCGAGACAAGGACTGACTCCCCGGGTGCATCAGGAAAGCAACCCCGAGATCCCTGTCCCCCCTGGAGACGAACATTATGTCCTGGACACAAGCCTAGATAAGGTCTCTTTTGCCTTGCAGTGACTCAAGCGCAATCCCTAGCTCTCCCTCGCAACTCGAATGGAAGACTGGACTTCCCTGGGCCAACACAAGAGGAAGCCTGAATTTCCTGACCTAACTCGAGAATCCCGCCACAACTCGAGAAAAACAACGTGGTTAACCCGTCACCACAAGATGAGGCCCTTGCCAGCTACAGCGTCTCAAGAGAAGTCTCACGTTCCGTCTTGAAGTTTGAAACGGTACTTAGAACCTTTGATGTGACTCCAAAAGTTCCCCGACATCCCAGTTTTACTCGACGGGAACATCGAGGTTCCCGGCACCACTTCATCTGAGCCCCTTCTCCCCTCCTGATCGGGACAAGAGGGTCGATTCACTTGCTTTGTCTGAAAGGGTTACCGACCTTCCTGGTGCACCTCAGGTTGAGGTCCGTCTCAAGAAGAAATTCGAGACGTAGGCTTGTGGGTGGTGCCACATGCCGAAAGACCCTGATTTCCTGGTCTGCTCTTGATAAGAACCTGAAGGCTGGATACCTCTTCGAAGGCAACCCTGTGTATGAAGGCAAAAAACAAAGGGGAACTGACACCCCCATGCATCGTCCGGATAAAACCGCAGGTTCCACACACAGCTCGACAAGTGGCCTGTTATCTGGTGAACAACTCAAGAGTCCAGTGGAGTTCCATTCCTCCACACAAGACGAGGCCTGACTCTCCTGTCCTAACTCTGTAGGGACTCTGTGTTCAGAGTCAGAAATGGAGAGCAACCCTGAGGTTCCTGCTTCAAATCGAGATGAGGCCCTCTTCTGACAAGGTCCAGCCTCGGCTGGTCCAGGGTTTTCAAAGGGGAGACAGAGTAGGCGACCTATTGATTTATTTATCAAAGATATAAAGAGTAATAGAATGAGGATAGCTCAGTAGGAAAATTTAGTGGAGAAAAGAAGCTGAGTAGCTTGGTTTATGCGGAAAATCAGTATAACCCGTGACACCAGGTTAGCTCTTACCACGGAGGCCGCAGTCTCCCTCTCGAAGAGCGAAAAGTGCCCCACCTTAGACATCTTCTTAAGTGGTCTTCGAAGCCCAGGCAAATAAATGGTCGCAGAGGATATCCGCGCTCCAGATGGACACTCATCTGAAAATTGAGGGGAAGAATGACATTAGGAGACTAAGCGTTGGCAATCAAGGCCCGTAGCTTTAGTTTCAACAGGGGTTTTTATACCCTAAGTTACACATAGAGGATAATGGGGATGCAAAGTCAGCAGCCTTTGATCCTTATCAAAAACCAGGGTTTCTTTCCTGAAAATGTATCATATACAAATGGTTTAGGTGATTTACATCATCTTCTAGCCAGAAGACCTATTAACATTTTATGACTCTTGACAAAGACTTATCAACCGTAAGACTTATTTTCTCTAAGAGTAAATATTTTAAGGTTTGGCCCCATCTTTCGAAGATAAAACTGCATTCCTATAGGGCAGATATGTAATGGGTTTACAACAAAGGAAAGAATTTATTACCTTAAGGGTCTAAAGTTAGTAACACCAAGGCCACTACTTATTTCTTCTACATACCAACTATATTAATTAATACACATTCAATTATACAATTCAGGGGATGTGGAAACTTGGCAACAAGCATTGGTTCATCAATGAAATCTTTTACTAGTTTTATTCTGACAGTTTCTAACTCTCTGAGAGGCTCTAAGCTATTTGAATATCTTAAACTTCCCGTGCCTCTCGAGGCTTGGAGACTGTAAACAATTGTATGCATTGCTGTAGGAGTCCGGGTAAACTTGTCAGGCGAGTTAGAGAGCCATCTGACGTGTTTGGATTTAAACACTCCTAATTGCCCAGGAACTTTATTAATTGGAGCTGTAAGTTAGCTCTTTGACAGAAAGAGGGAGACGGTGGTGGGGGACAGCCCCCAGTAAAGTCAGAGGTGAGAGCACAAAGCAATAAAGTAGGCAGACACTGGTTTTGGGGGGGTAGATGCTCAAGAATATCCGGGAGGACTCCCGAGGCTCGATCCCGCCTTTGTGTATGCCCAGCCTCCTTCCTCATGACCTTTGTCACGAGTGGAATGTCTCTCGCCGGCTCCCGGCATCTTCCCGTTTTTTATTTCTTAAAACAGCCAGATGTAGCTCAGTCGCGAGCCTCTGAATACTCTGCCGAAGAATCCTGACAATACAAGGAAGAATGATTATGAGAAGCAGAATTAAAGCAGCCACCGCAGCATAGCTAAAGACATTAGACAGAATATTCTTTCCTGAGATGTAGTTAGGGAAAGTATGGAAGAAATCATTTGCTGTTCCAGCAGCAGTAAAATCTAATCGGGAGTGCTCCATGGTTGCTATTTGATAGTGAAGTTTCCCTACGTCTCAACCAATGTCAGAGCTGTTCCAGATACCTGAAATATGGTTTTTAATCTTTTCCCATTCAAAATCTGTCTCATTTACTTTCAGGGGTGTTCCACATATCCACCGATAGTCAGCATGACAAGACAATGCCATTTTCACCTTTAAAGCCTGCAATTCAGTCCCAATATGTATTACTGCTTCCTCTAGGGCGTCTACCCTCATTTCTAATTTTCTCTCTATAGCTTCCTGTGTTGCCAATGTTAAAGAAACATTTTTGGACATAGAATCAACATATTGAGCAGTATGTACTTGTTGAGTCAATGATATTGCTGCCACAGTAACAGAAGTGATTGCACTTATCAAAGCTGCTGTTCCCAAGATAAGTAAGCCCACAAACCGTCGTGTTTGCATTAAATCCTGTAGTTGTTGTAATACAGCAAGACCATAATTCAATAAGTGGTTACATCATAAGATAAGGTGGATGTTGTAGCATTACAAAGGAGCAAACATTATATTGAGGGTTTAAACAAGATGAACCAGGGAGCAGCTGTAGGCGTCAGCCCGGGGGAGCAGTGTCCCCAGCATCAGGAGGCAGAACACGAGCGGCAGGCTGTGGGCCAAGGCGCCTATGGTGGGCGGAGGGGCAGGGTTCGTGGTTTAGGGCTAGCCGCCACCGCTTGGGCTCAGGGCGGTCCCCTCTCGCCGGTGGGGCCACTCTGGTCTGGACAGCACTCCGCGGGTGCGCTTTCCTCTCTGGCCCTCACTCGCTGCACAGACTTCTTTGCTCTAGGTCACGGGGTGCAGCGAGGTGGGTGCGAGGCGCTGCTGGTGGCACGGAGGCGAGAGCTGGCTGGGGGAGGGGGAGCGAGCGAGTGCGCGCGCCGCGAACCTGGTCTTTGGGGAATGTGACATGACGAATTTGTCTGAGATCCAAACCGGAGAATCTGCATTCTGTAGAAATATACAAGCATACCCTCTCCCACAAGTTAGCAACACATCTGGCCTTTTTCACTCTCCCGTAAGGAGGCCTTTTTACTTGACCAGGGGCCGAGTCGTAGCCTGTAATTCAGGCATCTAGTGTCTCATCATTGTAGTCTGCCCCTGTGTGTTTACGTTTAAGTGATTAATTACAATTGGAACATAACTTCACTATTTGTCTAGCTGTTTCCCTATGGATATGTTAATTTAGGTCTAATGTTTAGTTTAGGTCTCTGTATAAATTTAAGTAATAAATGTATAACCTCCTTATCTCATTTTGGTATACAGGTATACAGATATACCTAAATGCAAAATGCATTTATATATGTATTTATATATGGCAACAAGTATAAAGTTATTGACATATAATATATATAAATCAATATACTTGAATTAATCTTTATAATTAATATATTAATTAATATATATTACAACAATACAACACATACACAGCTAATACCAACCAACACAAACCAATATACTGTAATAATACATGTCACACATTTATAATTATACAGTATATAGAACATTTATCATCATAGCACATCAATCCATACCAATTAATATCAGCCACACACACATTATATTCTGCCATATATATTTAATTATACAGTATATATATGTGTGTGTATATAGTATACATATTAATTTATATACAAATTAATTAAGTATAGATCTATAAATAGAATTAGGTATACCTTTATTATATTTTATTTATACCCATACCTAATTAGGCAAACTGTAATTAGGCAAATACATTTATATTATGTATTTATAACAATATATAAAGTATTGTTAAATGTACCACCTGTACAGCATCTCCACCCCACATACCACTTTCTCTAATCCCACGAACTCATTTTCAGTATTATGTGTTGGCCAGGAGCTGGGCCAGTCTTTCCCAGCAATGTTAAGAGACGTCTGTTCCTGTGTCTAATAGCCCTGGCGTTTTATTCTCTTGAATTAAAAGATCTTTTAAAGGCCTTGGAACTGTAATTTCCTGCACCCAAAAGGCTAGATCACTAGATCCAAATGTTTTGTGGCTCTTAGCTTGAGAAGTCAAGTTTTTCCTTGTCTGATAGTAAGGTAAAAGTAAAAGCTGTGTTACTCTTTGACCTTTATTAATTTGTACAGTTTTGATAGGCAGTGAGATCAAGACTTTAATTTCTCAATATCATCAGAATCTACTACACCATGCACCAGCGAAATTTCTTTTCTTTCTTTTTTTTTTATTTAATTTTTTTTTAAAAGAAAGCGAGCTACGCCCCAGGACAAATCTTACAATGTCCTCAGATAGGGGGCCAGCCACTCCGGTTGGAATTGGAGTAAGCGGCACATCAGGGGTTAATATTGCTATTAAATCTCCTTGCCTTTTCGCTTTTCTCCTAGCCTGGGTGAGACCCCCCTGAGGGAATTTTCTCCAAGGAGCACGCTCTGAATATTGTGTACTAAAAGCTCCTTTGTTTAAAAAACTTTTTATCTTCCTCAGTCTTAGGCAACACTTTGGGAGGCTTTGGGGGCAAAGTGGGGAACTCCTGGGTCCTGGGAGGCACAATCGAAGGCGGTGGCGGTCTCCTTAAATCAGAAAGTGGTGGATAATTTTTTTAAAGGTTTGTGCAGAGGGGGAGGGAGCTCGCCAGGGCTCTCGGCCGCAGCGTCCTGTAAGCCCTCTCCTTCCTCGGGAGGTAGACCACTTTCTCCCTCCTTTTTTTTTTTCAATGGCAGAAAATATGATCTGTGCAGTAAATGGAGACTCACCACCATCCACCTCTATAGCCTCCCCCATAGGCTATTTAACAGCCTCGTGACGGAGGTCCAGGACATTTCTAATCATTTTCCACAGTCAATAAATATTTGTCTATTCTTAGATGCAGAGAAATCCATTTTTAATTTTTTTTTTAATTTTAGAGAATATTTTTATTTATTTTGTAACCTCTTTACCCTGGCTAAACTGCAGAGGGGACTAGAAAAGAAGCCTCAAGGTGAGGATCAAGTTCATCCTTGGGACTAGAGAAAATCCTTCTCCGGGAAACTCCTAGCGGTGGCCCTTTACCCCGACATGGAGGAGGAGGCATAGGGGGATGGGAGCGTCCCGAAGTTTTCCTCTTCTGTTCCGGAGATCCTTTAA